>NW_024962255.1:8878391-9247599 GCF_019238085.1 Lagopus leucura | reverse complement strand
TTTTTTTTTTTTTTTTTTTTTTTTTTTTTTTTTTTTTTTAAAACCACCTGTAAAAGTACAACTGCCACATTTTTATCCATTGTGGATAAGCAAATCATTTAGCTTGGGCTTCAGTTCTCTGAATGAACCCAAAAACACTCACATCCAAGAGAACAATGTAAATGATTCTTCACACAAATTTTCTTGAGTTGGGTTGTTTTTTGTTCTCTCTCTCTCTTCCTTTAACAAAGTTTTGACTGCAGTGGTTTAGGCTGTGCTAGTTAAGAAAGCTTTCACAGCTCCATCTTTAGCATACAATCAAGTTACTATATTTATTTTTCTATCCTCTGTTTCTTTGTGAGGTTTCATCTGTTTTCAGCTGCTCTACTCTTTACTTAAGAGGATGTCATTATTACTGCATTATACAAACTGTAACCTAATTTTGATTGTCATCAATATGAAATATTTAAATATTATTTAAAAAGCTCATCATGCACCATGAACATCTTCCAGATTACACCAAGCTCCACAGCACATACGTGAGTAGGTGACAAAGACTATTACATAAGCTTTACTTTCTTGCAATAGCAGTGACAAAGAAGTAAAGTATTCTTAATAGTAAGCAATAAATCCTTAGGGAGGTGAGAGGACTGTAAGAATTGTCTTACGTTTGGGAAGCAACAAGACAGAGAAATTTTCCTACAGGTTGCATTAAGTAACCCTACCAGTGTATTCTTGTAAAGGGTTTGTTCCCTTCTGAGGTCAATACTGAAACCTAAGATGTAGAGTACATTTTTAGAGATTTAATACATTTTGAGCTGCTGAGAACTTCCCTTAGAAATTACATTCTCTGGCCAATGTGAAAAAATGTATAGATAATTCTTCCTATACCTGGAAAGCAGTTAACCTATTTCTCATCTTCTGCAAATGGATGTTATGTTTCCTAATATTTCCCTCAATCTGAAAAAAATAAAAAAATAAAAAAAATTAAAAAAAAAAAAATCAAACTTCACTCTTTTAATGAAAATTTCATTAATACACATGAGCAAAGAATGTCAATGCTAATTAACCTACCCTTGAAGTACTCTATTATCAAAGCACATGCTTTTAATTCGTTTTGAGATGCAGTTTTTGCCTTCACACATTTATTGACTTACGTTTTGTGAATAGACTAAGTTCAACAATGGGGATGCTCAGATAGTATTAGCTGGGAGTAATCACTGAATTATGATGTTCTGAACTGTATTGTTTTGTCTTATCTGTTAGACAGTCTCAGTGGTTTGTAATCCTCTCTAGCACTTTAACATGTATGTAGAAAAAAAAAAAAAAAAAAAAAAATCAATCTTTCTTCTGCACATAAATGCTTACAGAGAAGTACACCTCCACCACATTCCAGTGACACAATTAAGTAGTTTCCTATTGCAGCTGAACTACACCAGAACAGTTATTAGGCATACCAGCCAGCACAGCCGAGCCTGGTTATCAAGTCAGAATTTGACCCAGCCTGACACAGTTTAGCATTCTATATTTAGTGTTGTAGTGCAGTGTAAATCATTGCCATCTTATTTTAATAAAAATACTTCTTAATTTTCATTTTGATTATGCAAGCTAAATCTCAAACATAAGTGAGAGAACACTCCACTCTCACGACTCATCGTGAACACACTAAAGTTGATTTTCAAGAGGCTTTGATGAGGTTCTACTTAAGGGAAGGAGTTTGCTTTTTCCAGCAATGATGTACCAGAAAGAAGTGAAATCAGATTATATGAAAGGATAAATGAACCCTATGGATTTCACAAGTTTCCTTTTTTCTGTGACACTGATGATATACAAGTTAAATTTCTCACTAAAATGACAGCTCTTAACAACTTTCTTCAAGACATGCATATCGTTCTAGACATCGTGAGGAACACCATAACTAAGTCTGAGACTGTTCTAAGGCATAAAGCATGCCATGCTCATCCACCTCTGAGTTGTTACCTAGGAACTGTTTGAAGAAGAGCTGCAACAAAAGCAAACTTGCAGCAGAGCAAACTTGTGTTTCACCAGGGACAGGCATTCAGATCTTACTGGAAAACTGATTAGTCTAGTTTCACATATTAGTTTTATTTAAATGACCCATAACTTATTACAGGTACTTTAAATCAAAGTATTTCATTTTCAGGTATTTTGTTTACTATACAGCAATTATTTCTCATAATGCAGACTTACTGAAACAAAAGTGAACACATTTTCATACACTGAACTCTAAAGAATCCTCCCCTCTCCTTCCACTAAGCAGGGATCTTTTTCATTTCTGAGCAGACTGCTGCACTCAAAATGTTTCAAATGAAGCAAGAAAAATGTTCATGCCATTCTAACGTCCTCCAAACCCAGGCTGCTAGCTTACTGGGCAGCTGGCTGTACTGGCCATAGATCACACTACCAGGTGCTGATAATGCTCTGCCAGTTTCTACAGTTGTCTCTAGTCCTGCCATGTGTTGCCTCATGTGAATCCTCATTCAATTTCCTGCCTAATTGCTCAATTCAGCATTCATTTGCTAATGGTCCCTCTTTTGCCAGTCTACCATGTGTTTTTTCATCATTTTGCTTCACTGCAAGAACTGGTTAAACAAACAACAATCCATAACTCAGTCACATTCCCACATCGAAAACACCAAGTTTAGTCCTCTGTCATATATAATAACCCTAATTGTTTGCAAATATTTAAATTACAAATTCATAGAAATACACTGACTGATTTTTCTGCAAGTTCAAAGAAATCGAAAATCAGTACTAAAAGTACACTGGTCATTATCTGCTACTCATTTGAAATATTCCATTCTTTTCACCCCACGAGAGCGCAGACAGGCACAAAAAAACGTTAGGGCAAGCATACAAATGCAAACAGTGCCATTTGAAATTGTTTTTCAAATGAATGAAAAATACAGATCCAATCTTCGCCTGCACGTTCTTTAAGAAGGTCTTTAATTATTACTGCTCTCCAGGGTTTCTGTCCACACCAAATACGCGACTGTGGGCACTCAAATGACAAGAGGAGTATGGCAGTGGGAGCTGTTGGGACCGATACAGTTCAACATCTTCACTAATGCCCTGGATGAGGGGTCAGAATGCTACCTCAGCAAGCCATGCTAAAGAACTGCACAGAAATGCTGATGCACCAATTGGTTGTGTGGCTACGCAGACACCTCAACGAAAATAGAAAAATAGGACAACAAACGTCATGAAGTTAAAACTGAAAATCCCTGCACTTGGGGAGCAGTAACTCCAAACACCAGAACATGTGGGAGTCTGAAATGCCAGAATGCAATTTCATAGAAACATAGGCATGCTGGAAAGAGTCCAGGAAAGGGCTATGCAGGTGATTAAGGATTTGAAACACTGATTGTATGTAAGCAGGAAGTAAGATAGATGGTATTTTTCAGTCTTGAGAAGAAGCTCCAGAGGGATGCTATACATGTATATAAATACCTGATGCAGAGAGAAGGAAAATGGATTCACTTCAGAGGCATTTAACAAAAGATCAAGAAGTACTTTCCACATAGATTTTC
Source organism: Lagopus leucura (assembly GCF_019238085.1). Classification (NCBI taxonomy): domain Eukaryota; kingdom Metazoa; phylum Chordata; class Aves; order Galliformes; family Phasianidae; genus Lagopus; species Lagopus leucura. The sequence continues at coordinate 9,244,069 of NW_024962255.1, read as the reverse complement.
ATCTAAACATAGGAAAAAGCTGTTTAATTACAAGGTTGATTGAACACTAGAACAGGTTGCCCAGAGAGAGCTGTAAAGTCTCTAAGATACATATAAAACAAAAACAGCCCAGAGTACAGCTGACACTGATTTGAGCAGGGTGGATGGACTAGATCTCCAGAGGTCGCTTTCCAAACTCAATAATTCTGTGAAAAACAGCACAACAGGTGGTCTGTTCAGCTTTGTCCACTCAGAGGATGACTAGTAAATGACTAGACCTGAGTACACCAAGAGCAGAGTGATGTACAAAACAACATTTGTTCTGGCTGACACAGCATGTCTGGCATAGCTACATCACTGTCTGACAGTACAAGTACCAGACAAATCTTCCTCTGCTTCTGGCTGTTCTGACAAAAGCAGAAAAGTTTCCATCTCACTCAAAACACATCAACGAACTGAAAATTGTCACTTCCAAATAAGGAAAGCAGTAAAGACTAGGAAGTGCCAATTCAGTATTTTATCTTTATCAAAAGTTTCCATTACATTTCAGTAAAATCTCCAAACAGGAAATTTTAAAACAATTGCATTTTTGTTGTGAGTACTTCAGGCACCTTAAACTGTAGAAATCTAGCCTCTGGCACAAAATGTTCCAGCGTGCCTTCATATTTAAGTCACAAGTATTCAAAGTCTGATAATACATTTCAACTTTTACAGCTAGAAAAAGTGTAAGATCTGCTTTTAGCAGATCATGCTGTCTTCAGCTTCTCCTTAATTCATTGAAAACCCACTTATTTAAAATTAATACACCCACCTCATATAGCGTTGCCACAAGATAGCTCCAGAGAAGCAGATTGATTGGTACCTTATAATGCACTAACAAGATGGTAACTTGCAGCCCTAACAGGGGGGCTTCAGGCAGGGAAATAATAAAAATAAGATTTGAAAATCTATCAAATATTAAAACTTTTAAAAACTATACAATCACAGTACGTAATATTGAACATAAATATTCAAATGATCTCACAGAGATAAATGGTTAAAAATATTTTGGCAGCTTAGAAGAAAAATCCAAATGCCTTCAGATTCAAATTATCTAGTAGATCAGCTAGAAGCTTGCCAGAAGAATTAGGAGACAGAAAGAGTAAACCAAGGAGCATAGGAAGTAAATAAATCACAGAAATGTCTGAAGATTTTTTCCTTAAAATTTGTATGAAATTTACAATTTATTATGCTCGTTGGATCGGTTGTTTTTATTTTTGTTTAATTCAGAAGTTTTCAAGTACTAGCATGTTCTTCCACGTTATATTAAAATAGCAAAATCTCAGGGTTTTTACTCGTATTTGCACATTTTACCAAAAAACACATAGAGAGCTGTAGATGTTCGTAAGTACAGTGAATTTTCCAACAGGAAAAGTCTGCCTGATGGCAGTTGCAGGGTTAAAATGAGAAAGCAACTACCTCTTTTTGGAGAAATCAGTACATGTGTAAAATGTCATAATATGACTATTCTGGGAGATTTCTCTAAAACATCAATCACATAAATTGGGACCATTCCACAACCATCTTTATTGTCCTAAATCCCACCGGTAGTTTTCAAAATTATTTTGTGTTTATATACAGATCATCTTGCTTACTTTGCTCACAGGTACAGAACCAGAGAAATGCATAAAACTAATTATATAAAAAAAATATTCTTAAATATTCCACCACCTGAAAGCAATTTAAAACAGCTAAAGTAGGCATGGTATAAAATTATTACTTTGAACTATGGAAAAGATTGAATTTCAGCTGACTAATACAGTTGGACTTAATCTCAAATTAAAAAAAGTAAAATATTCTACTGAGGGTCAGAAAATCACACAGAACAGAAAATAACTTCTTACCTATGACAGTTAATTCTGGAACACTGGGAGCAGACAGCAGCAATGACAGGTGCAAGGGAGGGCCTACCTAGTACTGCAGCTCACTCTCTGCCCAATTCTTCATTTCTCTACATCTTTCCAGACACATCTCTGACCCTAAGCATTAATTCTTCTACTTCAACACATCAGTTTTCCATTCCCTGGAAAAGGAAAAATGAAACAAAACATTTAGAACAAACGTCAGTGTAATGAATCTATAAACATGCACTCATCCTGTAAAGGATTTGTATGTTCTCCTCTCCCACATAATCACAAAATGGCTTAGGTTGGATGGGACCATAAAGATAATCTCATTTCAGTCCTGTGCAATAGAAAGAATTGCCAACCACTAGATCAGGCTGCCCAGGATCTCACCCAACCTTACCACTCTCTCAGAGAAAAATTTCTTCCTAACATCTAATCTAAATCTCCCCTATTTTAGATTAAAGTCATTCCCCGTATCATAAGGAGGAATGTCTGATCACTTTCAGATCATGCAAACTGTTCCAGCACAAAATTCTAGCAAGGACTCTGTCTACCCAGTGAAGCATAGATGAATCAGGACATGGAGCTGTTGGAACAGGCCCAGATGAGGGTCACAAAGATGATCAGAGGGCTGGAGCACCTTGCCTAGGAGGATAGGCTGAGAGAGCTAGGGCTCTTCAGCCTGGAGAAGAGAAGGTTCTGGGGAGGCTTGATAGTGGCCTTTCAGTACCTGAAGAGGGGGCCTAGAGGAAAGCTGGGGAGGGACATTTTAGAAGGGCATGTAGCTACAAGACGAGGGGAAATTGCTTTAAACTGGAAGAGGGCAGATTTAGACTAGAAATTAGGAAGAAATTTTTTCTTCCTAATTTGTGAGAAACTGGAACAGGTTGCCCAGAATGTTTATGGATGCCCCCTCCCTGGAGGCATTCAAGGCCAGGCTGAATGAGGCTTTGAGCAACCTGGTCTAGAGAGAGGTGGCCCTGCCTATGGCAGAGGGGTTGGAACTAGATGATCCTAAAGGTCCTTTCCCATCTAAACTATTATATGATTCTATGATAAACAGAAAATAATTTGGATGTCCTGAATAAGAGAATTGGAGCTAACTCCATCAAAGCACTGATTTGAGACCCTCAGAGAGCATAAGAATTAATTCTAGAATGCAACAACCTGCAGAAATATCATTTCATTGCTTCCTTTCTTTTCCAGATGGCTGGTATGGCTCTATTCTAGAAATGTTTGCAATGAAACAGGCAGATGATCTTTCAAGTCAGCAAGAACAGCCTAACTGGCCCAGAAAACACTGAATTCTATCATCTTCTCTCCCCAGATAACATCAGTTTGTGAAATGCACCCTGCTGACTGTTCATAAACTCATATTTTTAGCCAGCTTTCATGCTCCATGAAAGACACACCTTAAACAAGAAAATTTTAGTAGGACTTCTAACTACACACCCACTATCACCACCTTTATTAGGTTTTTCTAGACAACAGCTTGTCGCCACTGGCAAGAAGGTAACCCAGTTCACATTGCTGTGCCACTTTATAGCTCCCTATTGAGAGAACACAGAGTTTCAGAGTAAACTACTACAATTATTTTGGCAGATTACTGATACTGTGGGTAGGGGCCCTTTTTATCGTGACAGTAGTTCCAGGCCTTAGAAGATTAAGTTTTCTATATGAACTTTATTTTAGACTAACAGCTTGTCTTTTTTGTTATTGTAATTGTATATCAATGTTCATCACAAACACTAAAATCAATAAGTACTCTGATTATAGTATTATTTCTGTAAATCACAGTACATCACACAAATAGAGTCATTACTCTTTAAAGCCATTTCAAAGTCATTATTATTTTTAAACACTGATCTAACAAAAGTTACAGTAAAAGTTATGCTAATACTATAAACCAACTAGGGAAAATAAGTGATGGAACAACCATGAAACCAACATTTAGAGCATCTTGAAACTCATAAGAATTATACAGTCTTATTTTTTATTTAAAATGTACTGTTCCTATAAAAGCTTTATTAAAAAGAAAGAAAACGATGGCAAGCTTTCATTGCTACAGCATTCTCTAAAAATGAAAATCAAGTCAATGGTAACAGTGTTATTTACTATGTCCATTTTTTGAAAGTACTACAATTAAAGACTACACTTCATTATAGATTTTATGCTAAAATATTTGTGAGCCTTTTATTCAAATATTCTATGATACTCTGGTGAAATTACACAGCCAACCACTGCTATAATATTTTGGTCCTTTTGTCTTTCCATCCTGGAACACTCCCCTTGCTCAGTTCAAAGACAAGGCAAGCTGGGGGGCTAGGATTCTTGAAAACAACACTCCTGCAGGATTTTTACTTCTGCTTCTCTAACTCTGAATTCCTCTATATTGCATGATCCCTTCCCTGGTTGCTCATGGTCAGTTACACCATTCTCAATCCAAAGTAAATAAAATACTTTCTGCCCTACTGGTTGCCCCTTTCAAGCACAAGCATTTAACATACTTTCAATGTATAGAGAGTAATTCCAATGCAATACTGTAATCTTTGCAGAGAATCTTCAGTGCTAAGTATCTCAAGATTATAAAATGGCCTCGCTGTAGCCCTCTGGTCAAACTGGCTGAACTCCAACCACTTCAATTAACTGTAAAACTGAAAGAAGAGTAATGTTGTACTCAGGGAAGACACTGAAAGGAAAGGGAGCCAAGGAGCCATTTTGTTCAGAAACCCCAAAGAATTGCAAAAGGCACAATATCACTTACAGCAGTGAAAAGCCAACATTGCATTGACCTTGATTTTTTTCAAAATTTGCTTATTAGATACCCTCTATAGCACTAAAATGTTTTTCAAATGTTTTTATATAAACGCCACACTAACTAGCAACTCAGAGATAACTCCAATGCAGTATCTTACTTACCAACCTTCTCTAAGTGCAAACACTTAACAATCTGTTGATGGCTAGAAGGAACTCCAGCCTTTATCATGGAGAATTTGTGTCTTTTGCAGTAGACTGTCAGTTACTAAAAATATGCTTACATTTTGCATGTAAATAATTATCAGAGAGGTTCTATTCCTCCACATCACAAGTGGCAATCTCAAAACTTATATGCTTCTGAATTATGCTTTCTTTGGGATTTTAAATACACTACAGTTCTATAAATAAAATGCAAACTAAAGACGCTAAAGCTGATAATATGCTAAGGGAAAAAAGTAAACAGAAAGATTGTCAAGAGTCAGATTATGAGTAACAAAGAAACATTTACAAGTTTAGATCTCTTTCCTACCCCTTACCCAAAAGGACTCTTCCAAATGCTGGGAAATTATCCTTGTACTACCATGACCATATACGTATGTCAGCTACAGCATTTCTAATGATCACCCATAAGAACACTTTCAAATGCATGATGCCTAAGCTGGCATGTTGGGTGAAACAAATATTTAGTGGAATAAATTCAAGTTTTCTAGAAAAGAAAGGGAATTTCAGGGATTCCTTGATTTTAGGGAATCAAAATTGTAGGGAATTTCAGTCACAGCAGAAATAATAACATGCCAAGCAAAGGTAGTCTTTTGCATCTCGGTGTGAACCACGCACTCGTTCACATCATGCACAACTAAAGGTAGCTTTATTTAAATTAGAAAATTAAGCTTTAGGAAAAAAAAAAAAAAATCAGCAACTAAGTCTTGTTGCTTTGCAAGTACACAGAGGCAGAAGTAGAGCATTGATTTTTCTACAGTCACTATTTAAACGTTTGGTCAAAAAGGTACCATCACCTTGTTACAAAAGCCCTGTTCTACTGACGTTCTACTGACAGTGTGCCTTTCAGAACCAAACTCTCAATTCACTGTCACTACAGTCTGTTCTGAAGAACTCCAGTGTATTAAGTATACGTATTTTTTTATTTACTAATTATTTTCTCAAAGAAGTACACTGGGCTAAGTCTGCATGTGACAGTCCTCACAGACTCAATATTTTTAGCACTCTGGCTGTTGTTATTCTAAAGAACAGTCCACTACCTACAGTGTAAGTTTTTAAATATGGTAAATTACTATGTGGCCCAGCAAGAGGAGTTTTCTTGTTCTTTACAGCTGACCTGAGTCAAGCAATATTCTGAAAAGAAAATGAAGCAGTGGCACAGTGCCTGTTGCAGGGAACTAGGGAAGTTGCATTCACCACACAGATATGTCTCACATACAACCCTTTTAATCTTGCCTAGTGAACCAGCTTCGTACCAGAAAAGCCTTCAAATTTTGATTTGCTAACATGTATTGATTTTTCACTATCAAGATTGCTCTTAGTCAACAAAGAAGTAATTACTTTAAAGATTGTTCCAGTAATTACTCAAGTAGTCAACCTAGAGGGAAGTAATTACTAAATTAATTCTACCATCACCAAAGAAATGACGAACATACACAGGTTGGAGCAAAAAATACAGAACGTTTCTACAAGTCACATGCTTATTTAAATTTTGAATATTTAAAAGTGCTTCAAGTTTGCAGTCAAGTTCTATCCAGAGAAAAAACAGTCTAGGAAAAGAAGTACTAACTTCAGGAAAATTTACACACAACCTTCAGTGTATCCAGACTATTTGCTCTACTGAAGTATTAAAAATTGTATTGCATGCAATCAGAAAAATACAACTGGCCAAGAAAAAAAAAATATTTCAAAGAATACAAAAAAGCAAACAAATAAACAAACAAACAACCCAAAAAAACATAGCTCCTTTTTGGGTGTGATCACTTCAGTCTCTTAACCTCAGGTTGGCCTGAAACAAAGAATCAAAACCAGTATCAATTCTCAGTGGTGGTCCACAGGAAACCAGTGTAACAACTCACGCTACTTTAACGTTTGAGTGCTTTATTGCCTAAGTAACTTTTCAAATGCTACATGTACTTATTTTAAGTGAAGCAGATACATTTCAAGACACTTAGTAACTGAATGTCACCAGACTGAGTTTCTGAACGGCTGTATTAGTGAAATACACATAATGCTGATCTATTTATCAGCATGTTGTTTTCCTCACCTCGTGCAGAAGGCCACACAGCTGAGGGGAACTGGCTGGGGGCCAGCCATTGCTTAGGGATTGCTGGCTATTTGTCAGCAGGTGGTGAGACATTGCATGCGTTGCTGGGTATATAGAGATACAGCTATATATACATATTGTTATCACTACATTTATGTTTCCATTTCATTTCCTGTCTTAGCAAACAGTTTTTATTTCAATCCACAATTTCTTCATTTCCAGTTCATTTCCACTCTCCCTCATCCCACCTCGGGGGAGTGAGTGAACGTCTGTGTGGTGCTGAGCTACTTGCCAGGTTAAACTACAACCTTGTTCTAAGATTTATTTTTTCAAATTAAAAAATAAATAAATCTGTAAGGAGCCTATGTTGACTTAAAATGTAGCTTCACCATCTGTGGAGTCTTAAATCCTTTCTTCATTATAATATACCTGTGGATAAAAAACTTCCAAACCAAACATCTGCTTTCTTCCAAGCACATCTATCAAGAAAACCAGACTTGTATTTTCAGGGATTATATCTTTATATCTAATTGCCTAGTTAATGCACCCACAACATTTGCATTTGAGTAGGCTTTCATAGAGCAGTGTAACACCAGAAACATTAGCCTCTGCAAAATGTAAATCAGTTCTTGAGTATGTCAGAAAATCTTGTACATATTATGGTGCATGGTTTACTGCCAAGAATTTCATCTGCTTCTAAAGAATACATGAGCAGGGGGAAGGATGGGGAATATTGGTGAAAACTTGGTAGAAGGTTCTTGGTTGCTGCAGATCATTTCTGTGTCCTTCTCTTTGAATACATTTCACTGAATATTAAAATTCCAATGCCCAGAATTATTATAGCCTGGAAGTTTCAAAAAAGCTCCAACCATCCTGGAGCTCTACCAAAAAGCAGCACAGGGTCTCTCCTCTAACATGATGTGATGACAAATCACATGCTAGGACAGAGAAATCTGACATTGGCTCTGTCTTTACACAGGACAACTAAGAAAAATCAAATATTAATTGCAGTTCGGGTAATCTGTTTTCAACCAGCAAAGCCTTTCTGTCCTCATCAGTTCCGGGTTGCAGCAGACATAAAGTAATGAGGTCTCTTCCTCTTTAAAGCACTCCATAATTTCTTCGTGAACACAGGAATACCCTCTTATCCTCTCTTCCCTTGTCTCTACCATTTAATATAATTAAAACAAGGAACATTGCCTTTTCATTTTACATCTTATTTGCTCCTTTTTGTAACTTGTTGCGCACTCTGTTTCTATTTGTTCGAGCAAAATTGCGGTCCTTTGTTGCTTGCTTCTAAAGTAACCATAGCCCCTTCCGAATCACTTTAGAATTTCTCCGCATCTTTTTGGAAAGGGAAAAGGGATAAGTAAATTTCCCCAAGGGTTCCTCTATTAATGTCCATTAAAAACTGACCAAAAAAATAAGTAATCAGGAACATGGGGGAATACTATTTGGAGAGCTACTCTGAGAGACAATAGTCTTTTTAAAGATTTCCCTTTCTTCCTCTTGACTTTCCTCTTTATTTTTAAAATATTAGGTTAAACACAGCAACCTCATCAGAGCAACGTGTAGTGAGCAGCTGCCCTTCTTACTGTTAGGTTTTTGATGAATTTCCCTGCTATTGAGAGATGTTTTTCAAGTGGAAACCGGTCACCTGGCTAAGATATTCACCTGTGAGTTCCTCAAAAATCACAGCCTGATTGATCTCCTCTGTGATGTACTCAAAGGCATTGGCATACAAGTCTGAAATGCTTTGAAGGTATTAGGATCTGTGAAGAGAGAATGCTGACTAAAGGTATAGTTCTACTTCACAACTAGCTGGAAATTGTTGTCTTCTCCCTGACAATACCTTGGAAAGAAAGAAAAGCTACTAAACATTGCGTTCCATCTAACCTTTAAATAGTGAATTCAATCTCTGGTTACATATCCAAATCAATAAGTCAACAAAGATTACAAATATAATAAGCAACTATGACCAGGCTCCTTTTCACTGTTAATTTCTGTCACATTGTAACAGTACAAAAGTAGTAACACCTCTATACATCTTTTTACTAAGAGGCAGTACAGCTTCTATGCAAATCATGACTTTCTATGCAGGAAGGCCCTACAGAAAAATCTGGATAGGCTGGGTTGCTGGGCTGAAGCTAGCAGGATGAAGTCCAACAAGACCAAGTGCTGGGTCCTGAACTTTGGTCAAAACAACTCCAGGCAATGCTACAGGCCTGGGGCTGAGTAGCTAGAAGACTGTGGAAGAAATGAACCTGGCATTACAGGTCGATGCTCACCTGAACATGAGCCAGCAGTGTGCCCACGTGGCCAAGGAGGCTGATGGCATCAAGGCTTGCATCAGGAATACTGTTGCCAGCAGAAGCAGGGAGGTGATCATCCCTCTGTACTCAGCTGTGGTGAGGCTGTGCCTCAAGTACTGTGCTCTGTTTTGGGCCCCTCACTACAAGAAAGAGCCCAGAAAGCATCCAGACAAGGGCAACAAAGCTGGTGAGGGATCTGCAGCACAAGTCTTAAGAGAAGCAGCTGAGGGAACTGGGATTGTTCAGCCTGGAGAAGAGGAGGCTTAAGGAGACCTTACTGTTCTCTACAAGAACCTGATAGAAAGTTGTGGTGGGGTGGCAGCTGCTCTCTTCTCCCAGGCAGCAGTGACAGAACAAGAGGGAATGGCCTCAGGTTGTACCTGGCTGGTTCAGATTGGACACAAGGAAAAGCTTCTGCTCTGAAAGTATGGTCAGGCCCTGGAAAGGGCCCTTCTAGCCAGTAGTACTGCACCCCTCCTACTTCCTTTCCATCTATCTCTAAACTCATTCAGCTGCAGTACTCTGATAACAACTGTGAACTTCTGTCTATCAAGGAACTCCAATCTTTCTGTCCAAATTGAAGTTCCACTGCATGTCTGAGATCTACCTGAGAAATCTGGATGTCCAGATTTTGTCCAAAGTGGGGAAAATACAGCTCTGCCTCTCCCCAAGCAAGGCTGTTCTGCTATTTCTTTAACATGTCTAAAATCATGATCAGCTTTCCTGTCCTTCCACTGGCAAAAGCTCTGTTAGGTTATGTAACCACAAATACAAACACTGTTGCAGAGGTGTCACTGTTATTTCCCGACAAATAAAGCTTTTCAACATCAACAAGGATGTTTCTGTATTACATGTAGATATAACCATTATTCTTGAAGACAGTCATATAATTTTATCTTTTGTTTTCTATGATAGTAATTTTAGACTATCTGGCATTTCAGCAACCGTATCAGTTCACAGCAGTGCCTGATTCATTAATGGGTTCATCTCAATCTTAAAATTCTAGGGCAATTAAATAAGAATTGATGTGTCTCCAGAGAAGCTTCTCCATCTAAAAATAAAATAGAAGTTAGACAGTGACTGGCATTATTTATTACAACAGTTCTACTGGAATGATAATACTGCAGCTTTCACATGCAAATATACATACATTTAAATGATTAAAATAAGGTGCTTAATCCATTTCTTTGCTTGTGCTCAATCTTTTCATTCACTTAAGAATCTTATTAAAAATGCCTCTCAAAGCAATTCTTTAGGAGTGTGAAGAAATGTCAGCATACCACATGGAGAATATTTTTGTCTCTGAAAGAAGAGATGCCACATAGGAAAGAAATAGCAAGCCAAGAATATTTAAATAGCTCCTTATAAGTCAGGATTCAATAATACACAGTCTAAAGAGGTAACAAATACATATGTTTAGAAATATACATATCACTGAAATACTAAAACTTTCAACAGGAAACAGGGTCATAGCTGTAAGATTTATCATGTTAAGGTTCCCTTCAAAATAGTTTTAATAACTGTGCCTTTTAGCACCCTTAAAACAAAGTTCCAGTATAATGCTCTGGATCCAACTCCTGCTTACCTCTCCAGATGCAATACTAATACATAATATCTATATAAATAATAATAAATAAATAATAAAGTTGCTTTCCAGGGTCAAGCAATAATAAGATCACATATGGAAACTTACATTTATGTTTTCAACGCAGTATTTTCTCATGTCAGGACTGTTTACAAGTTTACAGTCTACACTGTTTAGTAACTGCAGCACAAAGCGGCAGGGTAAACCTGAACTGCAGATGTCGTTTCACTCTCTTCCAACATAGAAAGGAAGAAACATTCCAAGGAAGACCAACCAGCTCTACAGGAAACTGTTAGCCAAGGAGTGGTTCCTCAAAATCTCACTGTGCTGTTTTATAGTCACGGCTGCTTCTCTGCTACAATAGCACATTTACTTCAAAACCACGAGGCTGATATGATGCACTATTACAAACAGAGAGTATGCAAGGTAGTAGGAAAAAAGAGGTCTTCCTAATCCCTGAAAATGCTATGAAGAATAATGGATGGAGCAGCTACATAAGTAGCAAATATATCCTACTTTAACTCTTATGTACCAGGGCACAACAACCAGCAAACGTTACTAAACTAAACACTCCATTTCTCTAGCTCTCTGGAAAAAAAAGTATTATCTCTTGACCCTCAAACAGACTAATTTTAAAATGTGGAGGCAAGAGTTATAACCCACGTCTATTCCTTGAAAGGCAACATAAGTAGGAGAGAATTCAGTGTGTGTCATTTCTGCGTGAAAAATACTAATGCTATATATTAGATATATTAGCATCACTCTTTCCCTTTTTCTCTCTTCACTCCTACAAAAAAATTTTATAGGTTAGAATTCCCCTTTCTTGCTGTGAATATCTTCTGCAAATTCTGAAACTTGTTACAATTAAGCATTAGGTTCTTGAGGGAACACTGCTCAGTATCCTAACTACATAGGATACTCCAAAAGTAATGCCTCCTATTTACTTCCATGGAAAATACAACAGATACAAAGAGCATAATAACACTATTTGATAGAGGAAATTCTCTATAAAACACTATTTCTCAATTCCTATTCATTCAGTGCAATCCAGGCAAACCAAAAGGTCAGAAACTTGTGGGCTAGGTGATCCAAATGCACCTGATCCTTGAAACCCCTGAACAAAGAGTTGAAACACACTTCATAAACAAAGGCCTCAACTGCAAGTGAATTTGCTTTCTGAAAGCTCTCTGGCAATAGCCTGACTATACTATTACCAGCAGATTACATAGATTTTATTTATGGTTTATTAATATATTTATTAAAAATATTAAATTAAAAACTGAATATATTTATTAAAACAGAGCATCATGATTTTGCTGCTGTGCTGACAATCAAGACACGTGATCTGTCTTGATTCCAAGTGTTTATCAATACTGAGTCAAGTAGAACAGCATGTCGGAGTGCCTCTAAACCAAAAGTCATAAGCTATTGTTCTTTCTGATTATTCAGAGTATTCCATTTCATATCTGTATTAAAAATTTTCAGAGCCCATCAAAATCAAAACCTCATGCAGAGATACGGGCATATGAAATATGGCTGAAAGGCTGCCCAGCAGCAAAGGATCTGCGGAAGTGATTGTCTGCCTGTACTCTGCACTGGTGAGACTGCACCTCAAACACTGTGTTTATTTTGAGCCCCTAAGTACAAGAACAATGTCGAGTTGCCGGACTGTAATCAAAGAAGAGTAATGAAACTAGTGAAAGGATGAGAAAACAACTGAAGAAACAGAGGTTGTTTAGTCTGGAGAAAAAGCTGAATGAAGACCTCATCGATCCCTACAGCTACCTGCAGGAAGGTTGCAGCAAGGAAGTGTTGCTCTCTTTTCTCAGGTGACAATTGATAAGACGCAAAGGAACAGTCTCAAGATGTGCTGGGGAGGTTTAGATTGAGTATCAGGAAGAATCTCTTCATGGAGAAGATGGTTTAGGCATTAGAATTTGCTTCCCAGGGAAGTTGTGGAGCTATTTATGAGACTTATGGATGTGGCATTAAGGGAAACAATTTAGTAATAGGACTGGCAAATCAGATGGGCAGTTGGGCTTGGTGACTCAGAGGTCCTCCCCAGCCTAGATAATTCTATGATTCTGCTATTTGTCCAAAAATGAAAACACAGTGTATCAAAAGTTAAAAAAAAAAGTCAGATTTTTGCAAGTCAATATTTAAATAAAGGTTTATTTCAACTAGCCAATTTATTTTAAGAGCACCTTATTCCAGGTGCTAAGAAATTTAAATAATCTCAAAAGGTTTTTAAGAGTGCAAGTGAAGATTTCATGCACCTTAGATAACATTTTTGAGTGGGTATAACTGAGTCATAGACACTGTCCTCTATATCTAGGAAAACTCTAATTTTACAGCAATGTTCAGCATTATTTTGACTTTCCTTCAGAGAAACTTCCTAGCACAAAAAGCTGATGAAGTCCAATTAATTTTGAAAAATAGATGTAGCATATTACAATTATGCATGATGACAGTCTGTCAGAACATAAGGACACAAAGATACTATATGATGATGCAATAATTGACACAAAAACAAATGCTTTCATGCATCACAATTTGCCTGCTTTATCCTGAAGGACAAAAAGATGAATTCCACTATTCCTTGCTATACCAAGATTTCTGCCTAATGTCTGAAGGTTCTTGCACAGTTTCGTAAATACTTTTTGGAAGGTCACACAACATCCTAAATTTTACAACGAAAAATTGTTCAAGGAGGCAAACTCCCAATACTTCTACCACAATAACTTCTAAAGCATCAAGTACGTTAAGCCATATAGAGACATGAGTCCTAATATAAATAGTTGATATAACTGTTTTAAGATCCCTATATCATGTTGCTGAGGGAAAAGGATAGAAGTAAAAAGTCAGCCATTTCTGTAGCAGTCCACTTAATAGAGGGGCTTCACTTCCCCACACATAATAGAAAGCCACGCAACCAAGGGATGCAGAAGCCACGAGATTGAAGGCTGAGTGTTGCACTGCCTATACAAAAGATGCGTGTAAGGGACGTCAAATGCATGAAATAGGAAAAATAGGTGAGCAACAAAATCCACTTCTTAATGTGCATTAAATTCAAAACTTATTTTCTGATATACATTTAATATCATCCTGTTGATTCAAAATTATCAATTAAAGATACAATACTGCTTTGTCTGAGGAACCAGTAAGCACAATACTGATGAGTCCGTGCAAAGTCATACATGCTGTGTATAATCAATAGATATTAAGATGTTATAATCACAAAAGAACAAGAGAGTGAGGCAAAGTAGCCTAAGATAATAAGGAGAATAAATGGAAGGCTTACCCGTAGGCTAGGCTCACCTACAGAAAGCAACAGAAGAAGGGATCTCCAGAAGAGATCATTCCCCACTGGTAGCCAGCTCTTAAATAGGTCTAGGAGAGGTGCAGCCAGGCTCCACCTCTTCCGGCAGCACAGCTGAATTGCCTTCACTGTGCTCCCATGGCTGACTCACGGCTCGCCTCAGGTGATCATCAGAGGTTCAGGCCGTGACTCAGCAGTTCCCATACAATGCTGTTTCAAATATTTATTCAAAAATCTTAAAGAACCTGTTTTCACCTTCTCTCTAAGAACAGTGGTTGCTTAGTACTCATTGACTACTCATATTTTAATACTGCTTGTGTGGTAGGCATTGGAGTTTTTGTTGCCTTTTTTTTTTCCTCTTCCAAATAATCTGTTTTCAGCAATATTCTCAGTGTTTCTAATTTGGAATATAGTGCAGTCAATATTCACTCTAAGTTGTTAGGATTTTTTATTTTTTTTTTTTTACTTTTGCTTGATCATAAAACCTAAAAAGCAATTATTTAGACACAAGGTCTCAGTTCTGACATGACAGAGAAAGTTATTCTACACGCCAGGTGCTAATATACCCATGGAGCTCAGGAATAAGCCAGCAGCAGAGCTTGCAGCAGCACAGCCAGGCTGGCACCTTGGTTTGCAAATACAGACAGTTTTCACACTATGTCTCAATGGTCTTAGCAACTTGTGTCAGCTCTAGTCAAAGAAATCCTGCATGCCAGCTCTCTGCTCAGCCTAGATATAGCCAGTTCATCACCTCATGTTCACATTTCATTATGTTTACCCAGGTCAACACTTCACACTAAATGACTCTCCCAATTACAAAACCTAAAGCTACTTCTGCCAGCAGCATCCTCTGCTTGGGATTTCTGTACATTCATTTTTTTCCTGCAATATTTTCTGAAATATTCTTTAAGTGCAACTATTTGTAGAATGCATCTGAAATGTGCTCACGGTGAATCTCTGAATCTTCCCCTAACAAAACTGAGCTTTTAAGAGGATTCCCTTTCCTTACTGAGGTAATGATAAAACATTCCTACCCTCTTTACACAGAACAGACTTCCCTAGCTCACTTTATTTTCCAGAATGGCAATGGAAAAGGCACGAATTTCTAATACAAATTTTTGAATCCGTATCCTATTATTTACATTTTAAAGAAAAAAAAATCAGTAAACAGAAATGAAAAAAAACAAAAGCACATTCCAGATTAAGGGACATCAGGTTTGTGTACAATTTGACCCTTGAACAGGCAAAGTTAACATTTAACTGGAAAGTTGCAGAGCACACCAGCATTTCTCTCTCTCTCTAGCTACAGTCTATCCTCAACCTAATAAAGTTTTGTTTACCAGTTGCGTCAAAAATAGCTAATCCTTGACAAAATGCATCTTTTCCAAGACTATTTTTAAAATAAAAATTGCCAGAAAATAGGCCAGCAGCTCTACATAATTGAATAGACCTTTTTACTACAAAAGATGAAAGTGTTGCAAGTTCTTCAATATTTCACATTTTGTATTTGAATTAACAGAAATTTGATTTCCTATTTCCATTTGGCTGTAAATATGAATATATAAGGAAGTAATCAAATCTTTTTGTTGAATAAAACAAGTTTTGCCTGTTTTCTTTTCCAGACAAAGCAATAAAAAAGCATAATTTTGTACAACTGCTTATGTTAGAAAAACTCAGGAAACCTAAGTAAAGAGATAGAACAGGTGACATTCATAGGTCCTTTTCAGACTGAATTATTATATTCAACATGAAAACATTTTTGAACAATTTATTCCACAACCAATCTTAACCACACTTTCTATCATTTAGACTAAATCCATGTATTGACTTAGAAACTGAAATATGTCCTGGTTTTAAATTCTAGTATATACACGCATAAAGATCTCATATAACTGTTTGAGTTGGAAGGGACCTCTAGAGATTACCTTGTCCAATCCTCCTGCTAAAGCAAGGTCCCTACAGCAGGTTGCACAAACAGATGTCTAGGCAGATCTTGAATATCTGCAGAGGAGACTCCACAGCCTCCTTAGGCCGTCTGCTTCAGTGCTCCATCATCTGACTGTGAAGAAGTTATTCCTTGTATGGAACTTCCTGTGTTTTAGTTTCTGCCTGTTGTCTCTTGTTCTATTGTTGCTCACTACTGAAAATAGTCCTCTCTCACCAATTTGACTCCTCCACTTTAGACGCTTAAAAACTTTCAAAATCCCTCTCAGCCTTCTCCAGGCTGAACAATTCCAGGTCTCTCAGCCTTTCCTCATAGAGCAGATGCTCTGTGCCTTTAATCATTTTGGCACTCAGCTGGACTTTTTCTAGTGGATCCCTGCCTTTTTTGTACTGGGGAGCCCAGAACTGGATACAGTGCTCCAGATGTGGCCTCATCAGGGCAGAGCAGAGCGGGAGGATCACCTCCCTCGACCTGCTGGCCACCCTCTTTTTAATGCACCCCAGGATATCATTGGCCTTGTTGGCCACAAGTGCATAGTCCTGGCTCATAGCCAACCTGTTGTACACCAGTCTTCAAAGCTTTTAACTAGCACCTTGAGTTTCCCAATGAAATTTCATCTTAAAGATACATTTTATGTAGTAATAGGATGACCTCAGCTTAACAAAATAGCAAACAAAATAATCCTTATGTACAACCTTACAGATTCATTGCATGGCTTGCTACCTAACAAATCACATGATTTGCACAGTTTAAACAACATATTGGACAGCATATTGGACAGAAACACAAATTATGAGTTGTAAACTGCACAGTACTAGAAACTATCCAGTCCACCATCATTTTCAGGTATTTTTCTTAATTTTTAACTTACAAAAATACATGGGAAAATTGTTACTCTAATTACCGTTCAGAAAAAATAGCAACAACCTGATGTATTTTGAACACTTTATGTTATATGCTGAACACCAAGATAATCAATAAACCAAACACAAATATGAGGTTGAAGCAGTCCTACACCAGAAGAAAAAACACACACACACACACGCACAAAACCCTCCAGAAGTCTCCTGAAATCACCTTTTGGTACAACACAAACAAAACACAAGAAAAGCAAAATGATTCAAAGCAATACACTCAGGGAAGGGCCAAACTTAACGGAAGACTGCATTTAATATAATGTGTGATTCCAGTACAGTGCTTCTTCCAGAGGAGTTATTCTTTATAATCATCAACTTGTTAAGCTTTCCTGAGTTGAGGCAAATCTTTCTAGCTTTGCTTGTGCCAACAGTTCTGGCTCTTGGAAAGTACGCTTCCCATCCTTCAAAACGTAGATTTGGATCCAAATCTCAGTTACACATAGTTTCTCTGTTTTTTTTCAGGCATCTGCCAGTCATGATGCATGCTTCATTTCAGCCTGTACACACCACCTTCCTTAACACACACACACACAGGGGCTTCAAAACCCAGAATCCAAGATAAAGGTGCTCATCCAGTTAATCTTTCCTAGATGCTATAAAACACAGTAGTCACATATTGTTCAGTGAGCCTACCACCTACTGCATGCATACCTCAGGTGTGATGCTAAGGACTGAAGTCAAGAACCTAAGGATACATTTTCCCATGATCACCTCAGCCAGGTACCTCTGTCTAGTGCCCTACACAGCCATGGCCTGCAGGCACTTGTCCAAATCCTTGCCTTGCATCCAATCTAAAAATCAGGGTGAATTGAACTGATGTTGTCAATAAAGCTGGTCAATGATGTTATCTAATTCAAACGCTTGAGTCACTAGGAACTGGCAGGAAGACCAAGCATAGGGTTACCACACATATTTGAGTAAGAGCTCTACATCAGTCTAGATGCAATGTGAAAACATATGTAGGGTCCCTATGTGATGCAAATAAATAAGCACTTCCAAATACTCCCTAAGTGCATTTCAGAAGGAAGTTTAGAATGCCTAAAGATCTTTTTAGCTATTCAAAGCAACAGTGACAGGAGGAAACCCCCCCCCAAGGGTGCAATTCATCTCATTTTTGTCAAATACACAGCCCTCAGAAAATGCCTTCATTGATGACAATTAGTTCAAAACTGATAATTAGCTCACATCTGAAGATAGGTCTGAGACTACTAGAAAGCACAAGAAATTCATGTAGGCACTCTAAAAATTTGTACAGAAGTCTCAAAATTCAAATGTTTAAAAGCAACATGAAAATCAGAGTTAGTCTTTAATATTCTGCTGTACTGCAAAAGCATTTATAGGGAATTGATTACATTAGCTTTGTAACACTTCCCGAAGTGAGGTTATAAATACAATATTGTTAAAACTACTAATATACCTGTCACAGCACTAGCTCTGAAATTTATTACTGATAATATAATTTTTTTATAGCCTGCCTAAACTACTTAAACTTTCAGTATATATGACATTCTCTGCAAGAGGGAGCTGATTCATTAAGACAAGATTCAACACTGACGTGTAAGCAGTTAGGAACTTTTCCAACCAAAGAACTGAGTTAACCATATGGGATTTTCTAATTGGAAACAGACAGCAGTATCTTTTCTGTTGGGGTAGGGGTTCTTTTCTCTTGCTTATTTGATCAATAAAGTTTCTCCTTAAAGCAAAAAGCTATTTCAAAGCTAAATTCCACTTCAATACTTGAAATACGAAAGAAGGCTCAGCAGGAACTTCAGCACAGTAGAAAAAAAAAAATCTCTTCAAATCAGGATTTCTAAAACATTTAGGGACTAGAATATATGCAATTTCCATCACAAATGCCCAATACTAACATTTTGGGGCAGCTGACTGGTAGTGTAGCTGAACTGCTTCTACACTAGACCAGAAGTGTTCTCAAGCCGAAGAGGTAATAAAAGGGACTCATGGAAGAGACTGCATCTACTATACCACAAGCCAGGACCGCCCAAGCAACTTCCTACATCAGTTAACAGCCAGAAGCTGCTAGTACTGCCAGCTGAAACTTCACCAGCAGTACTATGTAGCAAAGTTTGAGAACTTATGCTTCAAAACTATAATTTAGCCCTGTTAAGCAACCCTGCCTGTTTCAACATAAAAATATACTCTAGAAAATACCATGTTAAACATTAGTTGAAAGATAGAAAGGTAGTATATAATTAAAGCTTAACAGATACTGAAATGGTTCTTTGCAAGAGTATGAATAATCTGCATCCTATATGAAAACAAATTTTATTTCTGAATTTAAAAATTACACGGATTTCATCTGAGAGAGAGAAGTGGGACCAGTTACACTCTCTGCTGGATAATAATTAACTGTTATGTCTTGGATATGCAAAGCATTAGTAAGCAGTGCATTACTGGGCTATGTCCTCACCAGCACAGCAGCAGTTTACAGAAGCTCTTTGACAGGGCTAAGACATGGATGCCATGCCACAGGGCTACATATACAGCTATGCACTTTTCTCTCCCTGCTAATGTTAGGGTTCAGCTCAGGAGAGTCTAACAGGCAGGTTCCTATGAACAAAGTTTATTGATGTCCTCTGACAACATGATAACTCTCTTCCACCCTGCCACAGGAAAAAGCTTTAAGTGATTACATTATAAATAAGCTACTTCCTTTAGAAACAACTTAAATGAGAAATCTAACAGCTGTTCTATTTGCTGCTCCATTCCAAGGATCAATGAACACTGGATGTGTCAGTTAGTGAGATGCAATCTATCAAGAACAAGCAAGAGGATGCTGCTGAAGACTGCAGCTTTTATGTTGTATTTATAACACTGGCCACCTCTGCCATACCAAAATATAATATTTAATTCAAACAACTTCAGAAATGTACACAAACATATCTTTAATGACAATTATTAGAATAACAATGAACACACGTAATTAATAATTTCTTAAGGGCCAACTATAAGCAAAATATATCAACATATAAAACAGATCAAACTCTGGCTCCAGAAGAAGGTAAGCAGTAACTCTTTTTCGTAGGGCTTATAAGTGCATACACAAACGTACATACCTATGTATGTACATACATGCCTGATAACTCTGGGTAACTGTCAAACATGCCTTGCAGTTTCCACCAGAAATACTCTTCGAGAGAATGTAATCCAGTTCATTTCAAATTTTTGGAAGCACATTTATTCATTATATGATTAATCTGAGTGCTCAGAAAGGTGCAAGATCCATAAACCAGCATCTTCAAAGTGCACCTATCCACACACTTGCTGTTTGTCCTTTGTCAAGTCAACTGTATGCTTCAGTAATCATTAAAAGATGCAAATGAGCAGTCACTGGCAGCTGCTTCTGTTGATACCCCTTGTGAATGATTTTTTTTATTTTATACTTTAAAATGTCAGCTGAGAACCCTGAGTAGGGAATGAGAGATCTTCCTACAACAGGAGATTAACACTGAAATGTTTAACCACTCTATCACATCATTAGGGGAAATAATTAGGCACTTCACACAGACACGGAAAGCTAAATTACAAAAGGCAGTTTATGAACTACTTTTAACACATTTTGCTTGAATGAAAAGAATGTACCAGCAGACAGACTGTAATCACATTTAATTTCCATCCTTCAGAAAAGTTTCAAAGGACTGAAGTAAGGCTTCATTAGGGGCCTACTCAGTTTTCACGAAAGGATTTATCACTGCTTAATCCAGTAAGAATCCACTAAATTTCACAGACAAATGGTGTTCTGGAAAGGCCAGAGGTTTCAACCAGTCACCATAATTCACCGCTTTGTAAGTAGATTATTTTTCAGCAACACAAATTTGTTCTAAAGTCAAGGAACGTTCACACAAAGATAAAATCTAACAAATCAAGTAATGAACAGAGAGAACAGAGATCACCATATTAAAAAACTTTGTGAAGAAGATCAAGTCAAAGTTTTGACATTCTCAACTGTAGCCTGAGGTGGTACATGATCTTGCTAAATACACTGGTGCTATATCGAGGACAACAGTCTTCCTTCCCCATGCTTTACATATATCTGATATGCAAGTCCTATGTGCCAAACTAGGGATCAAACATGCTGAACAGAATTCCACAGAGAGGAAAGTCACAAAATAAGCAGCAGCACAATCTGATGGTGTGTTTTCATATATATATATCAAGAGTTGGACAAATGTTCACATACATTGTCCAGCAGAGGCACGCTTCAAAAACAAATTCTATAAATCCAATTCCAATTGTAAATAAACACTTCTTTTTCAGGGAATTGGTAGCAATTATTTCTTACCTGCCTTCAACAACAAAGTAAAAATACTAGAACAATCTGAATCTTGCAACATTCAAACATTTTTCTTAGTATTTGTAAGCAGTAGAAAGAGAACTGCAATACAATATACCCTTCCTAGTTACTCACCTGCTTACCTTGGAATCCTTGTCTTTTTTTTTTTTTTAAATACTTTTTTTTTTTTAATTTAAATACTTAAATATTTTAAGTACACCAAAATCTTTTATCTTAGCTTCTAATAATGTAATAGAATCATAATTCTATATTGCCACACATCCAGCACTAACATGCCTGTGATTGTATTAAGCTATGACAACAACAACAACAACAACAACAACAACAAAAAGCTGTTTGCACAAAGTCATTCATTTTTATCCTTAAAATCATATTCGGTCGTCATCTCAAAAAATTTCTGTGCAACATTAAAGATAATGCAATATCACAGTAATAATGAAATTACTTTTCTTCTTAATGTCTCATTACTGATATTGCTAGTATTGTATCTCTGCATCTGATACAAAAGGTATCTCAAGGGTAGTTTTAGGAACACAAATGATAAAGACTTCTGCCCTCATTCATATAAACAAGAAACACACGTTTCAGTATTTATAAGCCATTAAAAGCATTCCCATATGCTATCATATTAGACTGCCTTGTGATAACGTCTAGATCATTCCATTATCAACAGCAGGTCAAGGTCTGTGAAAGGCAGATGATGTAACTTATATTTCATTACATGCATTAAACACTGCCTGTATTTAATACTTCCTAAATTAACAAGGGAAATACATACTTGGAAGCTGCACTGTAGTAGAAGCACTACAGTAATGGGAAGATTGAGATTTAATCTTTATTTTCATACCGCACTTTTCTGATTTGAGTATAAGATCTGGTTCTTCTACCCTGTACACTACGTATCATCTTACCAAAAAAACTTAAGGAGTGAAAAGAATTAGCTATGCTCACTTTATTCTGCTGCTTTCATGTCCTATGCCACTGAATGCTTAAAGATGACAGACACTTCACTCTGCTGGACAGCACAGCTGTGTCTGCATGCTTACACTGCATTGATACTGTGCTGCGCAATGCTCTGGCACTGTCAAGACCACAATAATTATCCATCCCCTATACATCACCTTACAGCTCCTAGCTGATCTCTTACAAAGCAGTCTGATTTGGAACTCCTTTAACAACCGTAAGAATGCTTTCTGATTAAAAAAAAAAAAATCATTAAATAAAATTTTAAAATATATAAGATTGTGTAGCAATTGGACAGATCAATATGATGGGAAAGGCGTTACAACAGAGGTGTGAGGATGGAAGGACTGGCACAACAGAAAAGTATGACAAAGGTTGCTCACCCATATCAGAAGATTCCAGGTTCACAGGGGAAAGCTTCACCATCCAGAAAGAGATTGCATTACTTTTTCTGCTCCTGTATCATTATGTCATTAGGTGACAATCACCTAAGAAGACCCAAACCTTCTGTGCCCCAAAAGGCATGCAAGACCAGAACAGAAAAACTATGACTAGTATTTCTTTTTATAAATTACAAAGCATTTTATTATTTAGAGTCATTAGTCTGTAAAGCTAAAGAAAAAAAAAAAAGGCTAGTACATGTGGGGCTAATAATTTATACTACAGTTTATAGAGGTATTTTATTGATTCATCAACTATTTAGAAGATCTGTATTATTAAAGTACAGGTGCTTTTCATTCAGTCTGTAAGGAAGACATTCATGGAAATATTGTCATACTTCCTTTATTCTGAAAACTGTAGGAAAGCAATATTAGGTAGCTACAGAGAGGATATGAGCAATATCTTCAAAAATAGGCATGCCAAAAATACTTGTTCCACTTTAATGCGTTTGCTTGCCTTTTTTACCAGATCAGCAAGGCCCTATCATGACTTACAGGTATATTTTTAGATAATTTGAACCTTAAACACTGCACGATAACAACAAGCTTTTTCATATACTAGAAACAAATTGCTTAATTTTGTCCTTTTTTTGATACACATTACAATTGTCTTCCTCCCCATTCTTTAAGCAGATGAACATACAGGAACTCAGAGAAGTCAAGTTGCTAACATATTCCATACTTCAATAGCTGTTCCTCAACACATTTAAGTCACGTGCATTTTACTTCTAGATAATCTATTTCTAATTGCCTCCTAATGATGTTTGATGCACTTGAAATCTAAACCTTGTAAAGGCAGGAGAAAAGTCTTTCATATAAAAGGAGGGAAAAGGACCATTTTCATGGTTCTGTGATAGGGAAAAAACACCAGTACTGTACAGTGCATGAACTGTATTTCAGTGCCCAGTGTTCCCACTATGATCCTAAAGATCAGCTTGGAAAAACCACAGTGCAAGATATTGTGCATGCTGGATGCACAACACTCTAACCAGACACGAACTTCAATACTTGTTACAAACATCCTTTTCACGTCTTCCTTGCACCAAGTACTGACGGCTGCACACAAAGACTCTGCAGTAGGACCATCTATGGTAAACCTTTACCCTGAGGTAATGCTACCACCCCTCAGAAAGTGCATCACAACAGCACATGACAGAGAGCTATGATCATCACAACTAAAGCTCAAGGAAATTGGGAATTTTTAGAATGAGACTTGTGTTAAAAGATCAACTGATCTGCTTCCTAATATAAAAAGAGGCAGCATCAGCTTTACAATGTTATGTATTTCCATCAACAAAGCTATAAACACCTCCATGAAACACATTCTGTCAAACTGGCTTCCTCTGAAGTAATCACTATTCTGAAAACACTGCACTGGGATCCACCAGTGTGGAACTGCAGAGTGCTACTGAAGTGCATTTTATGCCTGAGCTTTGATGTACATTATGGAACCATCTGGATGTCTTTGGAGAGTGTGAAAAGAAATAGGTTAAATGATTGGACAAAAGCATCAATGCAATATGCTGGAATGCTTTGCAGCTAGAAGCATTTGGTAACGTAACCATTTGATATTCAAGATACTGAGCTTGCATACAGAAGGAATAAAGATAAACAAATGAATCACGCTGTTAGCTTTGAATTCGTTTCCCTTTAAAGTAGAACAGTACCAAATCTCTCCAACATCAAATGCAAACGTTTATCCTGAGCTATGTTATTTAATATTTCAATTCCTCATATTTACAAGCATTTTAACAATTATATTCTATCAGCGTCATGCAACGCCAGTTCATTTCTAGCAATGATTAAATCATATGGCCATGTGCTACCACAGGCACGCACTCAGAAATAGATGTATAAGAACCTAGAATACCCAATTCTCTTGACTGTTTGCAACTTAAAACAATTATTTAAATTAGTGTAACTCAATTGGCTTTGTATTTAATTTTTGTTGTTGTTCATGTACAACTCCGTTTCAGCTACAATATTGGCTCTTACTGCAAATTGTAAATTTTGGTCACTCAAAACACAACAGAAAGCTGGTTCTCAAAATCATGCATAAGGGAAAAGATGGAAGGTTAATCAGAACAGCTTGAAAACTCTTTCTTCTATGCACCAATGATACTAAAACGATTTCTAATATACTTACAGTACATTTTCATTGGATTATTCAAAGCATTTTAAAATCCTGAATGAATACTAATTGCTATCTTCCATTCCACTAAATGCCCCCATTTTCATCTGTTGAGAATTACTCACTGAGATTGTTGGCTAATTTTTTTAGTTGAGTATTGATCAACTTAGATGGTTACCAGAAACAAAATGATTTTCACAGAAATACCGATGTGGAAGTCCTTGTTGAAGGCAGTATACTCAAAGGCTTGTAATGTTCAATAAACACAGGGATGCTTTCACTTTTTAATCTCGAATCTCCCTCCCTAACTCTTACCTCACTTTTCTTAACAAACCAAGCAAACAAAAAACCCCACAAAGATGAGAACACATCAACAACAAAATCAGATGGGATATGAAACAACATGAAGAGCTATGTCCTCATGTTTCTTACTTGTTTAGAAATCCTTCATGCAATTTTTCTATTGAAAACCTTTACAAACATTTAAGATAGAGTGTTGTACAAGATGTAATACATTGTCAGGATGTGAAAAGGAAATAATGTTTTTGAAGGCTGTTAAAAACACACTATCACTATGTTTGAATTTCTCATCACAGTGTTTGTAATTTTCCACAGGTGTCTTCTTAAACTATCATAGCAATATTAAACACTAATCTCAATTGAATGAATATGTTTGTCTATTGAGATCCCTAGTAAACTCTTTTTTTTGAGGGAGAGCATCATTATAATTCTTCTAAATCCGTTCTCACCTATGAATATCTGGCTAAGGCTCAAGTTAACCCCACAATCTTTCTCAAATCATACAAGAGATAGAATTAGCAATTGCAGTTATCCTTCTTCTTAAAAAGGCCTGAAGATGAACAGATATGAAACTTTTACCCATGCTTTCTCTGTTCACAGTTTCCACAGCAACTGCTCCCTTACCCATCAGAGAAAATCGGGTAGGAGGAAATATTATGTGTGTGGGTGGAGTGATAGATTTAAGCTAGCTTATTTTCTGACCTCCAAGTAACTACCTTAAGACTAGGCTCATTTTGCTGCTACAGAGATACAGTTTTCCAAAACTCCGGACCACCAGATTCCATGTGCTTTTACTGAGTAGATTCAGCTAAATCTTCTCCCCATTGTCCTGTGACATCCTGCAACCAGGCAACCTTGTCAAAATCTACATAACATTTTTTGTAGCGCAAGCAAAGCTTTCTCACATACCTATAGATTGATTTATTTTTTTCCCCCCTGAGGTAAAGTATTGACTGCAGTTGTCTCTTCTTCTCAGGATGCCAGAGACCGTCACAAGCTTGTCAGATTGCTGTGTGGCCTTCTCTCACACTGGCATTACCAACATTGCTCAAATATTTCCTAGACAGCAGCTCACACAGAACTACACAATTTCCTTTATCTTACATCACACCTAACTGCCAACTAATAAAACTTATATTCATACAGTAAACTATGACAATGCCTCAATTTCTTGAATCATGAAAATAGTTCTATGAGTATTTTAAGATCTTCTACTGAGCAGGGCATACAATAAAAGCATATACATATATGGAGTAGATTGCAAAAAGGATGGTGGGTCTTGTAAACAATACAGAAACTGAAACATAAATGTAAACATAAATTTTGAGATTGAAGAGGGTAGATTTCGTTTGGATACAAGGAAAAAAATTTTACGGTGTGGGTTGTGAAGCACTGGAACAGGTTCCCCAGAGATATGGTTGATACCCCAACCCTGGAGACTTTCAAGGCAAGGCTGGATCAGGCCCTGGGCAACCTGATCTAGCTGTGCCATCCCTGTGTACTGCGTGGGAGTTGGACTAGATGGCCTTAAAGGTCCCTTCCAACTCTAAGGATCCTACGATTCTGTAATTCTGGAGTGAGTGCTGGAGTATAAGTGCTCTATGCTGTAGTATTACCCAAAGGTAACTACTACATGAGAGAAATAAGCCTTGAACATTCACATGACAAATACACTAAGATCTCTAATAAACTGTGTGCTGTTTGATTTTAATATTGAACATGGCAAGGACTACTACCACTTGTGATCCCAAGTTAATTCTCTATGGAAACTGGAATCTTAGGGGAAAAAGAGATGTTCAGTTAATAACAATTCCACAAACAAGCAACAGAAATGTTACTGTCACAATTCTTCGTCAACTTGGACCAGGCAGAGAATGAGCTTCTATTTCTCCAGTATGAATCATCTATACATGTGTACATCACAAGACTGCAAAGATAGTGTTTAATAGCTGGCATATGTAAAGTGCTTATTGACTCAACAGTCATTTTCTCCACAGTGCTCATTGTCCTAAACAAGTATCACACACAGTGGAAGGTGGCTGGTAAACTGTTATTTTACCTATATGATATCAGACCCGTAGATACTGGAAAAAAAAATTGTTCCTGCCAATGCTATTAATGATCAATGCAAAGGGACATCAGAGGACAGTTATGAGAAAGCAAGAAGATATAGGCTACTGCCCCAGAAGAAGGAAATCCCCAAAACATCCAAGCCAGTTCCAAACTATGTTGTCCTTGCAGTGCTGTTCACAATAAAACAAACTGTTCAGGTTTGGATTTCTGTGCATCTCCACTGATCAATTTAAACATTGCTGACAGTTGAAAAGTAGCATTTTGCTTGCAGCAAGATCACTTGTCCTTAGCCACCCAGGGCTTAACACAAGCTTCTGGACTCGTTGTTTCCCCACTTCACTGACCAAGAATCCTTTCTTTTTTTCCCCTAAATATTTGCAATATGTTCCTGTAATCAGAAAGCAAGGGATATCACAAAAGAGGAAGAAAACAGTATCAACTACGAATCAAAGGTAAAGCTGGACCTGTGAATAAAAATAAAATAAAACTTCCTGTTTTGTTTTTAAGCCTTTTTGATATAATGAAAAAAATCCTTCTTTTTCAGATGAGAGATGTTGAATTTATATGGTTGATTCTTAAAACAACAATTCCTGAATTGGCATTTACACTCAAATGACTCACAGATACTTAGCTACACAATGACATTATCATCTCCAATGCTGTTTTCAAAAATCCACAAAAAAAGTTCTGTTTACTTTGATATGAATAGGACAGCAAATATATGAAGATGCATCAAAATCCTAACAAGGATAATTTAACCCTGGGTAGCTCTGAAGAGAGTAAGTCTGGAGATGGCAAATCCCAGTTGAAGGCATCAGAATGTATTTGCCTTGTGTGCTAGCAGCTTCCTTCTTCTGGAAGAAGCACTATGAACTGGTAAAACAATATTTGCATCCAGTTTTTAGGTTTGGTTGTGTTTTTTAAGCAGATTTCAGAGTTACCATATCCAGAAATATCTTGTTGGTTCCACAAACAGTCGGGAGTCTTGATCACAGCCTGCATTGACTGGAACCTGCAAGTTACCTGAACGCCTCTCCATTCCCTGTCTGGCAGTGATCTGCCTCTTCCAGTTGTGACTGACGGACATCCTTGCTATGTGCAGTCAGGAAAGAGAAAGGAGTCAGGAGACTCCCAAAAGATAAACAGGAACACTCACTGCGTGTGCACTTTCAGAGGTATGCAACTGTTTCTTCAGGAAATTTCTCTTCCTTCTGTTGCTACACTGACTAGAAAGAGCATGCCAAAACCTCTTCATTTAAATTGATGCAGTGGTTCTCAAGTAGAATGTTTTAAGATGGTACAGGTGAGTTTGCTGAACTTCACTTGCTAGCAGCAGAACTGCCACAAGTAACCTGAGGACTGCAAGGACAGGAAACAAACACACCATGGCAGGGAGGAGAAATACTCACTGTTTTAGCATCAATTATATCAGGCGTACATAAATAAATCCAAAGGTCACATCACTAAGCTGTACAAGAGAGTATATTTAATAAGCTGTACTAGAGATTACGTCTTGTGTATTAAGGGAGTGTTCTATTAATTCAAAGCAGTAACAGCACTAATTTGGAAAGTCTCTAAACTTCCAACTGATAACGTTCATTATGTTTCCAATTCACTCTGCCACATTTTAATTAAATTATCTCATGGTAAATATCCTATAACCTCCATTACTTTATGGTGTTTCCTTTTTAACTTTCAGCTTCTGAGACTCACTCACAAAAGATTGAAAGGTAAGCTTGGAAAACAGTGCCATCTAA
This sequence comes from Lagopus leucura, assembly GCF_019238085.1. Classification (NCBI taxonomy): domain Eukaryota; kingdom Metazoa; phylum Chordata; class Aves; order Galliformes; family Phasianidae; genus Lagopus; species Lagopus leucura. The sequence continues at coordinate 9,215,127 of NW_024962255.1, read as the reverse complement.
TGCTAAAGAGCTGAAAAATGGGAGGTTGAAACATTACAAGTTATTACAGTAAATTTTACATCATTTTTCCACAAAATACCACAACCTAAGGAAATAGCTTAAATGAAGTTTAAAAACATCTGCCAAATGACAGACTTGGAAAATCACATTACTAGTTCAAAAATATTTTATAGACATAAAAAAATCTAGTTTACGTGACTGAGAAATGCTTGCATTTGAACAGCAAATTCCCATGCTACTAGTTTACCTTCCTGTTGTTAGAGAGCACTAGGGAAGAACATCAGGATCTTTTCCTTCTTAGACCTATTCCTAACCAGTTAATAAAAGATGACAATTAACATGAACTGCAAATCATGACACTGAATGGTTCTAAAGAAGATGTAAAAATAATGTTCTCATATACCTATTTACAAAGAAGACAATCTACAATAGTACAATCATGAAGATAATTTCATAGTGATTCTCAGTCAGGTTTTCGGAGTATGTGCTTCAAGTGTCTTTTTGCTAATAAATGAGCAGAATGAGCAAGATCCTAGTCAGAATGGAAAGAAACAGAAAGAATATGTATTACTAGGAGAACTCTGAACATCTATCAGCTTCACACTGTCTGAAGTACTTTCTTCTCAATACTCTTTTCTTAATAGCCTCTTGAAGTTTCTTCATACAAAGCAATGATGTATGAACAGTTTGTTTTCCACCATCTAGAATGATTTAGGTATTACAAACTCATATATAAATCTTATACTGAATGAAGGCATACACACACACATAGTAAAGTATTGATAAAACTGGAGAGCTCTTTGCAAGCTGTACAAATATGAAAGTATAAAGGTGTAATGGTATAATGGGATGGAAAGTACCACAATAATAGTGGGGGTGGCAAAGTTATAGGCTACAGAAAGTGAGAAAGAGCCCAAACACAGCAGTCACAAAGAAATGAAAGAAACCACCTTTGGAAAGGCTCCAGTGGGCAGCGATCTCCAGCAAGTGATGCTCTCGCCTCCACTGCCATCCCTTCAGTGAGGTCTGGGAAGGGATGCATGCACCTGAGCTCCCCTAGGTTTGCTCTGCCTTCCCCCCAAGTGCTTATCACTGGTTCAGGCTGTGACTTAGCATTTCCAGTACAAAAGGAAGAGCTTTCCTCCAAGTATTTCACCAGCAGAAAGTATTACACAAATTCAGTGAACGGGATTAATGTAATTTAATTAACTTGGTAAAGTATTAATTCAAATTACATGGACAATGGAGCACTTGTATGAAATTTCAGCAATTGAACTTTTATCTCATTCCATTTCAGACAGTGAGAAAGAACTAATTTCACTTTAAAAAAACAAGCTTCAAAAATATGTTCAAATAGTGGACCCATAATAGATGAGTTTCCTGTCAAGTCATTCAAGGCCTTCCAGAGACACCATAAACTTCTGTTTACAATCCTTTGATTAATTACTGTATGCAACAGCACTCTTCTCCAAGTTCTCCAAGATCTGCTGTGAGATTTCATCTATAGGTATCTTTCATTTAACTCCTCAAATGTCCATAATATTCTTTCCAGTATTTATTACAGGACTGTACAACAATAATCCAAACAATAACAAATAGAGGTCTTGCCATGACTTACAGCCAGTCTTCAGTAAGTTACATGGTCAATGCTTTTACACTGAAATGCTAATAGCTTCAGAAAGCATTATCTAATTCTTATTTGAAAATCAGTCCCATTAACTGCAGCAGGTCTGCCAAATAAATGTGGACCAAGAAATCTAGTTCTTCATTCAACTATCATCTCATGAAATGTTACATTAATTTATGGCAACTGGTTTAAATGTAGATTTTCTTACCGAGCCAATTCCAATCCAGATTTTACCTTTTAAGTTATTTTTCTTCTTCATTAATAATATTCTAAGTATCACTAAAGTGTCACCATAACTAAATCAAAGCTTTTGATTTTCGTTTTAACTTTATTTTAATTAAGCTTTACACATAAAACCACAAAGTGGTTTGCCATCAAAACAAAACAAGTGTGAGAAAGATTGAACAGAAAGCAGACGTGGTTAAACAGTGGCTAAGAAGTGGAAAGATGTTCTTCAGAAAGCTGGAGGCTTCACCACAGAAAATAGGAAGGATTGTTAAGTTCTGGAAGGCTCCATAAAGGAACGCAAGCCAAATAAGGACACAAAGACTTCTAGGAACAACTTGCAAGACTCATAAAAACTAATAATATATCTCTTTCTGATATATCAGGAACTATACTAATATGTAGAAGCCATTACTGTTCAAGGTATAAAGGGAATGCTCAGAAAAGATAAGATTATTGCATTAAAAAAGTATTTTTTTAAAACAAATTCATTTTTACGATAGAGCTACTTCCAGTAAGATTCCCTTATTGAATCCTCTAATAATAAGTTGTGTATCCGGAGATTTTTCTCTAGTGTAGCTGCATGATACTATAAGTAAAAAAACACTACACACATTAAACAAGTCAACATACTCAGGGAGTACATTCATCCCTGAGCTCCAGAAGAAATCAACAGTGAAAGTGCTGAGCAGTTGCCTGTGTTGTGTAACCTCTTTCTTAGAAGAGCCTGATCACAAGGAGTCTAAAAGGTCACATAGCTGGTATCATTTTTTATGAACCTGTTCAGGAACGGAAAGACCAGTATATCTGAAATCAGTAATCAAGTGGTAGAAAGTGATAGAATATATAAATAGTAGAAACTATAATAAAGGTAATTTGTGAACAAATATGCATATGGTATACAGGGAAAGGATCAACATGGCTGTTGTAAAGGGAAGTCATTCTTTAACATACAGGATTCCTCTGAATGAGTCAGAAAATGCACAGCAAGGAAGAGTCAGCTGACAATCTTCACAGGACGTTACAAGAAAATAAGCAGCCATAGGAGAAAGGAAAAACAGAAGTACTTACAACTAAGTAACCAGCTACCATTTGGAAATAACTTCAAGTAAATAACCACAGTAAGTTAAAATAGAAGTAACCTGAATGTATCTTTCCTCCTTTTTTTCTCCCCAAGTTTTAGTTAACCCAGTTCTTTAACAATGATTCTACACAGGGCTCACATCATTCCAAAACCACTTGTGCTACCAACAGTCTTTTCACTAAGACCGCAGAATCCACAGATACAGAGTGAACTTCTTTTGCTGTTTTCTAGGTCCCTAATCCCCCGCATCTCTCTTTGCAATTTCTAAGGATTTAATCCTCAAATATACATAGTCCTAATGCTCTAACATTTCAAAGCAACTGCACCAAAGCTAACATAGGCAAAAGAGCTTCCTTCATCTGTGGGAAAAGACCTGCCTTCCCCCAGACAGTTCCAAACAAAACTGCCAAAATACAAGAGATAGAGTTCATACTCTATTTTCCAGAAAGTAACTCATACCAGAAACAGTTACAGAAGACGCAATTCCCTTTTAGGCGTCCTCACAAGCCTGTTTGCTTAGATGGATTCAGGAATGCCTGCCTCTGACTTGGCAGAATGCACCCAGCTTTTACATTGCAAGATAATTAAACGGACACAGGACAGGGAACTTCAGCAAATAATGTCACCACAGAGAAATTCTCCACAGAATAGAGGGAACAGGGAAACCTTTTATTTCTCTTAAGTGTTCTGTGTTGGCATGACTTGACAAATTAATAATGGTGTTAATCAAAGTCTGTCTATTATCTGAACAGCAAATAACACTAGACATAATGTTTCGTTTCGTTCACGTGCAGTATTACCTAAGGGAATGAGATTAAATGACTTTAGTAAGTCTGCAGCAAAGGCAGCTTTATACTGCTCACTGCTTGCACAACATGGTCTTAACTATACATACTCTGCAATATAAAATGCACATAAAGTTGTACTTAGCAGAAATATATCTGTCCTCTACATAGAAAAAAAAATAGTATATTATATTGTAGGAGCACATGAAAATTCAAAATGGATTACCTGATATATCATGTTCCATTTATGAATCATTCGAGTAAGAGTGTTCTGATAACATATGTCAGAATTTATAGGCTCTCTGATGAGGCAGATAATAAGGTGATATAATGCACTCCAGGGATTTAGTAGAAAAAGCACTTTGTTCTTTTGAAACAAATATACCTGGCCATATTCTATGGTCAACTCATCCCTGCTGACCTCAGAATTTATAAAACCCCATACCCAACATTACCACAGTGGCAGGAAAGGATAAGGAACAAATCCAGCAAATACTTAAGTAGCTTGCTTGTTTTCCTTGCACCTTTCCACATGTCTAGCCACATGAATAACAAGAATAGCATCAATCCTCATTGTTCAGTAATGGTATGATTGTTCTACCTCAGTGTGCATACAATAAGACATACAGGGTACTTTCCCAAACTTACCAAACCACTAAAAAAAGCACCAAGAAATTAAAATATTATACTGGAAACTGAATCAAAATATATCATAAAGTCTGTTATCAACTAGCCTCTCTAATCATTCCTTTGTGGCTTACTCTGAAGACATAAACTCCAGAAACTGGGAAAAAGGGGAAAGGTGGAAGAGATGGAATTTCAGCCTCTGCTGTTTTCCCACTTAAAGGAAATAAAACCCTTGAATTTTACTGCAGTATAATTTTATTTCAAGAGAATTTCTCACTCTGATAAGTATTCAAATAAAAAGCACTGTGTGTAAGTGTAATTTATATCACTCTCTACAGTCAAAAGGAAGACTGCTCATCAGAACACACAGCTCTGTAAACGACTTGAGCACCCAATTCAGCTCTAACAATGTCATGTGAGGTGGTCACTTCAGGATATTCATTCACTTATACTGAATTCTTTGCATTGGATGAGGACTTCGCTGAGCCATTTGAGAGTCTCCTTGGAGAGATCACAATGCTTGTTTCAGACAAAGATGGCTGTCCCACACCAGTTCCAGATTGAGTTTTTATGTGTATCACATTATCATCCCTGATGGCTTTACAGCATCAAAAAGATGCTTCACATTTTTAAAGCAGAAACTCCCAACTATACTGCTAATACAAAGTAAAATCAAATGCAGACTAAAAGTGAAAGGCAGTAGGGATTAGGGTCATTACCCCTATCTCCCACCGTCCCTCAGCAGTACCTCATGTAGTCCCAAAGACTGCTTTACTCCAGTTTCAATGGATAGGATGCAGATGTTAGACTTGCACATCTGGTCCCAGAGCAGAGAAGCTGAAGCAGTGTCTGCAGCTGAGAAATGCACACCTCTCCTCAGTACCACAGAGCTATAGATCTGCCATTATCACATTAGCCTCCATGAGTGCAGATGAAGGGATATGGCTAGGCAGCCTCCACCCCTTTATGTCACAGCAGTCTCTATCTCTGAGTATTTCTCAAAGCCATCACATTCATTTTGACAATTACATGAAAAAAAGCAGTAGTAAAACCCTTCATGAATCACATTTTACTTCACAGTGGATTTGCTCATTCTGCTTGCACAAAGGTAGCTCTGAGCAGCCAGCTGAGGCATGAATACCGACACACTGCAAACCAGGGAGCATTAAAGAGATTCTTCTTTTTTATTTAATGTGTCAAACTTGTGTTATTAAGCAAGGGTAATACACGGCTGACTTCTAAACACCTAAGTACATTGTTCATCACGATCTGATGCAATTATTAGTAAAAGCTTAAAAACAGTCGTTGTCAACTAGTCATGGAGAAACTAACCACTCAGAAATTGATGTCTTACTGATTTCATGCCCACAGTACCCTGCTTTCTCAGAGGCTACTTCTATCTTCAGTCTTGACAAGATTACTTTGTCCTAAAGAACTGTAATGAAAAGCAGCTCTTGTGCTGTTCCTTTGTGTTCAGAAGCAGTAAGAGAGCAGTGCAGCTGAAACAGAAAACCTCATCTTTCACTTTCAGTCTACACAAAAAAGTACTTATGACTACCTGGTATATCAGACATCTAAGGAGAAGAAACAAAAAAGCAGTAAGAATAGGCAAATGACAGTATAGAACCCTGGGATTACAGTGCCTGCTATTTTACTGCAGTAAAACCAGCTCCACATCATCTTTTCTCTTTCATTTCAGGTGAACTGAACAGAGAATAATACACTACAGAAATGCACAAAAATGCACAAAAAGCCCCTATAACAGCAGACACTAATACTAAACTGACACTAAAACGTTTAACTTGTTCATATTAATTACAACCACTAATCCAGAATCTAGTTATCCAGGCTGCACTATGAGTGTTCACCATTTCTTTTGATTTAAACTCACCACTTTCTTGTGCTCCTTTTTCCCTTTTTCGTAAAGAAATTGCTACTGCATTTAATAAGCCTCATATCCTCAACCAAAGCAGACATCACTTTATGCAAATTTTCACAGCAAATGATTCCTAGGATCAACATGTGATCTTAAAATAACTACAGAGCAGAAAATAAAATGTAAGAAAATAAAATGTATTCTTGGTAGTTTTACAAACTGCAGAAGCAATTAGGTTCTATCTCGGCACATTACAAGTGATGATTCAGTTCCAGTCAAAAGCAGTAAATTCAGCTTAGTGGCAAATGAAAAGTTTAAACCTGGTCTCAAACTTTTCATGCTTTCAGTCTCACACTTGTGTCTCAGCATTTAAGGCTTGACGGGTCTCATACAGAAACACAGTCTGCCTTACATGATCACCTTTCATATTGAAAGATTCACTGGAATCCATATAAAGTGAGTTGAACTGTGAATTAGATTTGTTTCATGACAGCAGATCAATAAATAACTTTAAATAAAACTTTGGATTTTATGTTAATGCTCTCTCCACCACAATCCCAAGAGAATATACCACTCATTTTGAGCTTGACAACTACCAGCATCAGTTCCTTTTTCAAAAGAAGCACTTATTTCTCCAATGCATTGCAATCAAAATTCATCAGACAGTCTGTTAGCTATTTTAAGATAAGAACTGCACTCAGCCACAGTTTTATCTTGTCACGCTTCTTTCAGAGTTTTTCTCCTTTTTAGCCTCCTTACAGATCTCTATGCTCTAGCAGAGCTCCTTGCATCTCCTTACTGAAAGAAAAGACCATTCACAGTTACTGTTCTCCACCGCTGTCATCTAGAGAATAAACTCACAACAGTGCAATTCTTCCCTACTCTTGAACTGACTCAGGGTATCACAAAATCAAAGAATGGCGTGGGCTGGAAGGGATCTCAAGGATTATCAAGCTCCAACCCCACTGCCACATGCAGGGCTGCCAACCTCCACATTTAATACTAGACCAGGCTGTCCACAGCCCCTTCCAATCTGACCTTGAACACCTCCAGGGGAGAGGCATTCACAACCTTTCTGGGCAACTCAGGGTACTGCTATCATTCATCAGACACATGCACAAATGTATGTGAACTTTCACAAGCAAGGGAGGACAACAACTCACAGCAGAAACACTTCACCAGCCTTCTATTTCATCACAGTAAGAACAAACATCTACTCAGTTTAATGGTCTAGTTCTGCAGACTGGGAAGCTACCCTTGCCATTTTCAGGGCACGTTCTACAAGAAACCATTATTTATTTGATTGAACAAAGGCCTCCCCACATTTAGGTGACTCTCAGAAGCAATGGGATTAAGCTGTCCTGAAGAAGCACAGCCAGGACCAGTGACAAGCAGCAGGTAACAAAATTGAAACATACTCTTTCAGTAAGAAGAGCTGGCAATAAATCATACCTCAGATATACCCTTCTGCTACTGGATGTTCCAAAAGTGCAGCTGGTTCCACTGCTTCAGGAGCTCCAGTGAGAAGAGGCAAAAATGAAACCACATTTCTGGCAAGTGCTGGTGGCACATTCTTGGCATCCAATATCCTTTTAAACAATGAGTTTGCATAGCTGCTTTTGGGACACAGGGGTACTATAGCTTATGGTGGCCTATCTAGAGTTAAGTGCAGATTGGAAATATTGCATAATTCTGTATTAATATCCCCTCAATTCCCTTTATCTAGATCTCTGAATTTGAAACAAAAAAATAGCAGATACTTTCTGGTATTTGAGAAGTCAAGCTCAATTTTGCAGCCAACTCATGGATACAGCATGGGGCTGTAACAAATCAGAAAGACAGACCCTTATGTAATACTAACTCGAGACATTATCCTCTTCGTTTCACTAGTATCACCACCTAGAGAGATTTACCGCACCTCCAGATCTTCTTCCAAAACACTGTTAGCCTTAGGCTAAAAATCACATTTGTTGTCTCTTCTGCTTTTGCTGCATACAACGCCACACAGCTAAGCTAGCTAATAAAGGTTAAGGTAACAACAAAATCCAACCCTGCTGTTATTTTGGAAATACCCACTACAAAAGTCATTTCCTACATTTCTTTCAAAGATACAACCTGCTTCACTTCAGGGACATAAAAAACCACAATGTCAGATGGATATGAGGAAAGACCTATAAGATGATGTCAAGAAACTTTCAGTGGTTCAAGTTGGTGCTCAATAGATGAACATGGTTCAAAAACCTTCCATCAATGGCATCATTAAACTTAACACAGATTCATTCAAGTATCCTCGAATAGGGTTCACGCAATCCCATTGCAGAAGATTTTTTAACAAAACAAAGTTTTATTGAAGGATTACTAACCAATTGTGTGGCTAGTTTGTAAAGTGACTCTAACAGCAACGGCATCAAAAATTTTACTGTATGTGCAGTATGTTCTACTGTAGCTGAGTACAGGGAAAAGCAGGCAAAGAGTCTTCTGCAGAATTTCTTTCACTTGGACTACTGCTATGCCTGGAAAAGCCAGGAAAAGTCCCTTCTTCATATGAGATATAAAAAGTACAGTTTCAAGGGTAAACATGAATTTAGAAGAAGAATATGAATATGAGTTTAGATCAGACATTACATATGTCTCAAGCAGACCATCTTTTAAAAAAAGGAAGATTTTAAAAAATTCTAGCAGGAGTATTATTTAAAAACATTGAAAAATTAAGTTTAGACTTAAGATACATAGAATCTTTCTTCACATAGAATATTTCCTACAAAGAAAAAATCTTAAAAAAAAAAAAAATTAAAAAGCCCCAAAACCTAACCCAATTCAGATATAAAAAACAACCAGGTTACCTTGGTCTTCAGTGCAGAATGTAAGAAAAAAAATTTGTTCTCAATATCAAACACATTACTTTCCTTTTCACCTGGGAAATTCAGTATAAGCAAAACCCTTCCAAAATTCTGCATAAACACTGTCCTTGCAAATCATTGTGGCTACAGGTAAAGTGCACCCATTCTAATTTGGCCAAAACAGAATTTACATTTTCATCCACTACAAAAAGAGAGACATACCCATCTATTATTTTACCACTGCAACATTGCTGGTTAGTGAGTTGTACCTCAGAGGATATAATGTGCCTTCAATTCCTTTGTTTTTCTTCTCATCTATGTAAACTGTAGTCAACCTATGGCACTTCACAAATGAATATCATTTTACAAAGGAATCAATGAGCTTGATACACTGAGAAATCCACACACTGAAAGTTAGCATCCACTACTTTATTTAAAGCTACCTTGACAAAGCACAGTAAGGTCCATATGGATTTTCATTCCATTCTGTAACGAGAATGACTACTCTTACAACAGTTTGGATGCATTAGATATCTATCAATACCTTTCTATCTTTTTATTCAATCTTTTATTCTATCACTTTAATATTGCAGAGTCAGTTGAAGTTAATGGCATTAACCAATTAAGGCAGGCAGCAAATTAATTAAGACTTCCCAGTCTTGCAAATCAAATAAAACCTTTGTGGAAGTTTAACTGCATCTCTCATCTCTCTGCCAAGTGCACTGCCCTACAGCATGTGCTTCTCCTTGCACGCCGTGGTATAGAGAGACATGCAACATGGCAGCCATGGTTCTGCAGTGACTTCTCTGGTTAGACATACTATATGATATGATGCATCACTGCCTCCACATGAGCATAAATCCACCAATCTGGACACCATGACATGCAGAACAAATGCTATATGCATACTCTTTTTGGCTGATTTATATTTATGTATATTTTAGCAAGAGAGAGTTAAACTGTTCAGAAAGACAAAGTAAACAGCAGAGTAAATTCAGAAGGTCAAAATGAGCAGAAAATTTTCATGACAAACCTTGTGAACTTGCACCATCTGATCAGTCTCCGTAATGACTGTTTTTAACAGACATATCCAATGAATTTTCAAGGAGTTCTAACTTTTGTTACCAAATGTTTACAATCTAGGATGATCTGCAATAAAGTACTTTCTCACACTTTTTTTTTTTTTTTTTCCCTGATGGGCACTGCAATGAAATACATTCTGATTGCCCTAGTAATAAGGTACATATTTGACTTTAAATTATAAAAGGCAATACTTTTTTTTGCTGTAGTACTTTTAGTAACACAAATCAGGACAGCTGGAAGTGTTATTTCTACCCTGGAGTGTCTTGTGCAACATTTTAAATTGTAAAAGGAAATAAGTAATTCTAACTTTTATGATAACACAATTCATAGTGACTTCTGGTATTATTTGTCTGGGAATTGCTGAACATTGCAGAGTAACGTAAACTTCTATGAGCATCTTGAGGAAAACATGCATTTAAAAGTTTATTTAGGCAAGGTAGAAGATTACACTGAGAAAAAGATATTAGCATATGCTAAGAAGAATAGAGCCAGCTCTCCACCATGGCTTTGTTTTTCTCAGGCTTACGTGAAAGACTAACTGTAAAATGCCTAATTCCAAATGAATGCTGTTTTAACCTTTGTATTTCTATCAAGTCCAATACACTGGAACACACGCCACATAAGAGTGAATGCAGACGTTTCTTTCATTGACATGGGTTCCATGTGGTAGGTCCTTATCAACACACCCCTAACAGCTGTTTGAAAATATCAGAAAATTCTTATGAGTATTCACCTTATTGATCCATTCTCAGACACTTCTTTACCTGAGCTTCCTGAACTAGTTATATGATCAATTTGAAAAGAAATGAGTTAGAGAAAACATTTTGGTCACAGTGCTTAAACTTATGTGGCTGGTGAGCAACTTTCCAAAGCTGAACAGATTGACCATGAAAAAGTGTACCACTACAGTGCTCAAAGTACTGGAAATACCACTGCAGCATGACACAGCACCTCTACAGGAGCATTTTCAGTTGGGTCTGTTATACCACACCATCTGCAAGGCATACTGGAGATTTCTTCTGTTACGCATTCCAACTGCTTACGAATACAGAACTTTTCAAGTTTTCATACATCAGAAACATAAGTAGCCTCCCACAACATACACTCTCTGTTCCAAAATCCCACTTCTTCCTGTGTGAAAACTGCATTTAACTTAGCCCAGAGCATAGCATATGCAGATGCCACTAGGATTCGAGTGTAGGGAGGGAGAAATTTGCTGAAATTCTTCCAGAACTTATGAATTTATCAGTGAAAGTGATGAACAGGAATTTACAACTAAAGGGTGCTGTGGGTAGCTAACTCTTATTACAGTATCAAATCTTTTTGTAAGAGCTTCTGTGTGTCGTATACAAACTTTACTTAACCTGAATCTGAACTTTTATCAGAAAGTTGCAATCTGGCAAACATATTTCAGAATAACTAAGTGCTCAATAAATAAAGACAGTTCTTCCTGAGCAACATGAGCTTGAATGACAACTTCAACTACTATTTATTAAAAAATTATAAATAAAGTTCAACAATATTTAGCCTGGAAAAAAATATATAAACTACAACTTTAATTGAGAAGGAGTATGTGTCACAAGGACTTTTACATCTTCATTCAACATTAGTTCATTTTAGTTACTGTAATATATGCTACAAATATAGGATAAGCAACTACAGGGAAATCTGACAAGCCTAAAAGAAAAATGCATATTCTTGTATTTCACACAATATTATTTCATTCTGAGTAGTCTCTGTAATGCCAGCAGTCCCATTCCAGTTTAAGTGAGAACTCTTCTCTCCCCTCCACACTTTCTGTTTGCAGGAGTTACCAAATACAGTTCACTCCCACACAGATTTAGAAATAACTGCCCCACCACTCTGATATAGTGAACAGTTTCTAAAAAAGACAAATTCCCTTCCTGTTATTACACTTAAAAAAACATTTTGTAAATAGTATCAGAAGGGAATATTCCACAGGTAGAAAGAATTCAAATGTTTTTTTGACAATACATTAGATTTCTAACAGATTCTAATACTCTTTCAGTCCCACATAAAGACAGGTATGTTAAAAAGCATAATTTGAAAAGACATCATTAAAGAAATGAAATTTACATTTATCTGCATCTCATTATACAAGTTACACAAGTTGCCCTTTCTCCATTAACTCTTCTATTCCTCAGTTAGATTTTCCAAAGAGTGTAAATAGTGTGATGACAGCACAGACAGACTGTTAGAAGTCTCTCTTCCAACTCAGCTTGCAGGAAGCAATTGAGTAAGATTTCATCTTGTAGGAACTGGTATCCAGGGCATATGAAGGAATTGCATCAATAAACTTTCTTCACACAAAAAGCACTGTCCTAGCAGTTCTGCAGAAATGGCAGGGAACTGGTGTATAATAAACTATCTCCTCTGGTGGATACATAAGCAAAGTGGACCATTGCACTGTTCAAAGAGAAATGGAAAAAGAACCTGAACCCTAAGGGTGCTTAGTATATAAGGTGCTTATACACAAGGAGTAGAGGTTAAAATACCACGACAGGCAGACATGTTAGGGAATTTATATTTGTGCTCTTTAAAAAAAATGTTATACAGATTGTAATAATTAGTTGCTTCTTAACAACTCTTACCAAAAGGAAAAAGCCCCTATTTTGAAAGAGCATTTTTTTTAATAGCTTTCAAATTTTAATTTTAATAGCTTTCACTGAGCAGAAGCCTAAAGTTGTAAATACAATAAATTTTACTCCCATGTGTTTAACAGCCACATTCCTGTCAGACATTGGATTATGAACAAGCTAACAGATTAGTTTAGGAGAATTGTTCTGTGCAGCGCATTAAACGGGGAAGAAGCAAACATCTCTGAGTGGGAGGTGGGCAAGCTCAAATTATTACCATGACAAATATGATATGCAAGACCAAGATATGAAAGAAAAGGAGATAGCAGAAAGGATGGTGCAAACCCAGTCAGCAAGAAGCTTGGAAGCAGTAACCTGTCATTACTCCGTTCTGTCTTTCTGCAGTTGAATTTCTTAATTTATTCTAGTTTGACACTTTTGCAGCTTCAGTCTTCAAGATGCAATCCAGCCTATGGCTCAGGATGAGGATCAAACATTGTTAGAGCTAAATGGTGGTTTGTCAGATTGCCAGAATGACTCCTTAAAAGACATATATTATTACAATTTTAGCAAGTCCATTAATGTCATAGTCTAAGCAAGTACAATGGGCATTACTTTTCCTGTGTCATTCTAGCTATATGCACTCCCAGGATAAATGATAAGCTACCACCGCAACTGTTTTATTTTATTTTTTTTCATCTTACAAATCTTCCTCCCACAAATGCACACAAATTATGCCAGTTCTTCATGTTTTGCAGTAATACACAGAAACCTCAACTGAGATTAGGGCCCCAGTGTGCTCCATATGAACAGCACAATACAATCCTTGCTTCAAGCAGCTCACAGGTTAGGGAGCCAAGAGGAACATCTGATAGGAGAGATAATAGAGAAAGCTGGTGAGTTACTTGCTCAAGGTCACTGAGCAGGCCAGGAACAGAGGCCCCTCTCTTTTTCTCTTCCTGACAGGCCATATGTCCTCTCACCTTTGGCTGAACTTTTATCTCTATCTCTTCTTGGTTAGTTATGAATAATTCATGAAAATGAATTATTAGCTCTAAGGTGAAGATTACTGTTCACATGTAATAGCATTAAGCAGATAAGAAAACTTATGGTATCATATTAAAAAAAACTAAAAAGCACACAAGATGAAAACCGAAACTGATACTACTGTGATTCCTTTCTCCAAACACATCTGGAATGTTGTTAACAGTGTAATTTATTTTGTCTCTTGCCCATTGCATGGTCTATGAATTTCTGCAATTCATAACATGAGACAAAAACAAATTCTGTTTTCAGCTTAACTGTCCCAAAACTATTTTGAATTTGTAGGTTTTACTGCAAACAAGTAAAAGATGTAGTGGCATAGAGAATTGTGAATTCACGCTGCTAAATAATGAGTTTAGCATTTCTTCAGCACTTCTACATACAAGACTGAATCACTCAATCACTCACCAAAATTTTTTGCTTATTTAGAATCTTTCAGGCTTCAAGTGATTTGCACTAGACTAAAAAAAGAAAAAGAAAAAAAAACTGTTGACTTGACATAAACTAGCCTAAATTACTGCACTGAGTAAAGTCCATTGACCCTGATTTCTGGAAGCAATTGATACTGCTGCTATTGACCCAAACCACATTCATAAATTGACATTTTTAGCAAAGGTTGTCTGCCGCTCAATTACCTTAAATCAGTTAGTCAAAGAGTGCTCTCTGGCTACCTTCTCTTAATTACATTATAACATCCCAGTTGTAAATAACATGCCCTAAGCCTTTAATAGGAATGCTGAACACTCTTTCAACTCCCAGTGTGAAATCTGTGCTTTTCTTAGTTGAAGGGATACAGAACACACACTGCATAGGACACTGCTATAAACTTTTAAACCCATCCATTAAAGAAGGAGACTGTGCAATAATTACTGCAGAGATAAGAAAGCTACATAAAGTATGGCAAACAAATCAGTATCAATAGGAGATTTCTTTCAGTAGTTCAAATTGCTGGCTCTCATAACAGAACTGTACTCCTTAAACTAAATAGGACAGAGGTCCCTTCAACCTAGCTATCAGCAGCCAGCTTCCAGCTCTCCTCAAAGACGGTACATATGGTCTGAATAAAGAAGGCAATATGCAACTAACCTCTGTCTAGCCCTTCGCACATAGATTACATGATCTAAGTATTGTTTGGTACATGTTGGAATATACCATATCACGTATTTTCCAGTAGCGTACTATACATAATAAAATTTGGATACAGCATAAAATTACAGACTAGTAAAGAACAAGCAGATAAACTGATACAGAAAGCACATAAGACTTCCAACTGAACCTAAAACAAGGGGGACTGTACATCAGGGACATCTCTCAGGACAGTTTTGAATGTAGGGGCTCTTTGCAATTCCCCAACCTAGCCAAGACTCATCATCAATTTTAGTACTCCAGAAGCGATGAAAGAAGAGACAAACAGGAAGTACAGATGAGGGTACCCTGCTTAGTATAGCAGATGAGACTGCACAACTATTAGGTTATTATTAATTATCGTGAGCTGGATAATAAATTCATGACTTCTTAATAGTGGGCAGGTTCCCGTGTCTAAACCCTAATTACTCTTCCCAAGTCCCAAGTGATCTTACTTGCAACAAAGCCAGTGTCAAAAAATGAAAAGAAACACAGAACCAAACAGAGCCACTAAATCACAGTCTTTATCTTTAAAGCTGAATAGTGACTTCACTGAGCAATGTGTTCTAAGGTTACTTCCATCTGCATGCAGAGATGGACACAAGGGCTTCTAGAGATCCCTTACAACTTTCCATTGTTCTACGTAAGCTGTGAAAAGCTTACCCTGCCCTCACAAGGGATCACACAAATCTTTTCTTGAATTGAAAAGAAATGGGAAGGGATTTTAAAGGCAGAAAACTTGCACCGTTTTAATCAGGTTTAAATGAAATGAATAGGAAATAGAATTAGTTTTTAAATTTTTTTTTTTTTTTTTTTTTTTTTAAACCTATCAGTAGATAAAATCCTGTTATCTCTTCTGGAATATTTCAGAAAGTGGCAGTGGCTGTTCCCATTACAAGCAAACATATCTGACCAAGATGTCAATATTAAAAGCACTGAAGAGAGGGCAATCTTACACTGGAGGGAGCAGAGAAATATGCAGTTAATTAATTCTAATACATACTGCAGTTTCAGAATTTAAAAAACTCCACGAAGAGTTAATTACATAATCTTAATCTAAAAGCCCCACACATTCTACAATTTTCACCTAATTCAAAACACTTATTTTTGCAAGTTTTCCTTGCTTCTTTTTTCACTGTCTTCTGAAATCCAATCACAGTGCAGTAAATTAGTTCAGTCATTACAAAGACAGGCTGAAGCATGGGCTAGCAATAAAATCAAGATGTAGAATCATATTAAAATGACAGAATTATTTGAGTTGTATAAAATTATATATTACTGAACTGCTACTACCAGTTTAAGCATATACAACCTCACGTGCCTCATGTTAACACATCAGGAATTAGACGATAAAGAACAGATGCTACACGTGACTTTTAATCTCTAGGCAGATAAAAGTAGGGTAAAAACCTCCCCCTAAGATGCAATTCAGTGTTATGTGCTCTACTGCAGCTTCTCCCACAACATTTTTAGCACAGCGCTACCATAGGATGTGTGACAGGATGAACAGCAGCCCTTTGCTGCAAGCTATTTTTCAGTCTTCAGTGAAGTTTAACAGAAATATCCTAAGTGAAATAGATCCTCTCCAGCCAGAGGGAGAAGAGAGATTTCAGAGTACAGGCATGAGCATGAGGAGTCAAACATTTCAGAAAATTCAGAAAATACTTTTCTTCCATGTGTTGCAAAGGGAAAGGAGAAAAACAAATAACATCAAAAGGGGAGAACAGCATCCACAAGAAGCATCATGGAAGTATGACCAAAGTCTACAGTTCCTATTGAAAGTGAGATGTCCACATTGCTTTTCTGGCAAAATGGTATTCATGCAGCTACAATGAACATGATTTCACCTTCTATTTTAGTTAATGCAAATGCCCAATAATGGGATATCTAACTTACCATTTAGGAGGGCACTAATGTTTGATTTAGGAGCCTTCAGAACAAAACATTTCCTGAAGGCATGTTAAAAAAAGCTTCCAGACTCTTTCCATTAATTTCATTTATAGGAAGCAAGAAAGCACAAGACTTTAGTTGCCTAAATATCTTCAAAATCTGCACACTGCTTTAAGTATTCAATTACTTTCTTTCCTCTGGCTTTCAATTAGTTTTTCATTCAAGCAGTGCTTATAAGAAGAAAATCACCATAGTTTTGACAGATTGCTTCATGTGAAAAGTTATGTTCTAATACCAAAGACATACATTAAATAATTTCTTACTTGTTGCATGGCACATAAGTCTCAAACAGACTTTTCTCTGGAAAAAAAACACCCAGATTTTGGATAACCAGAAATGAGAGTTTTGATTTGAATTTATTCAATGCTATAAACAAGGATTGATTCCAAGCAATGAAGTTTATCCACTTCAAAGTTCCTGTCAAAGAACTCCATAAAATAGGTAAAACACTCTGAAGTTAGCACTACTATCATTAAAACAGGCATCAATTGTTGCCATAACAAACATTTTGTGTCCAGAGTTACAAAACAGAAAAGACAAGCCTTTCACCTTGAGAGTTGGTGCCACTTCTGATCATAGCCTGAATCTTCTGTGAATATTCTTCTATAACCTGTAAGAAATACAAAGAATTCCGCTGAGGCAGGGAGAGACAGATGTTCCACTGATTAGTAGACACGTGCCTATTGCCAATCCTACTCTAAGTACTCCATTCAAAGCAAAAGAGCATTTCTAACGTTTAAAAACATTACAGCATCTTCTGACATGAATCAAACGTCCAAAAGAAATAAACAAAACAAACAACAAGTAATTTGAATCATTATGGAACCAGAATGAAAAACCATCTACAGCGAAGTACAGCGATGGGTTTTTTTTGTTGTTGCTTTCTGTTGTTTTTTCCTTTTTTTTTTTTTTTTTTTTAAATATTTCTCCAGTCTGTGTAGTAATTTACACAAATTATAAGCCAGTTATATTTTCATAAACAAAGAATTAAAGGATGTTAATGTAATTAATGCCAGCCTGGGCACGTTTATCAAAAATGCATCTTGACTAACTTGATGAGATTAAAAGTTTGTCTCAAAGATAACAGCTTGATGAAGTTAGAATTTTAAGTGAGTAAATTAAACTTGGTGCTTCCTGATATGTTGACTGAGAACCTAGAACAAAACAAAGTCAATATGTCATGTATTAATCAAATTAAAAGTTGATTAACTGACAAATCTCAGCTGAAAGTCTAAACAAAAATTCCTCAACAGGAGGAAGTTTTTAAATAGGCTCCTGCAGGCTCTAAAGGCTTTCATTTATTTATTTTTTAACAATTAGCCACCTGAAGGGAGAAAATAACTTGTGAAGATGAGGAGACTTGGAAAATTTTCAGTGGGAAGCAAGATGCAAAAAAGTCAAACACCAGTGGAACCCAAAGCAATGTCTACTTTACCAGCACTAAATGCAAACAAAGACAAACATTTTGGCACACAGGGTACAAAATTCATGATGCTTCCTGAATCTCTGCTTCCAGAGAAATGGGAGATCTGAGGTTTGAAGCTGGTTTGATGTATTTTGCTTTCTCACAGAAAATCAACTTCAATTCTTTAGCACACTTCATTTTAAATGGTTCCCATACAGGTGCATACCAATGTGTACATATAAATAGAAATGGATGTTTTCCCTGGGGATCACTAACATCACACAATGCCTTCATTTCATCAACTATATCCCTGGGAGCTAGAAAATTGCATTTCTGGTGACTCCACCTCCTCCTTGGACAGGGCATCCCAGTGTCTGACCACTCTTTGAACCGTAAGGGTTGGAAGGAACCTGTGGAGATAATTCATCCAACGCTCTGCTAAAGCAGATACCCAAGAGTAGGTCACACAGGAAAGCAGCCAGGCAGGTTTTGAATATCTCCAGAGGAGACTTTACAGCCTCTCTGGGCAGCCCAGTCCACTGCTCTGTAACACTCAAAGTAAATAATTTTTTTCCTCATATTTAGATGGAACTTCCTGCATTCCAGTTTGTGCCCACTGCCCTTGTTCTATCACTGGTAATCATCAAAATGAACCTGGCCCCATCTATTTGACACCCACTCTTTAGTTATAAGCATTGGTAAGATCCTCTCAGTCTTCTCCAGACTGAGACTCCTGTCTTCTCCAGACTCCTGTAACTCCAGGTCTCTCAGCCTTCCCTCATAAGGGCCCCTAACCTATGGTCCTCCATTGGACTTCCTCCAGCAGTTGCCTGTTTTTTGTGAACTAAGAAGACCAGAACTGGACACAGTATTCTAAATGTGGCACCACCAGGGCAGAGTAGAGGGAATGATCACATCCATTGACCTGCTGACCACAGGTCAATGGATTTTTAACGCTCCCCAGGATATCTTTGTCTTTGTTGGCCACTAGGGCACACTGTTTGCTCACGGCCAACCTGCTTCCTGTCCAGTTCACCTGTTGTCTACCATCACACCCCAAGCCTTCTCTGCGCAGATCCTCTGCAGCAGGTCAGCCCCTCATTTGCACAGATGCACAAGGTTATATCTCCCCAGATGCCTTTGGCTCTGCCCTTGCTGAATCTCATTAGGTTCCTTTCTACCCAACTATCCAAACTTTACAGGTCTCAATGAATGGTAGCACATCCTTCTGGTGTCTTTGCATATCAAATATCCACAAGGTTCAAACAAATAATGAGATTCAAATATGCCTTTAATATGAATACAGCTGTAGTCCTGATGACTAAAATTCCAGCAGCTCCTGTGGTAAATTATTCCCTAAGAGCAACTGAGAAGTAATTATTACAAAGTTATTGGGTTATCAAACTTCTAATGATGTTATAATTGTTTTCATTATATAATTGATTTGTCACAAATGCTCTTATTACAATTATTATTGACCTCCTGCCACTGCTAAAATGTAATTAAAGGTTCAGTTCTGTTTAACACACTGTCCTTATGTATTGTTGAAAAATCAGACAAGCTCCAAAATATACACAGTCTCACTTTTTGGTTCCACAATATGAGACCTAGGACAGTTATTCTGCCACCTCTTCTCTGAAATCTTACATTCCCTATATTTTGTTTTTGCTTTTAATGCCCTACTCTGTGTATTTAGTGAAGCCTTATTTACCCAACAGCATCATGTTTCTAACCAAGCACAAAACATTTTGCTGCTGTTCTGCAGTTTTGTTATGTATGCTCACTACATTCGTGCCAAACCAAAATCAGTTTCTTCTTTTCTTTGCCTGGCATTTTTCCTCTCGATGTAATAACACTGCAAATAAGTCACTCCCACGTATTTTATTTTTTTTTTAACAAGTTGTGCTTAACAATTTTTCCTATTCATTTCCCTGGAGATTTTACCAAGTCCAATAGTTCAGAATAAAAGAATAACAGGAAGAGCAAGTACACCATTGGTCCTAACTCAGCAGCCCTCCCAGCCAACTTAAGCTAGGTAGACTTAGCACTGTGTTACATTCAACAAGCTGTTACTTTCAAATGATGTTAGAGATGTGCAAGAAAACTTCTGAAAATCTAAAATATAAAATCCTGTACTTTTGATCTGTTTATTCATCAAATTTGGTACTTCCATGTAAATCTACCCAAGACCCATCTTCTCGTTATCTTTCCTCATCTCAGATTGCTTTGTAATTTAACTGATGGAAGTTGAAATGCTTACTAGCAACAGGAGGCTAATGTAGTTTAACAGCTTCAAAGAATTTCAGAAGTCAAAGACATGAACAATTCCTCTGCCTAAAATCACACTGTGTGTGCAGAGAGGACCACAGTTTTGGAGCTTCAGACAATTAGGGAACCGGGAAGAATAATAAGGATGAAAAAAATAAGGATGAAAAAAATATATATAAAAAAGAAATATTTCTGTAGTGTGATAGTTCATGTATACATTTAATAAAAATAAATGAAACAGTAAGAAATAATGCCAAAAAAATAGAAAATCAAAATTTTCTGTCAAAAAGTAACAGTAAGTAATATTTCAGAGTTTGAGGCATTGAAATCAGTGCATTACCAAACAAGGAGGGAGGGAAAAAAAAGAATTTATATAAAATAAGTATAGACTGAAGGAAGGATAAATGAATCATGTGATCTAAAACACCCAGGGAGTTTTCAAAGTTGCCTTTATATTTAAACATAACTCTTACCTGTGAAGGCATCTGGCAAACAGAATATATGTGATACTGAATAAAGACTCCAAGAAAGGAGTAACGGGACCCAACCTGCATTGCTGTTACACTGGTATATTTCAGCAGCGACTTCAGTGAAGTCAAGAGAAGAAGAACAAGTCTGGCCCATCACCCAGCAGCCATATTCATACATAATCCACTGGCTGACAGGCAACAAGATGACAAAGTTGTAAATATGCGGGTGAAATTCTAAAGGCAGATTTCAGAATTCACGTTGATCTCTAATACCTTGCACCTTATCTCACTATTTAAATTCTATCAAGGATCTCCATAAATATTAAATTCAGAACAAACCATTAGCTACATGGCAGTTTAAACCATTAGATCAGATTTGAAAACAAATGAATCAAGTGTTTCATTTATCCTGTGGACCACTGTCACTTAGGTGACAAAAATGACAGATAAAATAGAAGGAACACTCTCCTGTGAAGCAGGTATTACAATTTTAACCATAGAACTCAATGAGTTAAGATAACTGTATCATCAAAAATAGTGTCAACTGGCTTAGGAGAATGCAGGCCAGAAGATAAATAGCCTTTCCAAGTCGTACCAACCTGGAGAGAACAGAAAGCACTTTATATAGCACAAGGCTTTTGTTTAATACTTTTAAAATAGAGCTATGTGCTATGCAAAAATCAGTTACAAAATCTGGAACAAATCCATAGAATTACAGAATGGTTTGGGTTGCAATGGACCTCTCACACTCACGTATCAACTTACTTTACCACACACAATACTTGTTCAACTCAGTAAGACACCAGAAAACCACTCACACCTCCTCTTGTATTAATTCTCTACAGGCTTAGTGAGCTGAATCAATTCTTTGCAAGATCAGATGAACAGAACTGAAGCCATATAGGCAGAATTGTGGAAGGACATCACATCTTTTTGGTGCCAAAAGCTCTTAGGTCACTAGAGCGCATCTAACTTCAACAACTAAGAGTGACTAGAAATTCAATTTCATTTTTCATTCTTAGAAAAAACTGTTTTTGTCACAATAATGTAGCAGAAAGATAATAGGGCTAGGCTCCCAATGTTTAAGAGCTCTTCAATGGAAATTCACTACACAGAAGAATGTTCTAACTCTTTAGAAGTGATCTCCAGCAGGCTGATGAGGCTGGCAGAGAGGTAGAAGAGTTCACTCAGAACTAAAGAAACCCAGCAAGGATATCTTTTTCTTCCCGCTTTGGAAGCAGAATTTTAACAAAAGAACCTCCTTCTTTCCATATGCTCCCTGGTATATGAGTGTTCTGCTCAGGACTGTACAAATAAATTTAAGTACCATTTCTGAGGCATTAAATCTCTCACCAGTGCGCTCTGTTTGAAAGCACTTTAGAAACACTAGGTTGAAATAAGATGCCAAAAGGAAATTCAAACAGCAGGACTGAAGATAATCAGAACTAATGTAAAAACATCCAGGGAAAGCTTCTTTCAAGGGCTTTATCTTACACTCAGGCACAGTTTGACAATGCAAACATCCACTGCTATTACTCTGAGAAAACATGAAGCACAATACTTATTAAAATTATGTTATTATTTATCATTCTTAGAATCCTGAAATAGTATTTCTAGCTGTAGAAAGACAAATGTAAAATCTAAAAACACATAAAATTTGAGCAGAGGAAATTTGATTGGTTTCCTCCCCCACCTCCCAAAGACAACTGAAGCTAAGTATCATTAAAATATACCTTCCTCTATGAATTATTAGTCAAAAATCCATTAGATGTCTGATGATCCATTCTATATCAAGAAATTACAAAAATATAGATTATGGTATTGCTGTTATTTTCTTGCTATTCTGAGTTTAAACTTACTGAATTTCTCCTGGGAATCTTGCTCTTTCTTGGAGAATTAAGCCACATTCACACATCCTTTCCTGTTTCCACACATAATACTATAAAATATTGAGGGCTCTGTAGATTAATAACTCCAAAAAGAATGTATACAGAAACTGGCAGAGGATTATTGATTCCTATCAGATGTAGTTTATCACTCTGCCAAGAACCTTTTCTTACTCCTGTGCTAAATTCAAATTCAATTGGCAATCATCAGTCTTGACAAAACTGACATCAAACTCTTTGCATGTGCCAATGGGTCATTCGTCACAAGAGATACCACATTCATATACAGACGTATTACAAATTTTGTGTTTAAGTCTTACAAGAACTTCTCCTAATGTATGTAGAGAACAGTGAAGTTAATTGCAACAAAGACAGCAGAAGTTGCCACTTACCGGGTATGCAGATGACATCTTACAACACATTCCATGAAGTACAAAGGCTCACCATCACTTTTAGTATCTCCAAAGGCAGACTTGTTAGACAGCTATCAACAGAGTCCAAGATCCAAAGACCTCAGCAAAGCCCACAGTCATAACTACTACATTTGCTTCACCCCATCAAGAAGAGCAACAAAGTTCCTGTATGCAACAGTGGCAAACAGAAGACACTTGCAGGAAGAAGCATGCTACTTGTTAGTGTTAAAAACACAGACTTGATAGGAATTGAGGACAGCAGACATCTTAAGTCACGTATCCAAGAGGTCAACATGTTTGAGCAAGAAAAATTGTTAGTGATCATTTAGGAAAATTTTACATTCTATTTTCCCCTCTTTCATGTGAATGAATTACATTAAGGCAGATCAAAGCCCCAGTCCACCAATAGAAAAAATAAAATCCATTAAATCATTCACTCACAGCTGTTGACAGAGCAGCAGTATGCTGGCAGAGATGGCACAGTCTCTAAGACTTGCAATACTAAGTATTGTTTTATCTGGTCACAAGCTCTGTTTATTAAGTTCCAATACTTGACAGTATGAGTTTTAAAAAAATATATATAAAGAAATTTTAAAAGTATGGTATATTAGCAGAATTGTAACATACAACAAAAAGACACAGCAAGAATTCTCAAGACCCAGAGGGAACCAAGCCTGCACATTCTAAAGATGAAATATGGAAGCAGGGAAATACTACCACTGGCTCAGTTAAAGAGCACTTATCCAGTCCTTGTACCAGAGAAATCTAAGAAAGTTCCTACTGAAACTGCATCAGTCAAGGTGACCCCAAAGCAGTTTCCCTGGGCACTCATACTGCATCCTACTTATACTGCACAGAAGTATAATTAGCTCCAGGTAGAGAAACACTTAAAGGCCCACACAGGGCTTCACAGCCTTTGAAATGTGCAGAAATTTGCTAAAGATAATCGAGTTTTGTTATGAAGATTTTCGTACATCAGTTTGCTTCTGTATACAACAATGAAAGCATTTACCAAAACAGCCGGCTTTTAACGCACTGTTTTCAAATTCAAAGTTTAAAAGCTCAGAAGCACTGGCAAAAGAGAAACAAGTTCACAGTCCTGGATTTATGTGGTAATTTTCAAGTGGACCTGAAAATAATTTTAAGAACAAGGAAGAAAAATCCAGTATATAAAGCAGAAAAAAAAGTTCTTTGAAAGACCGCTGATCTGTAAAAGATGAACTTCATATTCCTCCCAATCCCAAATACACTCATATCTGAGCAAAGTCTGTTCCATGTCTCCCCTTTCCCCCACATAACATTCAGGAAAAAAAGCTCTCACTCGAGGACACTGCAGGTATCAAGGAAGCTCTGCCAACCTAGTTAAAGGACAGGAAAGAACAGGAAATATAGTTTCAATGAAGCCAAGCACTGGGCTGCTGTCTTGAAATATTGTTTGATTTCAAATATAGAAAAGCTAGTATTTTCTATACATGGGTTTATTTTATAACATCTTTTGTGTCTGAAAGTTTCAGAAGATACGCTGTAAGGCAATCTGAGATAAAAGGTATGTAGTTTCTTCACTACAGACAAACACATTTATGGGGACGAACCACACGAAAAACATGTTCCTCATACAAGATTTTCACTTGAAATTCCAAATGCTTCCACAGGTGAAAATCTCAAGTTTTCTGAAGTGCACTGGTAGATTTTCACTCTGTTTTCCCACTTTATATATGTGTTTCTCTTTGTAAGCCCTGGGAAAAGACCTCAGAACTCTTACACAGAGCCCTCCTGCAACCTGACTTTCTCACTCCATCCAGGATTAAGCCTCTTCAAATACACTGAAGAAACACACATTGCTGCCTTTCTATTTCATAACAGTCGCTTTTTGCCCAGGCTACTGCATCAATTTAAGATAACTTTAAAAGATAGTTTAAGTGCTTCCAAATACTTAGTGCACACTACCAAAAAACACAAACCAAACAACAACAACAACAAGAAAAAAAAACAAATGTAATTTCCTGATGATGTAATTCGTTTTTGGCAGCCTCCCTCCCAGAAAATCCACATTGTCAAAAAAGATGAAAGCCATGCTAGCCCCAGGGCAGAAGGGCAAGTCACCTGCACCCTGTGAAACTCAGCTGTCAATGGAGATTCATAAGGACCACCAATCTCACCCCACTCAACGCACAACATCTGTTAGTATGGTAGAGCTTCTTCAAAACTGCTGTACCATAAAGCAGCTGGAAGAAAAAAAAAAAAGTAAATCCTAAAACCGTTCTGGAAAGAAAAAAAAGCAAGCCAGAATGCATATGCATACATTTTGATCCATTTACTGTCAGTGCAACTAATTTTAGTCTCTCTATGCTTTGGCTTTAGACAAGGATTTCCACTACTACAGGCAGAATTACACCAACTCCAATCGCTCTTCAAAATACATATTCTAACTGTCCAGATTTCATGTTTTTAATATATATTTCTAATTACATGTAAATATATGTGGCATATCACATTTTACCTGGGAAGGGATGACTGACCGTAGCTGCCCCTAAACAAAACTGCTCTTTTTCTTAATTCTTGACAACTACTGCATTTGTGGATCTCCTTTTGCTGTTTTGTGACTAATGCTGCTGCAAAAAGAGACTGTCATTACACTTCCTTTATATTTTGCAGTTACATTCTGGGTATTTTAATACCATTCTTTAACTCCTGTTTTCTTAGCAATTAGTTGCTTAATATAATGTCGACTGCAGTACACAGACAACGTATCTAGGCTTTGCATTTTATCAAAGCCAGTGAAAGGTTTAAGCCACTGAAAATTACTCTGGCATTTACACAAGGTCAGTAGAATCTACTGGCACCCATTTTAGATACAGCAAATCATCACGTCTCACCAGAAAGCTTCAGACACTTCAAAGAGTACAGTAATTTAACTATTGAAGAGACAGTAGTTCAATAAATACTTCATACTCATTAATACTTCTCAACAAAACAATAAACAAGGAACTAACAGAGATGTAACGTGATAGAAAATAGGTAAATTGAATACCTATTTTCTAAATTAAATTAAGGATTAAGCCACTAAGGTCCATACAGCACATCCTTACAACTTCTGACACATTTCTCAACAAGACTGACATGGTGCTGAAGCTACTGAGTTTTTTCAGCTCTATAAAGAAAAAAATAGTAAGCCTAAGAAACACATAATGCACCCAGTTTGTTGAAACATTGAACCTAATGCCTAACAATGGTTCCATACCCTTTTTGGTTACACTGAAAGCCAGCATGTCTTCCTTTCCTAAGGAGGACAATTTGGTTTATTAGCGTGTATTTGTTTATGGTGAGTTAAACAATGAAAGTTTGAGTAAAGTACATTTAAAGCTAATATCCAAGGAGAAATGATATCCTATCAAGAAGGCTTTCTTGTTGCTAAATTAATCTTTGAAGTATTTATATATTTATGATATCACAAATATACAGAAAAGGTGCCTGAAAAATGCTTAGAAGAATGAGATTCTTTCTAGTTTGTCCCTGCACTTGAAACATCCTGTACTGCCTGCTGACTTTCAGGAAAGCTTCTTTTAGGAAGAAACCAGTTTCTACTGAAGTGAATGTGTGGTTTTCCCTAACAACTTTATGGTGACATTTCAGAAATAGCGAAAGACAATTAGGCTCTCTGGTCTTCGTATAATCTGACTTGTATTCAGGAATTATTCATTTTTCATACAGTGTATTGCAGATTCAAAAAAAGTTAGTGTCTGTTTGACTGCCTCCTTTGATGTTGGAATCATGCACCATCTCTCCAGACTGATTGTTACAACCTATCACAGAATTCAACTGGAAAAAACTAAATTCATTTCATTTCAAAATGACATCTCTTGGGTGAAGGCAATGAAGAGGGACAGAAGTAAAATATTTGTGACAGAAAAACATTTTAAGAGGAAGATAAAATATAAAACTAACACTTCCAAACATTTCAAACTGAAGTTTGAGCTATAAACTCATGGCAGTATGAAACTTAAACTGCTAGACCAAAAGAGAATGAAGTGCTGTGTCATTCAGTATGTAATTCAATGTGATGCAATGCGGTACTGGAAACAGTAAAAAAGACAGACTGTTTAGTCCATGAAAAGAGTTCTGTAGAAAGTACAACTGGCCTGAGTGCCTGGTCAGAACTCTGTATAACTGCAGCCTCCCATTTTCATGCACAAGAACTTCCCAAGCAGTTATATTTAGTGAGTTAAAAACAGCTAAAGTATTTCTGGCACAGAAGACAGGTCCCTATATTCACAGATGTTGTTTGGCAAGAAGTATTTTGATGAAGAAAGCACTAGGTTAATGAGCTCATTAATGAGAAATGAACAGTACAACAGTTCATGCTTTGCTTTTGCAAAAAATATTATCAACACCATAAGCAAACATGAATATTTCACTAGTCAGCATTTATATGAAACCTGTTTGATGCAGTGCTATTGCTTCTAGGTGCCCAAACTGCTGAGATGTCCAGTGGCAACTGGTGGTTTCCTGAGCTTTAACAAATGCACTCATTTTGTTTCTTTCTTCCTTCTTTCCCCACTGTGAAGGAATTCCATCACTTATTGCTTCCAGGACTATAGGTGGCAAAATAAAGCACAAAAACACTACTTGTCATTATCAGATAGCTTGTTATATTTTTTTTTTTTTTTTTTGCATTCCAAATTGTAAGATTAACTACTACTTAACAAAATTCATTGATGTGTAGTTATATTAAAGAAATAATACACTTCTAAAATCAATATTTAAAGTAGACTGTCATGCTAATCTTGCTATAATCAAAGCTTTTAATTTATCTATTAAATTATTAAAGAGGGAATACTTGCTTTGCTTGATCAATTCTAGAAGGTTGTATGCTTATGACCTAAAGCCAACTGAAGTGAAATGGGAAGCTTTCTACTCATTTCTTTTATTCTCAGATTAATCATATTATTTTCTGCATAGATTACTGAATTACATATACAAGAAATTCAATGAAGAAGGCAAAAATGGATGGACTATTGGAACAGCTTAAAAGCCCATGGAGAAGCTCCTTCAAAAAACAAAACAGCTCCTCCCTCTACATGGAAGCAGAATATCTTGGCAGTAAATGCTGGAAGATGAGAGCTATTCTATTTCAAGGCCAGGTTGCAAGGAGGAGGAGCTACTATAAATCAGGAACTCCAAGGTGTCTACCTTACTTTACACCACTCATCCCACTGAGACATAATTGAGTTATACCTCATGACAGTTAGCATTCATTTACTCAGTTGAATTTCATGCAAACAAAGACAGTACTCATACGATACGCAATCACATTCTGCCTGTGACCTGCATGGGGTGGAAGGTAAGGAAGGCGTTTTGAGTACTTCATGTTGCAGTTCCAATGTACAAGATAATTAGTTAAAATGTACCAGAATGCATGAACTACACTCTCTCACTAATGGAACCATTAAATTCCATGTAATTACAATGCTAAGTTTTGCATAGGAAAGGAGAGCACTACAACTGCTGAATGATTTTACTGACAACACTGTTACAGGCGTGAAGTTCAGTACACAGAAAAAGAACAGTCTACTTCTAAAAGAAATGTACCCATTGCATAACTATTTGAAAACAAACAACAAAATAACCTGTAATTATCGTCTTTCACAGTAGCTCTTAGAAACTGACTAATGCTGTAGGCCTCAAATTACCATAGTTTCACAAAGCGCTTTCCACACTCCTGCTGACAGTAAAGGGCTTCACTCTGACCAGAGCCACACTGTGCAAAAGGTGAAAGGGCAAAGGGTCCCAAAGACTGACTTAACAGAATTTTGATGAGTAATCACAGATGAGTTGCTTGCGTGCACAGATTTTGCGCCTACTTCTCAATTCTTTCCTTTGGAGTGGTAGCAGAACGCTGAGAAGAGGATTCTGCAGATTTCTGACTGGTGAGGTAGGTTGGATTTAATATCCCTTAATAGTTTACCATCACTCACTGCTGGGAAAACAAAACAAAAGCAGCCTTTTGCACTGACCACTCAAAAGTCATCATCTAAGGTATAATAAACTAATACTCAAACATGCTTTGCTTTGAAGTCAATTTTATTGATGGTGGCTGCTAAAATAGATTACATCTAAGACCACACACTATCAACAATAAAATAGCGAGGAAATCAAGATATTTATCAATTAGAACTATTTTCCCTAACAATTAAAGCAATTTAATCTCTTATGTAAGACTAATTAAATGGTTAGAGTACACTATTAGTAACAACACTGAGTCAATGAGAATGGCCTCCTACTTAAAAGTAAGCTGGAAAAGTAATGTGGGAAGTCCTCTCTGTATCTGTCACAAACAGTATTTTCTGTAATGCCAGATGAAAGAAAAGAACACAAAAGAAGTCAGTGTGTCCAGTAACTTTAAGTCTCATTAACCAAACAAGTCTCAATAGCCTGCCAAGCAAAGCTGGGTGGAAAGGCAATTTCACCAGACCACCCATTCCCTTAACAGTCCCAGCATTTCTTATTTCTATCTTTTCTAATGCATCAGCCATTATCAGGGAAAAGGAAGTGCTCAAATCTGTGCAGCATCATCTCCATTACAAAAATTGGAATCATATCTATCAGATAGCACAAAACCAAATGCCTCCCTACTACTCAAAACATCTCCAGCACAAGTAGCAGCAAAATCTAGAGGAGGGAAAAAGATGGCATGGGATGTCAGCTCCTTCACAGGGAAATACATAGGTAATCTATCCTCCACAGAAGCTGTGCTAGGGCCCCTGATTTTCCTAGTGAATCTGTTGCTTTTTCTCCCAGGTTAAGACAAGGCATTCAGAGCAAGTGTTAAGAACACTGCTAACAGCATGGAAGACTGTCACTACAAAAGGCTGACAACAAACAAGGGCGGTATATACTACACAATTCTGCAAGTGATGAGAAACAATAGAGGGCTGCTCTCAAAACTGTTGCACAAGAGACTGCAGTGTCAGTAGGGAATGGCGCTTTGCATTTCTGCTGTTGCAAAACGTGTGGTGGAGAAACATTTGTGAGGATGAATGACTGAAGAACTGCAATGACAGGGAACAGTTCCAACACCAGCAATGGAATGCAGCCAGTACTATCCTTGATGCTTGTAAATGGTTCCAGCAATAATGACAAAAGCCAGCTGATGCTGCTCAGCCACGTGGAAAATCAAATTTGCAGTGTTTGCTGACAGCGATCCACAGACAGAGATGACTGCTTTGGTAATGTCACTTACCTCACAATACCCCTTGGTGACCCCAGATGCTGCGAGAACTTGATAACAAGGTACAGCACAGTTTGGAGAAAACTAAGGGGACAATGCTTTTATAATTTGATACCAGAATATTTGCACTACAAGTTTCTAGGGCTGCTGAAAATGAGATCAAGCAGTTAAAAGTGGGCATATATAACAACGGTTTTCTTCTCTCATGGCCAGGACATTATAGACTGATGACAGCACAACCATCCCAAGTACACAATCAGAAGGAAGACTTGAGCCAAAGTAGGTGGATAGCAAACAGCACAAAACAATTTGCATACTGTTGGAGAACAGAACATGAAGTCAAGTGGTGTTTCAGATGATAAAGGAATTGAAATGGCTCCATCCAAATCACAGATGTACTTGCATTAGGGAGAAAGAAGGAACAAATCACACAAGGGAGAAACAAACAAAAAAACTTCATAGTGATTAAATAGCAAATACACACATCATTAGAATGAGTATGTGACACAAAGAAAAGTCTCATTCTTTAGAACAGCATACAGACTCCATAAATTGATTCGCCACTCCAAAGGAACAATGCTACAGCCCCCCAGTTAATGGATGTGGACTGCTGCGGAGATGCATCATTTAGATATATTTTGGAACCATGCTACCTTGGGTAATGCTATGGCATAACTGCACACAACTGTTCAGCTTAAGTCCTCTGTCACCGGAATGCGAAAGTTCAGAAAAATTAAGAAAAAAACTCCAGTAATTACTTTGAAATACATCTAAAAGGTACTTTAGCTTCCACTCCAATGAACATATTTTTGCCTTCTATAAATTTGTGCTACCTAGCACTTCAGCTTTATCTATGTGACAGCCAGTCTTCACTGAAAAAAAACCAAACCAACAATCTTCACATTATTATACAACAAGATTAGATTTTGGCTGCTTAAGTCTCAAAGAATTTTAGCTGTTTAAAGTCAGTAAATGTTTCACACATTTATTTTTAATAGCTTACAACTGCCTATGCAGTTTCAACTTGTGAACTATTTTCTGAAGTTTAAATGAGTCTAGCAGCTGGTTCCGTTCTTGTGAAGTATGGTTGCCGTGCACAGACACCTTACAAGAACAACATGTTCTAAACACACATGCAGTAGCACTCAATTGCTGAAGCAGAATTAACACTACAGGAAGGATGTACATGTTAAGACTGTAAAGAAGAAAGAACAGACAATTACTTGCCAATGGACCATATTTAACCAGCTGTTCTTAGCTAGCCAACAGTAAGGGTATCATACCCAGACAGCAGCACTGCAGTACCATCACTCTAGTGCCTGGTTCTGTTATCTCTCCCATTTCTGAACTCCTGTTTCAGAAAGTCAAATACTCAGTGTACTATGGAAGCTGACAAAAATTGGAGAACCTGTTCTCTGTGATAGCTATGTGATGCACAAACTCCAACTACTAAGTGTTTCGCTGCTGATATTTTCTTTGCAATCAGACACTGAACCATCACACCTGTTAGCTGGAGTCAACCCTGCCCTACTTCCCTGTCCCTGGGATTTTCAGATCATAGAAGATTCCCAAAGCTAAACTACACATAACAGTACTGAGAAAGCAATTTCTGATGTGCATACAATTAACTATTCCACAAAACAGTAAGCAAACTGGTGCTTTCTGTGACAATACACTCACTCTTTTGTGCCTGTTCAGTAGAAACAAAGATGGTATCTCACTTTCAGAACCTCCTCACTGCATTTAACCTCAGTAGCACATCTGTGCTTTTTTATTTTTTTTTATAATTCTAATGCATTATGCAACCACTTTATCACCTTCTATCAACTGGAAATAACGCCAGATCAGCACCTGATATTACAACAGACATCAAAACGTATCTGGAAAGGCAAGAGATGAGTATACAGGCAAAAGAACACATAACAAGAAAAACAGCTGGTTAGTTTTTACAGATTATGGGGTAATTTCAAAAAATGACTGTTTCCAGAACTATGTTCCCACTAATTCCAGACTGCATTTTGTTTTTTTCCTTATTCGCTGGGAATTTAATTCTTGCTGAGGTAACACATGCACTACAAATAAGACGACACCATGAGATTGTCCCATGTGACACTGGTATCCAAACAGAAAGCACTGCAGTACACACAGTCCTCTATTTGTACCACAGTCCTTGTTGTTTCCTAGTAGCTGGAATTAAATGTAAAGATACGCTCGTGATTTTTGCTGCAAAGGCTTTCGGGGTTTTTTTTCCCCTCTCCAAAAATCACACTGCATCATCTAAGTTTACACTGGAATAGCGGGCGGCTACTTCTGTAATTAAAGCAGCTGACTAGTTTCTAAGATATGGGTGCCGTTACATCTAATTCAAAAACTCTGCACAGAGTTTCCACAGCACAGGCATAACTAAATTATACCAAGATCAGAGCTAGTTCATTATGCTATTTATTCTTCATATACGTTCAGAAGTGATCACAAACGAGACAACTTGCACTTAACAATCAAGAAAGTAAAGCCGATTACCTCGGAGTTAATT
The DNA here is from genome assembly GCF_019238085.1 of Lagopus leucura. Taxonomy (NCBI): domain Eukaryota; kingdom Metazoa; phylum Chordata; class Aves; order Galliformes; family Phasianidae; genus Lagopus; species Lagopus leucura. The sequence continues at coordinate 9,182,061 of NW_024962255.1, read as the reverse complement.
GAGTGGCAATAAAAACACGGCTAGATGCGACAACGAAGCTGCTGGCCAGCTGCAGCACAGCACCAACACTAAAAACACACTTCGGATCACAGTTCAGGAGAAATCCTTCTCACCTGTGATGCACGGACACATGCATTACTCATACTATGCATTTTCCATCGGACATTCGTTCTGCTTGAGGAAAAAGAACGTAACCGAGCACGCTCTGCTACAGCAAGCAGCGCTCTCCCGCCCCTCAGCGCGGCTTTGAGGGTAAAGCTGAAGCAGAAGCACGCGAACCCCCCCCCCCCCCCAACCCACGCGCAGCACGAGCGCGCACGTGGCGCCCCCTAGCGGCGGCCCAAAGCACGACCTCCCTGCAGGGCCCAGCGCTCTGGAACCTTCCAGCAGCTGGCAGGCTTCCCGCCCACCTGCAGCGCGTGCCCCGCCCCCCCCCCCCCCCCCCCCCCGGTAACAGTCTCTTCATTGGAGTTCTGAAGCACAAAATAAAATAAATAAAAATTTTAAAAAGGTTGGGGACAAGCAGGAGGTAAAAACCAACAAGAACGAAAACAAACAATAAAAAACATCCGAGAGTTTGTAAGCAATATATCTTCCAGGCAAACTTTTCCTGCAAGCTCAGAGGCAGGAATGTTCACCCTGCAGCCGTGCGGGCTCCCTGCACGTGGCAGTGCGCTGCGAGCGCCACCTGTGTCCCACCAATGGGTCCCGCTCCACCTGCGCAGCAGAGAAGCGCTCACCTGACCCCGCGCTGAACAACCAGGGCTCTTAACTCACAACACTCTTTCAAGCAACAGAAAGAGATTCCAACACAACTGTTGATGGAAAAAATAAGTGCAGCCATCTTAAGCTTTGCACAGTCAACGTACAGCATTTACCCTCTTCCGGGATCTCTCGCTCTCTCTATAAAACAAGATTTACCTTTTGGCACAAATTTACATTAAAATAAGAACTTTGTTAATTTTACACATATAAAATAAATTTATAATTCATTTTTATTTTAAAATTTTATTTTAAATTTATTATAAATAAATTTATATAACCAATTTTAATGCATGAATCAGGAATCTTCGAAAACAGATTTTTCTACCTTAAGATTTCTCCCTCTAAGATAAAGTATCAGTAATGTCAGCTGAAAAGTATACAGGAGAATTTTTCACTGGGCTTTCTTGGCCCAATTATTTGGGATGATTAATCATGTGCTAATGAAAATCAATAGATACAGCAGAACTTCTGCTATACTGCATCACTGGCAATTAAAAATAATGTGATGCAAATAAAAACCTCATTCAATTTTACTGTTTTACAGAACTAAGTATGCTATTTTTGTTTGTTGCACTTGTTGTTTATGCTGTTCCTATTCACTGGAACAGATTGCCCAAGGAGGTTGTGGATGCCCCTCTAGGGCATTCAAGGCCAGGCTGGATGTGTCTCTGGGCATCCTGGTCTGGTGGTTGGTGATCCTGCACACAGCAGGCAGGTTGAAACTAGATGATCATTGTGGCCCTTTTCAACCCAGGCCATTCTATGATTCTATTTTTCAGAAACTAAGTAAAAATATTTGTTTGACGTGTGAAGTTCGGCAAAGCAGTGCAAACCACTTCCATCCATCAAATGATATCTGAAACCCATGTTAAATATCAATTTGTTATCCTGCACCTTCAGAAATTCTTGGAAGCCAAACATCAAAGATTCAGTAAAAAATAACAGTGAAAACAAGCAAGGTCATAAGAGGGAACAGAGCTCTTGTCTTTGCTAGCAATTAGATCTCCTGGATTCTTTTATGCTTTGCCTTAGTAAATTGCAGGTCATTTCCATCCCTTTCATTTGCTTTTTATTTGTTAGAGAAAACATTTCTTTCTGCCTTTTTGCAAACAGTAATTCCCATAGTTACAGTTTTCTGTACACATAATAGCTAAAAATCAATACCCACTACAGTTCTTTTAAGTGTATGATAAAGTTCAATGCAATGAAAACTAGTTAAGGTTCCCTAGTTGCAAAGACTCAAACACATGAAAAAATCTGCACAAAATAATAATTATTTGAGGGTCAAAGCAATTTGATTATGAATGAAGAAAAGTTTTTCTCCTGGAAGAATTAACAACTACATGTATTTATTACTTTTTTTTTTTTTCTACCTCCCCTCCCCCCCCCCTCCTTTTTTTAAGTTAAAGTTGTTAACTTTTTCACATTTAACTAGGCTCATAATATTCACTGCTCACATCCATCCCTATCCTGAAGAATGCCTCATATAAAATGTATAGCGCTTTTAATTCAGTATTCCAGTGTTAGCATGGGTTTCATCTCTCTAGATTCACTAAGGAGCCTCCAGAGTCCCATTATGTTGTAGGAATGCAATATGCACACGTTACCCAGAAACAAAATATTAAGCTAAATAAAATAATCATACTTACCCCTAAATCTGTATTTTTAAAAAATTGCCTTTCTGCTTACCACCTGTGAACGAGAAGCAGAAGATACTTATTTCTGCAGCACAGTTTTCTAAGCTGGTATTATTCTGTTTGGCTTTGAAGAAAATCTTTCTCACATACTCTACAGAATCTCTGAGGAAAACGAACATCCAGCATATGCTAACAAATAGCTTGCGTCTGTTACAGATATACTGACCAGCTTCAGAATGGAATTGGCAACACTAATCAAGCGCTGCTCTGCAGCCCAGGAGATCAAGTGCTTCTCTGCAGCCCAGGAGGCCACAGAGAAACTGGAGAATTGTGTCAGCCATCTCTGCAGAAAACACCAGGCAGCTCTACTCAATGAGTCTGTGCATGCCACCTTTCTTCCTGGTGACATTTTCTTTTTGCATAACCACCAATTAAATTATGGTTTTGTGGGACATCTAAAATGACGGCACAGTTTTCATAACAACGCTACAGACTTTCAAAATCAGTGGAAGCCTTACGCCAAACTTTGTATATCCTACAGCTGGCTGGGAACTGAGTTCTTTAAGAACCTCTTTAAAGCAGTAAACTTGCTGTAACCAGTTTTGTACAACATCCTTTTTCATAGTTTTCATCTCACTGGCAGATGTCAAGGTGTACTTTTTATGCTCAATAAAATAAATTGATTTTAAACACCTTCTCATACCCTGAGTTTATAGCTACTGCATTTAATCTCATATTTTACTTTCTATTCCCTTTCTTTCATGATTCACTAGGACAAATGAAGTGGGAAACATTGCACATTTCTCCTTGTAAGAATATGGCATATTTAAACATCCTCGTTTCCCTTTGTTGTCCATTAAACTAAGACACAGTCATCACCTAAAGGTGCTCATAGATCCAGTTGAGTTCAGGTGGTTGATTCAAACTTTCAGACCTTCACAAGATTCCACAAAAAGAAGAAATATTTCATCTGGAAGAGGAAAACAGCCAGAGTTACAGGTTGTTTTTTTTCTATTATCTACCTGTGGAAAAGAGATAAACTCTCACATTCTAGATTGTAAGGCAGCTTCAGTTCAACTGGAGTCAAGATGAAAGTTCTTCGCTGCAAAGGTTTTCCATCATTCTCCTTTTCATGACTGTTCCTTGCCTTCTGAAGGTGAACTCTTCCCACAGAACAAATCAAACCTCCAGTACCACTGGTCCAAGTTCTGGCAGCCTGTCTACTCACATAGTATTCAACTTTTAGCAAACAAGAAAAGAATAAACAGACCAACTGTCAGGTGGGATTGTTTTTCTTCCCCCTCCAGCACGGCAGTGCTAATTAAAGTTTTCCCTAAATAGACTGGCTTGATGTGAAGCCAGGTTGCCAGGTTATATAACCTAATGGAAATTATGTGCAAAAGAAAGCCATATAAACCACTGAATAGGGCTTTTGAGTAAAGGGAGTATTATATGAAGGCTGAGTAAATAAAGTACTTCACAAAATCCTGATCCTTTCTTACTGCTTTGTAGTTGTATATAATCAATATACCACTATCACAAGGATGAAGAATGCAACCGTAAATGTTTTATTGCTGTCATATACCATCCTGCAAGTGCTGTTACAGGTCTCAGTATTTACAGTGCCTCAATATGTTGTTAGAAAGTTATTCCTCATTAAATGTATTGAAGAATATAACACACAAAGAGCTTTAAAGTTAAAATTTCTCACCAAAGACTAAAAGCCTTTCTAAGTTTGGGAAGAGAAAAAAAAAAAAAAATACAAAGAGGCAATTATAGGGCCAAAGTTTTTTTTTTTAAAAAAAAAAGAAGGCAACAAATCTTTAATAATCATGACTCTATTTCTTGCTAGAACTTGCACTCTAAATAACTTGCCAATTCTGAAAAGGGAGCTCAGGATTGTAATTGCCATAACAAGAACTCAATCAACTGATAAACCAACTTATTTGTACTGCCAGGTACAACTTCATACTATTCCCCTCAACACTGGGTGAAGGTCTGAAAATTCTCTGAATTTTTATCAAAAGGCAGTTATTTCTTCTTCGCCATGGTAAAAAGCAGGCCAAAATACGTTTCCCCCTCTTCTCTCCCCACTTTTAGTATGTCTACTATGTAGGAGCAGAAATATCAATTAAAAAACTGCATGAGTTACCATGGAAGCCACAGACAATGCCTAATGCTCAGTTTTAGACTACTGCTATAATGTCTCAGAAGCCATTACAAATAGCAGAAAGTTCCCTCTTACTATCACGACAGTAAAAATCTCTTCTTACAGATGATTGAAAGGAGTACTGGAGAGAAAGAATGAACTTAAGACAAAACTGAAGAAAAACTTCTAGTATGATATATAGGGACTGTCACTGGCTATAACTCATCCATTGCTTTATGCTGTGGCAATTTACCTTATATCCATTTGAAAGTACTCAAAGTCAGCCTTTGACAGATTTTTCTCTGAAAACTATTTCTTATAATAATCTAGTTTACTTTTCATTTTCCTAGATGCAATCCAAGGTGATTTAGAAATTCAACAGAAGCTATTGGGTGTAATTAGGTGATTTCCTTGTATTTAACTTTGCTATACATTCTGACATTCAGTCAGAAAGAGCAAACTATGGAATTTACACAGTTTTCACATTATGCATTCTCATACAGAAAATGGCTCCCCAATATACATGTCAATTTAACTGCCAAAAACTACAGTTCTTTGTCTTTTATCAGATGCCTATTCTACAGCCTAACAGAACACCTCAGTGTTCTGTTGAGTCTCTGTGTCTGTGCAGAAGGTTACAGTTTAATAGGTCCCCATCAGAACTCTTGCACAGGAACAGCCATGGCTCTCCTGTAAAGAGCACTTGGACTTTTACCCATCTCCTCAGTCACTTTGACTTGTGTGCTGGGTGAGATTACAGGAGAAGCAAAACACCATCAGCTTCCTATTGTACAAGACAAGGCTAATGAAAGCAGTGTTTAAAGCAACTTGCCTGAATTTGAATGTGCATTCAGTTTCAGAAAGCTGAAGTGCTTTTGGTGGTAGAGTTGTAACCATATGACATTGTCTCCTTAATTTCTCACATCTCTACCTGAAAGTGAAGTATTAGTTACTTTAGAAATCCTAAATTCTGTCTAATAATTTTTAGTTTTCATGTCCATCAATACTGTCACGTCAGAGACACCAAAAACGAAACAGTGAAATGTTCAAGAGATATACTTAGCAGTATCATAATCCAATGACTTAAATAGTATCATCAAGATAAACATAAAACAATCTTACTTTTTGACACCATGTTTATTAGGAGTTTAGGATATAACCTTTATTACTATGATGCCCAGACTGTCACATGTAGAACAATGGTTGCAGTATTTAACTGCAAGATTCAACAGTTTTTGTGTACTATTGAATGCATCTTCCAAGTCCAGCTGTATTAAAAAACAGAGTTCTGCATACACACCTGTAAGCATTTTGCATTAGGTGACAGTGCAATCCATTTTTCATGTGGCTAGAACGACATTACACAAAAGTTTGGGGTGAAAATGCTTAAAGATATTTAATGTGTTCAAAGCAACTCTGTTAATACATTGATGTCAGCTTCAAATACACCAGAGAGGTGTCAGACTGACTCAAGCTGCTACAATCCAGAAAAGCAGAGATTACAATATTTGAAAAGCTAAAAATAAATTTTAGTCCAGGATAAAAGATTTAAATAATTTGGAAGAGTGATTTAAATACACTGGCACAACATTTGACCTTAAGGAAATAAAGAAGCTCCGAGAACTTTCAAGTTGTACTAACTTTCTTTTCAGATAGACTTTCTTCAGTGAGGTGGCCTCAGCTTCGTAAACTTAAAGTAATTGCTGTATTTTTTTCATTGTTTTTCATGTGCATCATAGAGTGGCTTTGCTTACAGGACTGGCCATTATTAACCACGTGTACTCCTTGGCACAGAAGCACAGCAGTTCGTCATGCACTAAATCATTTCAAAAGCTCTGCGCTAGCTTTGATAAATCAACAATCTTTTAACCCTTACACCTCAAATTTATAGCTACGGTTCACACTTCTGGAAGCTACAAGGTTTTGGTTTGACTTCCATCTCATCAGAAGAAACCTCTCCTATGTTTTCACTGAAGAAGTGGAATAAGAGTAGTACAAAGTAGCTGAGAACACTGCTAAGCAATAAGAATGTAGCACTCAAAATGTCTGGGCAACTGAGTTATCGCAACAGCAACAATTCATTTTTAATGCAATCCTGCTTTGAAATCTGGGCTACATTAACCAATATGTGAAAAAGCTACGATACATAAAGGTTTACATGCCACTCACAACTAAGTACCTCTTTAGTGAACCTCTTCTGTTAAATCATTTTGCTTTTATACTACTTCCATCATGTTTAAATCTGGCTCAGCTGCTTTTGAACGCAGTTATGTGTATTGCTTGCAGCAGGAATTAATACAGGTATTTTCATAAAGATAGTTTACTTGATCTTCAAAGTAGGAAATATCATAAAATGTATGAAAAAATAAAATAAAAATAAAACAAGCTCCAGGAGTTTACATTCGCAGACTAGACCAGACGAAAAAAATGAAGCCTCTTGTCCTCGTTCCTCCACTTTAATAAAGACATAAGACCATCCAAGGAATTGACTGTAGGTATCATGGGGAAAATTGGAAAGTAAAATGCACACCATTTTAAGCATATGAAAAATGCACTGACATTTTATTTAAAGCTCTGTCAAAAAGCCTTCTTTCTGACAAAAAAGAAACCACCAACTATGTGGGGAATATGAACAAAATGCAAGGCTTTCAATTGCAAGGCTCCATGTGGGAGCTTTTGTACTGAACCTGGATTAACATCCATTTGAAAACACAATGAGGGTGTAGTTATACAGTGCTGCACCAAGGTCCAGCCCTGTTTACCTTTCTCTCTTGCACACTGCAGCACAGGTGAATTGCCTTCACTGTGCTCCTGTGGCTGAGTCATGGCTCGCCTCAGGTGATCAATCAGAGGTTCAGGCTGTGACTGAGCATTTCCCATACACCTATCTTCTCCAAACTCATCGTGTGAAAAAAACTTTGGAGTAAAACAAGTTGCCCCTATCAGCTTCATGATATACAAGCTGCCTCATGAAAATTCTAATTGTAGCAGTCACTAAATAGCGAAATACATCTTGATGTCACACCTTTGTTTTTCTGATACAATTCCTTAATTTTCTTCTGGAAACATACATTTTTATTAATACTGACTATACTGAAGCATCTGTTATCAACATTGCATTTCCTTGTAAATAGAGGCAATATTCCCATTTCTTTTTCAAGGCTATAATCAAACTGCACTGCAATTTCATATTTCTGCTGCAAGATATTCACATATCCAGATATACTCCCGCCATACAAATCTAACAAGGTAATACCACATGTGGTAATCTAGAATAGCATCCTTAGATATGCTAACAGGAGTCAACTAACATTTCTGGTTCTGGAATGAAAATCCAGGCTTGAGAAATAGTTACAAAAATAGTGAAACATGCACTACTTTAACACATTTCTTAAAATTTCTTTTCAAACACTATTAAAACAACAGCAAGTATTTCTGTGATACCTAAATTGCCTTTGATATCCAATCCAAATATGCACTATTACTGGATTTCTAAACTGTTCTGCTTGTTGGTGTTATCTCAGAATGATGTTGAAATGCTGGAGAATGTATATAAACCAACAGAGAATGCAGCCACACCCTTTCTCACACATTTAACAAATCAAAATTAGGATATATATCATGAAATATCTGTTTGCTTACTTGCTGTCTTGGATTTGGCCTTTCTGATGACGAATGAGTTTCTGCTTAAATCATAAGTTTCCCATGGTGAGTAACAGAATGTTTTCACCCTTATCCTCCTGATGCTGCTGTGCAGTGCACAAAATGATACAAAGATATAGATAATTTTGGACACATTCTGTTTGCAAGAAAGAAACATTTCTGTATTCCAAACAAACATTTTACCACACTTCTTCAAGTATATCTGTCAATGTAATCACAGCATCCTCCCACTGTCATGTTCTTCAATATCAGGGTACAGTATATTGTAACAGTGCAAGAAGATTGAGCTGTTGAAGTAAGAGTGTATTAATGCATTACCACTTTAAAAATAATGGTATTTCTGGAGAACAAAACATCTTCCTGTCCTAACAGGCAAGTCATCATCAGTCTACTAGCAATTGGCCCAGGTCCACTTGGAAACTGAAGAGCACCTCTTTCCATCCTCCCTGTAGATGCTGTCTGAGAGCCTGTAGTTGATCCTTGAAAAAGTTTGGGAATTTCAGATTCTCAGTATAAAAGCACACAGCCTTGGCTTGCCCCAAACGAAGAGTGGTCAGGCACTGGAATGGACTGCCAAGGGAGCTGGTGGAGTCACCGCCCATGGAGGTGTTCAAGAAACATGTAGATGGTGGTACTAAGGAATTTGGTTTAGTGGGTAATACTGGTGGATGGTATACAGTTGGGCTAGATGATCTTAGAAGTCTTTTTCAACCTTAATGATTCTATGAGTCTATAAATCAGACAATCCATAGACTGTTGTCTCACAAAGCTGCTGGACTATACTGAAAACCAGTGCCTGCAGTTTTTGCACTACTCAGTTAAATAGTCCAGCAGCAAAGAACAGGACACAACCCTTTAGCCATACAATTTACACCAGTAACCAGCCAGTCTTGTCACCTTGCTGTCACCTCCAAAACCAGATTCTCACTGAGTCATGAGAGTCATGAGCAGAACCTGATACCAGAAACACTTTAAGAAAAGCCTCCCACATCAGCGAGGACAGAACAGGCACACACCTTCAGTGTTAAGATGTTTTAACTTAACTTAACATCTTAAAAGATGTTAAGACTGATGTTTTAGTCTCTTATCCTAAGCACATAATGAGATAAAATAAGGTTGATTCTCAAGGGTCTACAAATGAAATATATGTGCACATTGCTGATCCCTCCAGGGAAAATAGGGACAAAAAAAAAAAAAAAAAAGCCATCACCCAGCACACAATTTTTTGCCTGCCAAAAAAACACCGAAATTCATTCTGAATGGCTAAAGAGCCCTTATGCCACTCAGTACATGTCCTCACTCTCCCTCAGATACCGTAAGCACTCCATGACAGTGTAGGGAACAGTGAGATGGCAGAAGAGCTCTCAGAATAGCATATATTTGCAATGGTAACATGAGGCATCATCAAATCCCCAGCATGGCAACTTAAGACATTGCCAAAGCACCAGTGAAGTCCGTAAGCAGGCAGGATGATAGCCCTTATGATTATAGTTGTTTCAAAGGCATAGCTTCTTAACAAGGTTATCACACCACTCAAAAAATGGTTAAGCAATATAATCCAATCCTAAAAAATTCAATTGCCAAATAGTAAGTCTCTAACCATTGTCTTTATTTAGTGTATTAGTGATGCCTGATTTTGTTACAATATTTCATTTTTTTTTTCCCTCTAAAATAGAGAACAGTAAATTCTCCAACAAATTAAAACAATAAAAAATTTAAGTGTGCACTAAGTCAACAATTTGGTGATACAATGGTGTATTTTCAATTAGATATTCATAGTGTGCAAGTGAATTTATTTAAGCCAATGTGTATCAGCATCATCAACAAAAATATTCATCATCATTATCACTTTCATCTGGCAGAAATTAGTAGCAGATGTTATGGAACTTTTCCATGTTTATATTCATAGACGCTTGACATTCTTCCATTGACTTCAAAACAAGAAAACACAAGGAACAATAATTCCACATTCACAGAGCACTATTTTAAACCATAGTCTGCACGTAGTTTCAAGTCACATCTCAGACTGCAGTAGCCATTGTTTTTCAGACTCAGGCTTCAGCAAGACAACTTGCTCAGAATAAAACACATAAAACACAGAAATAGAATATTGGCTTGCAATTTAATTCTTGCCCAGTCACTATCAGTATTCCTTGAAAAGTCTATCTGCATAAACAGCATACACTTCACACCACAGCACAGTATTACATGCCAATCCTGTTACTCTGTAGACCACTGGTAGCTTACAGCACAAGATTTACTCGTATACTATGAGAGATCTTTAAATTATGTATGACAGCAAGCCTCTCTTAAAATGATTATTTTCTTAGTCCAACCACATTTTGAATTACAAGTATTTGTTCAGTAATGATAAAAATCATAAAGTGAACAAAAACCACTGAGACAATTCCAAAACCCAGTACGCAATAATCATGATCCCATTGGCTCTTAGAGTCAAATAATGCCTGTGCTTTCTGCTAATTACTAATCACATAAAACACATTAGTGACAAAGTTTGGGAAGAGCACAGAGGCAATTTCCTGCATGAACATGAGAAACAGGGAAATAGTGTTTTCCATAGTCAGATTCAAATATGAAACACACTTCCCCAGAAAATCACGTCACAGGTGTGCATGTGCTTTGTTAAAACATAGAGACAAAGAGGCAATGTTTGCATTATCCGTTTCAATAGACCTTAATTTATGCTTCTTAACACATAATCAAACTCCTTTTGCTTTCATATGATCACACTATTGACCAAAAACTAAGTCTACTGAACACTACCTTTTTTCTTCCAAAAGCTTCTTTAATAAATCTATTTTCAGCATGGGAACAAGAACATGAATGCCAATACAAAGAGAATAGCAGGGACTCCGAACAAGGAGCACAGGCAACTGCATTTGCTGTAGACCCCATTCATTTATCAGGCTAAAGTAACTACTGCCATGCCTCCTAGGAAACAGCAACCAGGAGCTGAAATGCAAAGGACCCACACCATTGAAACATAACAGGAAAGGACAGATTTATTTCCACATTTTAAGTACACCTTGCTCTTCAAAGGACCCTAATTCATGAAGTTTATGTTATGCTTTCCTAGTGTGCTATCTTGCAGTCTGCTTCAGCACACACTGGGCACTGTGAAAACCTCCAGCACACCCATAGAAGACACAATACACATTCTAATTTTGAATTAATGATGCAGAAGAACATCTTTAGATTAATGTAAACTATTACATACGCATGCAGTTATTCAACCAATCTTCAAATCTAAGAGTAAATTTAACGAAGAAGTCAAAGAAGTAACTAAGTGCAGTATGGTTTAACGATATCGCAGTAGCTTTGAACACACCAGCTGTTTACTGATGAGAGTGAGAACTGCAACAGCACCAAACTTAACTTGAATTACCTTCCCAGCCATCATTCGTATAACTGCACTGTGATATATTCTAATCCTCCTTATTCTATAGAATAAAGTAGTTCATACTTACACCGCATTTCAGAGGACAGCCTCATTCCAGTATTTACTTGTTCGGATTTACTGATTTTTTTAGACACAGCTATAGAAAAATATGATATTTTCTGCAACAAAAGACTGAGAAAGAACAAGAAGATACTGATAAGTGCTGTAAGAATGTGGAATATTACCAGATTGTTAGCAGATACATTTTTTGAAACACTGACATTTAATGCAGTAATAGAATCTGATTACCTCTCGTCTGATTTTTGTTTGCTGTGTGGAGAAAAAAATATTTGGCACATACTCACTGGGCTTTGAGCTTCACTGTTTGTATAATATTCCTAACCCCAACTCCCTTTTTTTCTTTTTTTCTTTTTCTTTTTTTTGGTTCTCTGTTTGTTTATTTTTCTGTTGGTTTGGTTAATTTTGTAGTCAAGTATTCTTTCTTTCTGCCAAGAGAAATTTTGGCTAAGCAGAGATCATGTACGTAATGCCTCACACTTCAGACTAACACTGTCAGCCACACATTCTCACATATTTAAAAAGAGATTGCATGCAGACTAAATATGAAATGTAAAGTTAGGCAAAGCCTGTTGAATACAGCTTGGTAGAGACCTTTTCCCACCAAGAACAGAGCAATTACACTGTCTAGTTCTGAACTATCAGCAGAAGGTACATTAATCCCACAGATAAGTTATCCTTAACTAAGTGGCACAGAACTATCTGTGATGAGCTGGTTGACAAACCATAGAGTAAATAACAGCTACATCAGTAGAAGTACCCTTTAAAACTGTTGAATGTGATCAGCATTAAGAGAGAGAGGAGAGTATCTTGCACATGGTAGATGAAAAAGAGTATTATTCATTTTTTGCAGCTCTTTAGGAACACTGTAAAAATGAGCGGAACATAAGATTAAACCTCTGAGGAAGGTTCCACAGCTAACAAGGAAAGCAGCTTTAGTATGGCCATGCAAATTGATGTTCTGACTCCAAATCAGACTGAGCCACTGAAAATGAACTATGTTCAGCGTTCACATGGCAGGTGAGATGATCTAAAACTTGGGTTGTTTATAAAAACAATGTGCAAACATTCAGCAGACCTAGAATGAGTCATTTATGTGACTTCAGTAAACAAGGTTACATTTTAGACTGCCTTACTTTTTAAAAGTAATGAGAATTTAGTACATTTTTGAAGCTCTAGAGATGTGTAGGAGTTTCAAACTAAAGATCAAGTGATTCAGACATTTTTATTTTTGAAAGGAACATCTATGCAACTACAGAAGAGTTTGGTTTGTGATGCAACTTCATAGTCATCATTCATACCTACAGTACAGTAAAAAATGATCAGTTTTTTGCAGATCTGAGGTGGACATCTAAGGCCTTTGCCTATAAAAATTGCTGAAGCTGGATTCAAAATCAAGATGCATTATATGTCGGGCGTTAAGATAAAACTGAACTTGTTTTGTACAGCTTGATTTAAATTATTTTAAATAAAACAGCAGCAAAACACAGAAGGGAGTGGATACTTGGTGAAAATGAACACACAGAGATTATTAGTAGACTGTAGTTATTCCTTTCTTCTGAAGAAAGAGGACGAGGAACTCACACTGCTTTTAATGCAGAAACCAAATGTCACCATGGAGCTACTATCAGCCCTGTTCTTAATGGTTACCTACTTGTTTAAATCAATACAAAGATGTTGATTTGTAGGAGCTGATGACCTGGTATTGACCTTGTAATAGAAAAGCACAAACAAGACAGGACATATTGTGATCCCCACATCAGGTTTATAATTACTCAGTTTCATTAAGAAGCTGACATGAATACAAAGACAGTGCATTCAATCTGATGCTTAAATAAGGAGACTTGATGCGTTTTACTTTGCTGGAAGTTAAATATATCTTTGTGATTGCAGACATAAGCACACTTGCTCCAGATCAGATAAATGGTATGGTGGTTCTCCAAATCAACTGGGACAAGTCAGGTGACAAATGATTTCCATTAGCTTCAGCAGAATAGAAACAAAACAGATCAATACAAATGATTTGCAGCAAGTTCGGATCATAAATTTCCTTCTCCCCACTACCATCATTTTAAAATAGAAGCATTTTCTCCCCACACAGTATGAAAGAGGCAGTAGGATCCAGAGATTTGATACAGTTAGAACATGCTGCTCATGATTTCAACTTGGATTGCTTTTTAATCAAGCGTTAATTTCATTCAGACACTTCATATCATTTAAAAGATAGCAAGCAAACGAAAAAAATAACCATCAGATTTTTTGGAAATGAATTTGATTCTACTGCTACATAATAGCCCTATCAGTTCTAAATTCTTCTTTTATCATACTAAAATTAACAGTTATTTTGCTTGCTCCATTCTTCATTTGTCTGAGTTTCTAAATTGTGTTGTAGAGGTTATTTTGGAGTCACCAGTGATTACAAATTTGAGATTAAAAAAAATAAAACACCAACAACAGCAACTTCTGATACATTCTTGTTCTCCTATTCAACAAAGTTAACTTCTATTTAACAAACTATAGTCCAAAACAGAATAATCTACTGCATACTGAGGAGGGGCATGCAGCGATTTATGAACCTACTCTACTGATGATATCATCTGTACTAATTGAAAAAGATGTTCATAAGCAAATGCAATGGAAAACTGTGAATTTCTTCAGAGAAGGATCAGGGTACCCTCTATAGGGGGTACAATACGCTTCCACAGGAGCACATTTTGGGGCAATTCTTTTGTAATGTTACTTAATGTACTGGTAAACTAATATGTTGAAATACTAAGATACAGATGTTTGACATTTGCAGTTCCTTCTCTCTCTAAATACATATTTGTCAACATTAATGATGCCTTCTTCACTGGCTGATTCTCGGCTCACTATCATGTAGTAACTACTTTCACTGATTAACTTTTAATATTAAAAGAAAATAGAAAGCTTCCTATAAGTTTCAGTGTCTTTTCTCTTTGTCTCATCACTAAAAAATAAACGATAAAGAACAAATCAATTGTTTTCCATATTGATACATCAATAGTATCTCTTCAAAAAAATATCTCCTTATAGAATATGGGAAGGTGTAGGCTGTGAATTCCCCTCAGCACTGCTGGAGGACACCCTGCATGAAGGCATTCCCCTGTCTACTTGGCCTCCCACTTGTCCCTGCCTTCACCAGTTGTTATTCAGCAGACACAAAAACAGGTCAGTGGTACAAAGCACACCTCACCCCAGTACACAACAGCCCTACCTTTTTATTTTTGTGCTTGACAATACAAACCAACTGCTACACATCACAAAATGATTCAGTTAGGAGTTGGGAACCTATCTAATCTAGAAGCAACATTTAAGAAAGGCAGTGAATCAAATCAAAACAGCGTCAAGGATTACAAGATAAAGCAGGTACCATAGTCTATTTGTATACATCAAATTTTCTCTAGAGAAATAAGTAACTTAATTTATGAAGAAAAAAATATCACCAGAACACGTTTTTAGTGTTTGCTTAAATAAAACAGAGCTGTCTGGGAGCTAATTAGGATGAAATAGCCTCTGTTAGAAAGCTGGAATAAAAAGCCTTAAGGAAATGTGTGATTTACTTCACTCAGGATAGGACAGAAATTCAGTAACAGTGCAAGATTATCAGTGCTGCAAATTACTCGAAGCACTGAGCAGCATTTTCTCCATAAACACACAAAAAAACAAAATTCACAGATACAGCACCTGATAAATATTAAGAAGCTGTTGCTCATAAAATGATGTGAAATGCATTAGCATGATTTTATTTCATTTGAAGAAAGTACAGTACAGTCTGATTTTAACACAAGTTGTTGGTGTAATTATGAGACTTACCATTAAACTTGGATTTTACCTCTCTCCAGCATACGTATGTACACACACATGTGCATGATTTCCCTTCCCAAAGGTTTCATTTCAAATCCAAGCTTTTTTGCATACATATATAGTTTTTCCAATGGAAGTACCAAATACAAATGCAAGCTGAGTAAACCATATGCTCAGAAACAAGCTTAAATGAATACACAGATACACACCAAACAAGTCTGGGAAATTTAAAATTAAATTTCAGAATTTTTATGCACAGATCTCTGCCACAGCCTGCCAAACTATCACAGTCACGTCACTGACTCTGTGTCTTCATTATTGTAATGATAAACCCTATAGCAGCTCTGACCTGCACTGCAGAACATCTTAAGGTCATTTGCTGAGAGGCTCCATATAACAGCCACATTGCGAGTAACACCCTGCTCAACATCTGCAAACATAATGCAATGCAGTCAAATAGATTTAAGTTTGGTTTTTCAATCTGTCATAAAACGTGAACTACACCTGGAGGATTGGAAGCCATTATCTGTTGTCCATCACTATTATATTCATTCTTCCCTTCCCGAATTCATTACTTAGTTCAACTCATTTTACACCACTGTTCCAGGTGCTGACACAGGCTGCCCTGGAGGTGTTCAAGACCAGTTTGGATGGGGTCTTGGGGACCTGCTCTAGCACCATATCTGGAGGTTGGTGGCCCTACCTGTGGCACAGGGTTGGAGTTTGATGGTCCTTGGGTCCCTTCCAACCCATGACATTCTACTATTTTATGATTCTGCTTTAAGTGAAAAGCTCCAATCTTTCATTCATAGAGATCTAGATAACAGAAGCTTACTATTTTAATCCTCCTTAGCAGATATATATAGAAAAATGCAAATTAATCCATTTTAAATTTACAGTTTACTTCATTAGTCAGTTTAACATCTAGAAACAGGAACTTGTAATCATTTTTTGAAATGCAGTTCACTGTAATGCATCAAATCAGGAAGACTGAGCAAAATCCAGACAGAACAGTGTTTGAGAGGTAGGGAGTGCATTTACTCAAAACTTAAAAGATTAGGAACAGAATAATTAATTATATTTTGTATTTTTATATCTATGAGAAAATAAATGCAATATATGGACAAACATGGAGTTAGTTATGAAGTTTCACAGTGGAACGGTGGCATTTCTCTGCTTTAAAAAACAAACCAAAACAAAGTAATAAAAAAAACGTTCACTGGCAAAGCTATCAATAGAAAAGACTGTAAGTTGCTGTCTGTCAGCTTTTCTAAAAGGCTCCAGGAGGTTTACGACTTTTCAGGTGGAAAGTAAGAGAAAAATAGGAAGAAAAGATGCAGCCTCTAAAATGGTGAGCAAATGGGCACTTTAGGGCTACACCTGCTTCCCTCAGCCAGATGCAGGGACATGCAGCCACAAGAGTATTTGGCAGAGATGTTCAAAGTGGAGACAATTACATAACGTGTGTTCTATGGTGTTATGTTTCCCCTTAAACAAATTCTATTCCCAGATGGCCTGTAAGATATTAAACTATTGCTTATGTCACCATTCCAGCTGGATACTGTATATAAACTAAACCACTTCAGTAAGCCTCTTTACAGTTCAGTGGAATATTTTCTCTTACTCTAAAATAAATCCCTTTAAAAAGATACAGGTAGATAAATATGAACTACATAGAATTTCAAGATTAACTTATCTCTACACTGAGGAGTTATTAAAAAGAAAAAATTTCTCTCGATCAAGAACTTCTCTTCATCCAGCCTATTAAATAGAAAAATCAAATGTATTGTAATAGGGTAATAATTGCTCTCTTTGTCTTAGAACCTCTTCTAAACATTAATGCAAGACTGAAAGCAGGAGCAAAGATTCAACTGAACCAGGAAACTTGTCAGTTTGGAGCAATTTATGAAATACTTTGTTACTGTTGTTGCTCAAGCAACTGAGTAGTTGCACTTTAAAAAAAAGTCAAAATAAATCCTGTAAAAAGAATTTGTATATATTTGTATATACATTTGTATACATTTGTATATATTTGTATATATTTGTAATTGCTGGGCTCTGAATTAAGCTTCCCTGTAAGTATATAAGGACCAAAGTGACGCTGAAAAACAAAACTGAGAGAATAGACTCTGGATAGACTAGATGTAGAGTAGATGGATGGAGAGCCAAATGCTTTTAACAAATTAAAGACAAAAGAATGCTAAAAACAACTCTAGGTTTTGACATTCCAAGTATAAGTGAAATAAAACTTAAAAAAAAAAAAAAAAAAAAAAAGAATTAGCTTTTGCTGCTGACGCTGCTTTCCTTTTAGCAGCATCTGATAGCTGTCCACTTTGTGGGGAGCATAAGAATGAAAAAGCAACTCAGTCCATGGAAATAAAGATCCTTGTAAGAATTATCAAATGTACATCAGCTCATTTTTGAAGTAATATTTATAATGAGTTAACATAAGGCTTGAGCCAGTTTACTTAAAATTTTGCTTCTTATTCCTATGAAATTTTGTGTGTGCGAAAATTGTTGCGCACAATGTTATATTGGTGTGGATTTCTAAACTGGGACACTCATCCATGGACACTTTTGCACAACCTTCAATTTACATTTTACATGCAGATAAACCATTTATTAAATGATAGTAGCAGTGTCTATACTTCAAAATATATTTGCCTAAGATTTCGTCAGCTCTACCTCCTTTTCTTCCCAGTAGCTGAATCTTTCAGCAAGCATAACTGTAATGTGTAAATCAGTGGCTTCGTGTATGGTTGAGACCTATATATATATAAAAAATTAAAAAAAAATAAAATAAAATAAAAAGAAGAAAAGGAAGATCCTTCCAACAGTTACGGAAAGCCACACTGCTACACTATTAAATGTGGTCTTGGTCCATATACCCTGCAGAGTCGTAAACTTTGAACTGTTTAACCTAGACCTCCCAGAGAAAATAATTAACATTTCTCATTTCTACATTGTAACTTTTCTGCAAACTTCTGATCCTGCTTTTACTTTCTGCCTTTCTGTGTTGTGGTGATCCTCTGCCGGTTCCCTGCCTCTTTCCTTCCTCTCTCCTCAATGCTCTCTTCCCTATAAATTAATTCAAGGCAGAAAATTTCAAACGCAAAATACATCTATGTTCATTTGTTTGCTGACAGAGGTTCAAAGACTACTTCAGAATTTTTGTCCATTTAATAATAAATACATGCTAAAATTAGATGATGTACAGGGAAATCTTCTGCAACTTCTATGCTAGCTATGAGTCGCATCCTTCTATCATTTTGATCTTAGGTGAACAGACAAAGGGAGTCATCAGCAAGGGAAGAAATTTGCTGCTATGCTAAATTATTCCTCTGTTTCCTCACAGACCTTTTAGTTACTTCTTCACTCTCTCCATTCCCTTTTATTTTATTTATACTGCTGTAAGATGGGAATAACAGCACATTTATAAAACAAATTGCTATAGTCAGGGTAAATGGATAGCAAACTTGACTTATACTTGCTGATGAGGGACTCAACTACTTCAGAGGAATGTTGATAAAATCTTGGGCAAATACATTTTGAACTATAGACATTCTTACTATAATGTAAGAAATGGCTTGTCTGCACATAAAATTGGAACTATTCTACAGGTTTTATTTCTTAAAGCACACGACACCCCCTATTCTGCCCCTACTAGAAAAGAAAAAAAAAAAAAAAAAGCGTTCCCACTTTCCCTCTAAAACAAGGATGTGCAAAATTTGGCTGAAGAAATAGCATTTTCTTTTATTAACTACACAAACATTTTGGTTTAAGCTGTTCAGGGCTTTTGGAGGGAACTCAGATAGATACAATTCTGTGACAAATCATTCCTATTTGATTAGCCCAACAACTGATTTTAAAGGGCAGGTTTTTTTGAGGCTGAAAGTGGCAGAATTAGTGGCTGATGTTTTGCCAAAGTAAAAACATAATAGGTAATATCCTCCTAATCACAAACAGACATGGAAAAGTCAAGTAGCTCTATTGATCTGTGTGACATCTTACTGCCAGAAGAGCATTGCAGTCACCCCACACTGAATCCTTAGATACACCAAGCAGATACTGTTTCAGTTAATGTCAGGTGGTTCAACACCAAAGGCTAAAATTAGTCCCCATAATATAGTCTAAGAGTAAAAGGTGCTGTCAAACACCATTTTTACCTCTCAGCGAATCTGGGGTTCTTGTTAACAGTACTTGTTATTAAGATTATATTACTATCAAAGCAGACCTCGTATATCTAATTATAACTAATAAACGTCTTTAATATCGAGATGAGAGAAGTGAGTAGGACAAATTTTTTTTCAGCAATTTAGGCAATTTAATACAAACTGCTTCCTTGCAGCATTAGCAGTGCCTCTAAAGCCAGGGCTGCCAGTGTTATTCCTAGAATAAAAAGCAGTCAGCTTGATCACTGAATACATATTGGTTGTTTTGAAAATACGAAGTAGCAAAGTTGGGTACTAAAGAATTTTTATCTGCAGAAAATATTAACTGAGCATAACTGCCATAAAATTGTTGGCCATAGATACAGGCTATAGGAAAACACAGCAAGCCTACAGCACGCTGCCTTCCAGAGAGGAGTTGTTTCCCTGGGAGAGACACACAGATTTGCTTTCCTTGGCTCACAGTGTCCCAGCAGATCTCTGCCTAAGAGACAGAGACATTTTATTTGTGATGCTGCACTGTGTACAGAGGAAGCACTGCTGAGCTTTTATACCACATGACGAATGTCCTTCTGCTGCATATGTCATACTGTCATTCTTGATGCACAAAATCTATGCATTATCTTTTCTCTCTTCTCCATCCATATACCAGCAGCTGGAAAGGACATAGAAACATAGAATCACAGAATCATGGAAACCTTAGAGTTGAAAGGGAACTCTGAAGGCTATCTAGTCCAATTCCTCTGCAATGAACAGGGATGCCACAGCTAGATCAAGTTGCTCAGAGCCTTATTCAGCCTCACCTTGAAAGCCTCCAGGAATGGGGATAACCTGTGCCAGTGCCTTACCATCCTCACTGTAAAACATTTTTTCTTTATATCTAATGTAAGTCTACCCTGTTTGAGCTTGAGACTATTTCCCCTTGTTCTATTGTCACAGATCCTGCTAAAGAGTGTGTCCCCTTCTTTCCTACAGCTGCTATACCAAAAGGCTGCTATCAGGTTGCCTTGCAACCTTCTTTTCTCCAGGCTCAAGAGCAACAGCTCTCTCAGCCTGTCCTTGTAGAAGAGGTATTACATTCCATGCATCATTACATTCATTGCATTTTTGTGGCCCTTCTCTGGATGTGCTACAACAAGTCCATGTCTCTCCTGTACAGAGGACTCCACATCTGGACACAGTAGTCTAGGTGAGGCCTCAACAGAACAGAGTAGAGGGTCAGGATTACCTTCCTCAATATGCTGGTCATTCATCTTTGGATGCAGCCCAGGATATGATTTGCTTTCTGGGTGGCAAGGCCATGTTGGTGGCTCATGTCCAGCTTGCCATCCACCAGTACCCCCAGGTCTTTTTTGGCAGTGCTGCACTCAATCCTTTCATCCCTCAGCTTGTATTGGTAATGGAGGTTGCCCCAGTCCTGGTGCGAGATCTTGCATTTGGATTTGTTGAACCTCATTAGGCTCACCTGGGTTCAAGCCTGTCTAGGTCCTCTGGATGACACTCCATCTCTCTGGTGTGTCGACTGTACCCCACAGCTTGCTGTCATCTGCAAACTTCTTGAGAGTGCATTCGACCCCACTATTAATGTCACTGATAAAGATATTAAAGAATATTGGGCCAAGCACTGACCCTTGGAGGATACCACTCATCACTGACGTCCATCCAGACATTGAGTCACTGATCACCACTCTCTGGACTCAATTCAGAGACAGTTCTTTGTCCACTGAACAGTCCATCCACCAAATCCATTTCTTTCCAATATGGAGAGAAGGATGTTGTGGGGTACTGTGTCAAAGTCCTTAACGAAGTCGAGATAGATGACATCAGGGGCTCTTCCCTTGTCCATTGATGCAGTGACACCATCATAGAAGGCCACTAGGTCAGTCTAGCATGATTTGCCCTTGGTGAAGCCATGCTGGTCCTCCTATATGATATGCCTCCCTGCCTTTCATGTGCCTTAGCATCACTTCCAGGAGGATATGTTCCATGGTTTTCCCTGGTACAGAGGTGAGGCTGACAGGTCGGTAGTTCTGGGGTCATCGTTTTTACCCTTTTCAAAAATGGTATGATGTTGCCTTTTTTTCCAGTCACCAGGGACTTCACGTGATTGCCACAACTTTTCAGATATCACAGAGAGTGGCTTGGCAACCACATCAGCCAATTTCCTTAGGACTTTGAGACCCATAGGCTTGTGGATGTTCAGGCTCCTTAGGTGGTCATGAACCTGATCTTTGCTTACAGTGAGAGGGGATGTTGATTCCCCGATCCCCTCCTTCTATTTGTTCCCCAAGTTGCGTGCACTGGAGCAGAGGCACTTCAGCTGTGCAGCTGGTCTTGTCACTCCCTTAAAGGATAACTCTTTAGATCCTTCTATGTATTTCACTTGAATTTCCCCACTGCTTTCTCCTTTTGCTCCAGCAGTCACTGCCTCATCATCATAGAGTTGTTCCCATCTACTGTTAATAAAGCTGTGCTACACACTGGCTGGCTTCATTTCCAAGCATCCCATTCCATAAACAGCAACATTCAAAACTCAGCTTATATGACTACAAGTCCAGTCATGGAAATTGCACTGCTACCCAGAGATGCTACCTTTTATTCTGAGAAGTCGTACCATCCTCTGATTAATGCTCGAGGATTTGACTCTCCTCTCACTGGTATTGTGAATGGGGCATAAATCGTCACATGCCAGATGAGTTACCAGCAACAACAAAAAATACACAGCTAGATGGCAGCCAGAAACAAGTCAGCAAAAGCACTCATGAAAGCAGTGATGTAGAAATTGAACCACTTTCAGTCATGCAAAAGTCTCCATCTTGCCGCAAACAAATATTGTAAGCAGAAATGCTTATGGAGAGTTCTCAAAGTTTAAGCTGATACTAAAATATCTTCTATTTCATGTTCACCCTCCTAAAGTCCCAAAGCCTTCTTAGAATGATGACAATAGAATTATCTTTTTTATTTTTGTCTACTGAGAGTAGAGCAGCTAATACATGCAAACAAAACTAAGTACATACACATCCTATTATAAACGGATTTAAAGTTCAAGTGCAAAAGAAAACAATCTTATTCTCTTAACTTGGTAAATTCCTAGCAAGCCCTAAACCCTGGGGAATGATGAACAAAACACATCTGTGTTGATTTACCAGGTAAGCACTATAAGCATCTTTTTATGGATGCTTCATCAGTGGAAAAACTCTGCCAGACCTTGGTCCTTTGTCATCCTCAGTCAGAGCCAACTTGCAGCACAGCACATCTCACCATACAAGAAAATGTCATTTGAAACTCCACACGCTCCTGCTCGCTATTTTATGACTAACATTTTTAAGGCATTCACCTGCAAATTATGCTCAAGCACACCAACATTTTCCAGAGCACTACAAGACCAAATATAAGCCCTAGGGTTTCTGTTTTTACAACAAGGATGTGCTTGACAGCTCTCAGCTACCTTTTGTATTTCACATTGCATAAGCATCACTCAAGTTTATTGCACTTAAAACATACAAAATGCTTCTTATCTTTGCCCACTACATTCATATTTTGAACTATACAACATTACAAATGAACAATTACAGTGCATTAAAAGTGCTTTAAGGAAAGAAAGTCTTTTCATGTTTTAACAACACCTTATCTGCAGATGAGAAACCAGTCTACTTTTAAATAGTTTCTTAATTAGTGTTTTTCATCTGATATTCCTGAGACAGAAGTCAGCTTCTCATTTTATAGACAGAAAAATGCCAATGACATCAGATTAAGTTCTACTGACTCCACCATGTCAGTTTGACATAAACAAACCAAGTGCCTATCTTCACTGGATCCTATTGTTTCCTCTGAAGACTATAAGGGTATAATAAAACATGAATTATATCTGCACAGATTGGCATTTCTTTGTCATGTCAAGGAAAGTAGTTTTCCAGATTCACCCTGGAGAGCAGAAGACAAGAGCTATGTGCAAATCGATGTGTATGTGATGCTGTCCTTGAAAACAGCTTTTCATAACAGAATACACAGAAACTGCTGAGCAACCCAACACTGATAACCCAGGTACAGTATGAACAGAGTGCTGTGCAGCCACAATCATGTCCCATAGTAGAAGGCCACACACTCGCCCATTAATGACACGATAGCAAAAGCCATTTTTCTGAAACTTTTCTAAAAAAAAAAAAAAAAAAAAAAAAAAAAGCAGCACTAGCTGAGGGACAGCTTCCATTCATATTGTACCAAAATCAAGAA
Source organism: Lagopus leucura (assembly GCF_019238085.1). Lineage (NCBI taxonomy): Eukaryota > Metazoa > Chordata > Aves > Galliformes > Phasianidae > Lagopus > Lagopus leucura. The sequence continues at coordinate 9,158,142 of NW_024962255.1, read as the reverse complement.
TGCTTGGATTCCCCCTTTTGCCCCCAACTACAAGGGCCAGTGCTTTTGAAAGAATTCACTTATTTCTATCATTCTTCAGAAATTCTGGTTTCCTTCAAAGTAACAATCACAAACACCGAGATAAACAGATATTACACCCATCATACAAAGATGTAATTAAAGAAAGTAATTAGTATCCATAGAATCAAAATACAGTTCACAACATACATGGTCAAGTTCAGCTCCATAGATTGTAGAACTTGACTTTGCATTTGAGGAGAAACAGCAAAATGCTTGTCAAAATGCTACAGATCCTTGATGGTTAAATTAATGGAATTCTAATTTGCAGATTTTAGCACATAACCACCACCTGATTGCTGCAGAAGTCTGATAAGGTTCTTATCTTGCAAGCCAACCACACTACAAGATGTGCAAACCGTAAGTTATTCTTTCGCGCCGCTTCCTCTGGGAGAAAGGCCAGAGTGTCTGCATTCAATAAGGATGAGGGCAGTACAAGATGTCAGCACCATTTTAAATTCCAGCTGCAGTAGATTTAGCATTTAATATGGTGAAATGGATGTTCTGGGGGGATTTGTTCCTCCCCACCTTTTTTTTCTTTTTCAGGTCACTATGTCCAACAGTGGACAAACCACCATTTTTTTTTTTTTCCCCTGGAGGCAGAAAATTAGAAAGAATGCAAAGGTGAGCCCACCTACTCCTCCCCCTGCCACTGACCCTCCTGTCATAACTTAGAAGGAATATCCTAGAGCAGCAGCTTCATTTTCAAGTCATTTTAATTAATTTATTTTCTGTCAGAAGATTCAGCTGCAAGACTCCTCTCTCCCCCCACGCATGCAGATGCACATCTTCATATTTTGCTGGGCAATTTTCAGACACATAAGCTGAGGTACTACACAGCTTCTCTTATTTACAGCAATCATGCATTGAAGGAGAGACCACTTACATTCACCAAATACTCCTCATAGCTGACTCTGCTGACTTTTAAGGCTGTTGAATATGACGCCTGCATAAGACTGTCTATTTTCATCTCATTCCCATTTAGTACATTCACTATCCTGTCACAGCATAACAGACTAGAAACCATCCCCTTGATTGTCAGTTCTCCAGATCTTCATTCATTTGTACTGAATAATAAATCAAACACCAATATGTCATAACTAGAATATTTTGCACTGTCTGTACTGAGATAAATGACTAAACATGCAGAACAAGAGAGATGTAGCTATAATGTGCTTTGTTCACTTTTTTCATTTTTTAAAGCACATCTACTTTAGTACACTCTAAACAGAAAACGGAACTGTATCAGAATAAAGGAAATTGTTAGCCACCAAAACGAAGTACTGAACATAAATGTAAAGTACTCAAATTGCAATTATACAATCTGATACTCTACAGTGGCTCTAGTGATCTAAATATGGAAAACCATCTCCCTTGGCTGTCTCTGCAAATTTATCTCAGTAGTGACCTGCACCCATAATACCACTGTTCTCCAGTACACAAGTTCTTTCCCTTTTCCATTTGGGTACATTCCAGTAATGGATACACTATATCCTACTTGCTTAACAGCGGATCTTCTAAGAGTCACAACAACAAATGCAGGTATAAGGTAAATATATTTTACTTTATTCAAAAAGCAAATAATATGCACACGGGGAGAGTTCACAAATCTTTTCTGTGTTGTCTTTAGGTATTCCTTTTATCTATGCTTTGCAAGACTAACAGGCCTTCATGATTAAAATAAAACCGACAGGAAGCTATTATATTCCAGACACTGAGATGATACTGTCTATATTGCCATATGGAATGGCCTCTCTCCCCGTGCCTAATGTCTTTACGTTATGGAAGTATCTACTCTTTTCTCTTTCTTGTGAATTTCACCATTCTCAAATGTTTTCAAATTCATTACTTCCTCTCTTTACACCTTTGTTTTAAGTACATGAAACTCACAAACCAAACCCAGAATTCACAGTGAGGATTCCATGAGAATGCAATCAAATGATCACACATCACAGTGCATGAACTCTATGTCAATCATGAAATCAGCAAAGCAGCTTCAACCCAGTCTTGTGCCAAAGCTACCATGCTCGATTTTGCCAGGTGGATTGGATTAGCCCAAGAGCAGTGATAAAGGGGCAGCATTATGATGCTTTTCACTCTGCAGCGAGGTCAGTGTCTGCCAGCTTCTTGGCACTGCCAGTACTCCAGTGCATAATAAAAACACACATCCACTTACTTAAATTTTACCACTCTTGCTAAATCTCAACTTTTCAAAGCATCTGGAAGTCATGAAGTAGCACGGTTGAGAGAATGGTTAAAAGAAGTCATGCTCTTTTTCTCATATAGGCTTACCACCAAAGCTTCAATATTTTGTCCTGCAGCTTACCATCATCCTTTATCTTCTCACTACCTTGCTACTGCCAGTGACACCACACTTATAAAAGTACTTCATCATGTTTCGGTTGAAGAGGTTTTTTCCATGAAAAATCTGAGTCTAACAGAGCATTCCATCATGAGGCCCATGGCACATAGCCAGGACTCTGAAAGGGAGTTTGATGATAGATAAAGGTAATTATAGTGTAACATTTGCCATACTACAATTTAAGGCTATGTCAGCAGTTTCCTTGCTTTAAGAGGCTTATAGCTCTATGAGAGCCTCTGGCCTGAAACTTGATAAATAAATCCACAGAAAAATAACCTCAAATGTGAAGTCAATGAGATGCCTGGAATTTACAAGTAGTAATGTCAGAAGTAGTCTTGGAGTGATAGTGGATGAAAGATGAGATATGGGTTGCAAACAGATCTGATAGAATCAAATACTAAAAACAGATCACTTTTCCACTGATGTGTTTTGAAGAACTGTCAGTGGACAAGATGTTCAGAACATATACTCTGCAATTCTTTGTAAAATTAAGATAAAATTTAAAAAAAGAAGAAAAAGAAGAGGAGACAGTAAGACTAAATACATTTTGAGATCTCAGCAATTGCTGAGTTAAAGTTCTACCAACCCTACAAAACATTTTCCTTCTGTAGAGCAATTTTGTTATTTCCTCTTGGTGTCTCCCCCTCCTAGAATTTTAAGTAAATTGCATAATTAGGTAATTGGGCAATTCTCATTTTTCATGAAGAATCTGCATATAAGCACTTTAGGGACAACATTCAAACCATGCCTTTCCACTTGGGTACAGAATATGTCTGTAGAGACCCAAGCTCCTCTGGCCCTGCTCATGGCACCAGCCCCAAGCCAGCTCTGGTCCAGTAGCTCTGCAGACATCGGCTGGGTGATAGACACCTGAGCCACTATTTCACTGCTGAAAATCTCTGAAAAACCATTACAATGAGCCACACTTACCTGCAGTTTTCACAGCAAAAGGGTGGCGTGGCTTGCTCAAGGCAGCTTAATTACAAGTCCAGAAGAAGGAAACGGAGTATCTCCACTTAGGAAAGAGATATATCTCTATTTAATTTGGCTGCATCTTTCGTATGCGACAATGAGCTGCATAATATTTCCCAAAATCCCCCATCCATCTATTGTACCATTAAGCCTCTTCCAATCTACTGCACCCCATGGAGCAAAGCAGAAGGCAGGAGCCATGGCAGCCCCTCTTCCTCCCAGGCTTTGATTTCTGTATTGTGCCTTTTACAAGAACAGCATAAAATTTCACCTTCTGTGTTTTCAATGTAAATAAAAGAAGAATTTCATGTAGTCATAAAACAGTCTTTGACTGGAGTCTGTCCTCTTCAGTTACAAAACAGCATATCTTCTTTTCAGAGGGGAAAAACACCATTCATATCAGTAAAGTTACACTATTATTTTAAAAACTGGAGAATAATATAGCACTTAGCATTTCTTTAAAAAGTCATCACAGATAGTAGGAACAACGTAACGTACCCACTTACTCTGTAAAACAAAGTAAAAAATCATATTCTGATAAATCCCATCACCACTTCACTACCGTAAATAAGGCAGCAATCTCCATTACTTGGCACACAATGTAAAAATGCAACCTGGCACTGGTCTGATAAAAATATTATCAGCAGGTAAAGTCTCTTAGGTGGAAAGCTGTAGGAAACAGAGTAGATAACTCCTGGTTGCTCCTCTTGCAGGAATTTCTGGGGAACGGTCACCTCAGATTAGACCTGATTCTGAGGTGCAGATAGGAAAGAGTAAGCGTACCCTTGGCTAGCAATTCACGGATAATAAAAACCTAAGCACAGCAAGCATGGAGGTTGGAACCTCTAGCAGAACAGGGCAAGTAGTCCTACAGAAGATTTATATGATGTAAAGGGTCTCCCGTTAACACTCACATGCTGTCAGCAGATGTAACTGAATGACCAAGAGAATTTCTAAAAAATGCAGGGCAATATACAACTTTAATTATATTGTACTTGAGAGACTGTGATTGTAAAGGGGAAACCGCATAGCAATGATCCCATTGAGACTTCTGTATAAATAAATTTTAAAAGGCTTATCTGGCCTTCCATATTCATAAAGCCAAGAGGATATGAGAATGATTTTAAGATAATTTCAGAAGAGCTTTTTGATATAAGTAAGCCAAAAAAGTAACCTTAAATTAACTCATTTTAGTATTACAGTTTGTAATCACCAAGTAAGAGAGATGTAAATGAAAGTGAGAAAAGGAAGGCTGGTTCTTTACGAGGAAATATGGATGTATTTTTTTATGATCATCTCCATATTCCATATAGTACATAGTGATTTTATTAACCTGCTGCACACATGAGAATTGTGTTGTAAAGTAAAGTGACACCAACTATGCACAAGGTAGGGGAAAAAAAAGCAGGAGAACTTGCTTAGACTGGAATCAAGGGCAATGCAAGATGATAAAATGGCAGTAAAAAGAGAAATATATTAACCAGGCTTAAATAAGAAACCAAAGTGGTGGAAAAATTATTTTAAATGAAATTATACAGCAGTCGTTAAAATCAAATTCCTCCTTGATTCCCTTCTATCCACTGTAAGGTAGCCCACAAGTGGTTCCAATGGGAGTGGATGGTGAAAAAGTCACAAGCTGCCAAAAGGTCTTGTATTCTACTCTTGGAGGGTTAAAAGCAGAGAGCATTCAGCTAGTACTAAAAGGTGGTGCAATTAAAATTCACAAAGTTATTGATTTTAGCCCTGCTCCAGTGGGCCCTCTTTCAGCTCTAGCTCATAAACAAGATGACACAGAAAGGAGCTATTGATTTTCACATGATATCTTTTCAGATGCATTTTCCTAGAATTTCAAAATTGCATCAGATATTCATAAAACAGATAGACCTAGTGTGGCCACATCTGGCAAACAGCACAACCCATTTGCTAACTGTTAAAGAAGGCAGGAAGAAACATAGTAGATAGGTTCAACTTTACACAAACAAGCTTCCTACCTGGTAACTAAAGAAGAAAAATTAATTGCCTGGATCTGTGTTGAAGTTCCACAGTGAAGAAATTTAAGAAGTAGGCACAGACAGAATAAATTTAACAGACTGGAAAGCAGTAAGTGACACTATTGCATAGGTAAGACTCTCAAACCTTTCCAGCATTCTCCAGAGCAGTTGTCCTCCATGCCTTCATCTCCTCCAAACCACAACACCTTTTCTTCAGCACCTGGCTCAGTATTTACTGTCAACAGGAGACATCCAAAGTCCAAGTGGGGCTCCACCTTGTCCACATAGACAGAAATTCCTGACCTGATGTGACATCTTTGCCATGTAAAGCAGCTGAAGTATGCACACACATCACACTTTAGGAAGATCACTGCTGTTGTGCCGAACACCCTCAGAGTTACATCAAGTCTGAAGAGAATAAACAAAGCCAAAAATCCACTGGCATATGCAATAAAGGGTAAATTTTCTTCTACTCACTTCCAAGTGAGCCTGTTATGATTAGTTAAAGGCACTCTAGCATGGCAAGAGCAGTCTCAGGTACCTCTTAGCTTTATCCTGATTGCAGTGTGAAGTTGATGGAGAATCTCTCTGCCAAAGAGAAGGTCAGCTCACCCAGCTGGTGGCAGCTTCTGGAGCAGAGGATCAGCTGGACAGCCAGAAGGAAGCATGGGAAGGAAGGGCACTGCAACTGAAGACTGCTTTACTGGAAGTTGGGAGGGAGTATTGTGTTGGAGAGGAGGTTACTGTTTGTTTGTTATTTATTTGCTGTTCTCTTCCTATCCTTTCAAAATGACAGCAAGTTCTGTCCTTTTATGATTACATATCATGCTAATCTCCATTATAAGTCTTTCACTTAGTGCTATTCTTTTCCTTACCGCCACCTATGGCTCTTCCCACTACTGGTAAAAAGCACATCCAGTAAAACATACACAAAGAAAACAAAAAACAACAACAAAAGCACAGTATCTTAATGTTGAACTTACCTTCCTTTCCAACTATTTTTTTTTTCTTTTCATTGAGAAGCCACCAAATTGCCATTAAATTTGTATCTCACGGTTATGCTTTCAATTTCCTCTTTCTCTTTCCTCAGTGTGATTTCTGCCCTTGCATGACGCTTAAGCAAATCTTACTGAAGTGTGCAACCTCTTCCTTTCCTTTGTTTACAATCTCTTCATCCTCTTTGACTGCACTCCTCTTGAGATCTGGATGAAGTCATCTACTAGTCACAAGAAGATCATTTTCACATTACCCAAGGGAGGCAGTGCAGTAAAGGAGAGATGAAACAGCCCTGGCTAATTTATGTTCCTGGTCTCCACCTGTTGCATCTGTCCATTGAAAGCTTCTCTTTACAGGAAGTGACTTCTAGCACAGTAAACATCTCAGGTTTTACAGTACCTTCCCAGTGATCCAAATATCTTTGCACGGGTTGGAACACCAAGGTGTTGCTCAGCCATCACTGCCACGTTAGACAGCAAATCATGGTTAGATCACTTCCGGCTGACTCATCACATGCACTTATTCTCACAATTAATTTTAATTGAAAAATTAGGAGTACCACAGCAGCACATCACACCTAATGTGTGAAGTATATTCCAAATGCACACTTGTGCCTATGCATGCACTAAATCTTTCTGATGAGTGCTCTCTTGTGGGTTCTTCTGGTAGAAGCATTATAAAACTTGGAAAAGTAGAAAATATTCTAAGGAGTAATGACAACTCTGGGTTCTGTTTTTCTGTTGTATGATCAGATTGCTCCTGGCAGCTTTTTTTTTCTGTCAGACTGATTTAATAATGCAAAATTAAGAGGCTCCCACATTCTATGAGGAATGAAAGCAGTAACTCTATATGTATTCTTACAAAACAACAGAAACAACAAACAAAATCCCATGGTCACAATGCAAGTTCCTTGTTTTCATTTATGCTCTTTGTTCACTACATATTGCACTCCCCACAAGAGCAACAATAAGATGAAATGCCTATGCACTGGATGACCTGTGAACCAAGATGGAAAACAGTAAGCATAGATCTTACCACCACAAAGCTGCAGTTATACAAGTTCTTTAACCGACATAAAAGAGAAGCTCCTATCACACAATCACCTTAGGAGCACTGTACTTCTCTGCAACAAAAAAGTTAACCCTCAACAATTCCAAACCTTTAAATCCTATTTAAGTGAAACAGTTAAAAACAACACTAGTTCTATTTATATTGCAGGCAGTGCTATCTATCTGTCAGGGCCTCAGCTTGTAAACAAGACATACAACGTTGCAAACACAAGAGTGACTATTTTTTCCTATGAACTGCTCACAGCTGAGGTCATATTAAGGGACAAGAGGAGAAAAATTGTGAGAATGTAGTAAAAGTGGAAAAACAATTTTTCAAATGCCTGATGAAGGCCTGACTCTACAGAATGCCACGTGCTGTGAACAAAGCAGTCGATGTATGTATAATAGCTGCTATTAGAGTCTGTCAGCTGAAAAGTACGCCCTGCTTAGGCAGACATCCTGTGATTTCACACAGAAACTTCCAGGCTCCATTTTAATCCGTGATCTATACTTTCTTCAAATTGCAGCTTTGGAATGTATTCAGGTGCCACAGAAATCACCAATCTGCTGCCAGCGCACACTCGACAGCTAGCCTTCCCACATGAGAATGACGTACTCAAAAGGCATTTCAATTTAGTTTTTCCTGTTTCTCTTGCAATCAATAGGTATGTAAAAATTGAGTGTTATGGGACAAAAAAATATTATTCTCACGTATTCAGACTAGAAAATATGTAGCTTCACTTAAAGGCAAAATCTCAGCCCAGAAATTAAGTGGCAGTTCTCCACAAGGTTCAGAGTAAGGGACAAAGGTATACTATAAAACTGAATTATAACACTGTAGCTGTTAGAGACCAAATCTAGACTGAGTTTTGCTTTGGTAGGAAAACTAATTCCCCACAGGTATGGGAAGAAAGATTGCAAACTCTTTTCCTCTCTCTCATTTCCTCTCCTCCTTGGAGAAGGAAATCTTCATATCTATCCAAGAGCACAGGCAAGATACAAATAGGAGAATAAATAAGAAGACACATACACACACACACATGCATACAATATACTACTTTAACCATTGTCCTTGGTCACAGAAGTAACTGCTGCATTTCTTTCCCCCATCATCAAGGGATAGACAGTTTTGTTTTCCACTTTTTCTAGCTCAAGTGTAGTCAATTTAAACTTTCCCCCACTACTGACAACCAGGGAATATATTATTGTGTAAAGATCATGATGACTTTAAAACATTCACTCTTACCTTATTCTTCACTTAATACATTTATAAGAGACAAATCCTGAAGCTATGCTCACAGGTAGCTCTGGAAGGCAGCTAACTTCACTTAAATGTGAATACTCAAATGTCTCCAATTCACCTTGCTTTGCTCTGTCATCAGGATTTTTGCTGCCTGAAGACTAGTTGTGCTGGCAGAATCATTGAGGAACATACCTTAGGGGTTCAGAACCCACTTCCTTTTGTAGAGGAATACTAAGTCTGCACATACTGTGCCCTGACTTTTTTCATGTGCCTTTGTATTTCCCAGCAGAAAGGTTTGCTGTGGAGATTATGGGGCAGACTAGATGGTCAGCTAAGTTTATGTTATCTAGTTTTCCCTAAGACTGTTTAGGGCATATGTTGCAGCCTGAGGACTCCAGCAGGTAACATTGAGCGATAACTCATTTTCAGAAAGAGCAGTAATACTAAAGGATTTAAACCTTTTTTTGTGTTTGTTTTTCATAATAACTGCTCTACCCAACACTGGACTTTATGTATTTTCTCACTTCACACCCATCACCTTCACATCTGAAAGCACACTCTGTTTCCTGGCACTGTAGGTTGCCCAGACAGAAGTACATCACAGACTGCAGAATTAATCTTCAGGGGCAAGAAATGCATTTTTCTGCCTTAAATATTTCTCTAACAAAGCACTTCATATGGAATTCAAGCTCGACCCTCTTTCAAATATAGATTTCACCACCCATTCCTCCTTAAAGCAAAGCAAAGCAAAGCAAAAAGAAGAAAAGAAAAAAAGAAAAAAAGTAATATTGCTAATCATACCATGAAAATACTGAAGTGGAGACTTTGAAAATACAAAGCAAATAACATAAGATCACCATTGCTACTGTTTGCTATATTTGGCCAAAAAAACCCAAGTCACTATTCAAAACCACACATCAAAGTATGTAAATGCAAGACGTAGTAAGAGGTGCACGTCTGATTAAGAACCGTGACTGCAGCCTCACTAGCAGAAACTGGCGTAGCTCAGCTGGCATCCAAACTACTCCACATTTCAAAAAGAAATGTAATGAAATGTAATGGCATGATACAAATACAGAAAGTAAAGGTGTCAGTGATGCCCAGATGTTGCCCACGCTTATCCTTTCTACTCCCTTAGAAATATATCTCAGTCTGACCTCGAGGCACATGCTAACAATAAGTGTGCAAATGTGTCACCTTGCGCATCCCAACTATGCAGCCCAGGAAAAAAAATTATGATGGTATGAGTTGTAACTCACATAAAACTTCTTTTTTTCACTGCATGATTCAGAATTGCTAGATGTGAAGGACCAGTGCCACCATCTGGTGCCTTCCAAGTCCTGGATATTTCTTTCTAGTCAGAAAAAAAAATCCATAGTTTCTCTAATTCAATACATAAAGGGGACAAAGAAAGAGAAAGATAAGCAGCTCTGAAAAGTAAGCAGGAAGCTTTGAAAATCTTCAGTGCAGCCACTGAAAAAGGAATTCACTATGAAAAAATTGGAGAGTGAAACACAAATACTAGAAGCTGAGGGGGATTAAGAAACTGAAATAAACACGTAAGGTCTCATCAGAGAAAAAAAGGATAAAAATAAGAAACAAAAACACAGACCATTATTCAAACTGTATCTGTAAACTCAGCCTCCACAAGTTACAAACTTGTAAAAATACTTTTCATGTAGTGCACACAAAGAGGCTGGGAATCATTCAAGCAAAACATTAACCGTTTTCATGAACTTCAACATGCACCAAAAAAATGCATTTCAAATTCTTATTTTTCTTTCTTCATTACCCTACCAAAATGAAGTTAGGCCCATTCTTCCCAGTAATCAAACAACTAACTCTATTTTAAATCAAATTTTTCAGTCCTTTCATTGATTTTACATCATACTTAGGGACATGTGGGAAGAGTGGAACAACCCCATCTGCCTTGTTGTTGAGGGTGAGGGAAAATGATGGCAATATTCATCAATACTGTCTCACTCATTTCTTAGAGTGGGTTCTTGAAGTCAGAGCTACTTCATTTCTGCATTTCTGTGGGCTTGAGTTAGCATTAATAACCTTGTACAGTCAAAGTGTATTGCAGTCTTGCCCATGGCGCACCACAGCAGTGGCAGAAAATCCTCCCCGTGGCAACTCCACTGACATAATCACATCAAAAAACCTTCATAACCTACATGTGCACAAGGCTGAGAAACAGCTGGTGACAAAGGGAAGAGCAAAAGGCAGAACTGAGAAGTAGACAGTACCTCTGTGTGCTGAGTAGCCAAGGCAGGGCCTGGTGTGAAGACCTTGAAAGTGTCTTCACACCAGGGGTTGGAGGGCACGCAGGGCTCAGTCCCAACTTCTGCTTGAATAAGGCCTGATACAGTGCTCCAAAACTCATTACTTTTTTATTAAAGCAAGAATCTGACTTGTACCACATGGACATAACAAATGCAGCAATAAAAGCAGAGGCAAACTGAAGCTGAGAGTGCTGCTGAGTGGGAGCACACTGCTGCCTGGTTGTGGGAGCTCTCTGCAGCCTTGGCCCTAGCTGGGCAGCAACACATACGGCCACACTAATTCTGCAGCAGAGCTCTACCAGCATGGCTCAGGCTACTTCCACTGCTCCTGGTCTGGCTGGTTACACTGCCCAGAGCAGACCGGCCTCAAGACACTTTTCTGGAAATTAAGCAGAGATCTCCTAATTCCCTTTTAGAAAAATGCTCCATTTCCAGTTCCAACATGTCCTTCCCTCACCATTCTTGCCTCCAGCAGCTCATCCTGCTAAGGAACACAATGCCCAGAATAGCTTTAAGGACAAAGAGCAAGTATCTGAGGGTTTGCTCAGTTAAAAACTGAAATACAGTCTAATTCTTAGCAAGCAATTAATGGAAATTATGCACCTAAACAGTAGGCATTAATCATGTAGCAGGAGAGGCAAACCTGTGGAGATGCACATGCACAGCCACTTGGGCATTTGTTAGAATTGAATTTCAGGTACTTCAGCATTCAAGGCACAGACATTCACTTTTCCATCTTCCCCTGAATTGACAGTTGCTCAAGTTGCCGCCTCCAGAGCCCTCAGCATGACACATCTTTTCCTATACAAAAACGCCTCCAGCTTCCACAGATGCACCCCCATCCAATTAACCAGTAGTTTGTTTGCAAAGCCATCAATCCACGGGACCTCCTTCCAGTTGTGTTTTGTGTCATTCTGCTTCTCCTCTCCAAAACCTCCCAGAGGCAGGCTGAAAGGGTCTGTCACTGAAGCAGTGACGATGAATTACTGGAGGGAAGTTGCCAATACAGCTTTGCATTAATTATTTCATAATTACAGCAAAATATTTCCCATATTCATAACATACTAAATTAATAACTTAGGCACACATTAGTCTGAAGATTATGATTCACTTAGCCACCCACATGCTGTAGCACTTAATCACTCCTCAGAAGTTAAGACACCTGTCCTAAGAAGATCACAAGAGTAACATCTAAACTTCAACAAGTTTACAGCTAAGTGGTGCAATTAATCAGTATTCTCATCAGAATGGTTTGATTTATCTTTGTCATCTCTGCTTAGCAGCCACACTTAATTGCTTTCCACAATTAGCATTTCATTGGTCCAGCTTCATTAAAAGAATAGTTTATATATGAAGCTTTCTAAAAGACTTTTTTAAAACAAAGGTTTAAGACAGATAATATTAAATGAGAATCATATATATCATACATGCTGTGAGTGCTATGTCAGAGTAACAATATGCAATTTTTATCTCGGAGAATAATATTAATACGGAGATTTAAAAGATGGACAAAAATAATATTTATTTAAATCAATTGGTATTGGGAATCAATATTCTCAAATACACCTGGTGAAAATCTACAACACAGCTGAAGCAGAAGGAAACATCCAAGGTCTCCCCATATTTGATTTGAAGCCCAATGCAGTAAGCTGCAGGTTCTTTCTTTCCTGAGACCTTTGAAGTGGTTTGTAGGTAAGTTTGTTCTGTGGGACAGCAGCAAAAGGTAAACAATTCTAATCCTTTACTAAACATCACATACATTTTAAAATGTGAGTTTTCCCAGACAAACACTATCAGCCATTTATACAAGAAGACATTCAGGTCTTTTCAGTCAGGGTGAGAGAACTCACATTAGAGGCCTACATTATGATTTATGGCCCAGTTGCCCACAGCATAATCCAAGACTCAGAAGCAACCCTTCCAGCTTGCAGGGTGTTTTGTCTGTTTGTTTTAAAAAAAAAAGAAACTCCCCCTAGCTTATCAATAGAAAATTTTTCCTGGAGTTGGCCCAGAACTTTCCTGGTTATTCCTTCTTGTCCTCTGACAATGAGAGAAAATTATTTCCCTCTCCACATATGTTGGACTGTTGTCTGAAAACTGCTGTAATCTCCCATGTTTTTAATTTGCCCTTTTAAGCCTATGCAATCACAGGTCTTGCAAACCCTCCAAGATCACCATTCATCCGCCTGCAGCCTTTGCTTTCTACCAGGTTACTTCTTCCCAGACTGCAACCCGCTCAAGGTCAAAACATGAACCGGCTGTGATTTGAATTTGGCAGCATTATAAGCAAAGACGGAAGATCACAATGCATGCCTCTCCTGCAGAAAAAAAAATCTAGACATTTATTCTCCTTCATACATCTTAGCACAAGGTTAACATTTTTCACAACAGCTATGCATTGTTCACATTGAGTTGAACACAGTATAACAACTCTCAGCATCTTTTCTGAAGAACAGATTCTGAAGAATCTGGTATCTGTGTGGATCATTTTCTTACATTTGTACCTGTTGAAATGCTGAATTGAGAAAAACAAAAATTTTTTCTCAAGTCCTTCTGTAACTTGTCCCATTCATTTGGAATTCTGTTCCCTGACAGTTTGGCATCATATGCTCATTTGGTAAGTATACTCTCAATCTTTCATTCAAGTCATTCACTAATAAATAAAAACAGAAAATCGACTGAGCAGTACCAGAATAGACTGCTGATGAACTCCAGTCACTACGTCCTTCTTTTACAGTTGGCTGCTAGTAACTATCCTCCAAGAACAGTTTTCCAGCCATTTACACACCACTAGAATCTGTTCTTACTAACAAAGTCCCCTCACAAAACATGAACTGCAGCAGGAAACCCCCGATTAGTTCTCATGTACAATGGCAGATCTGCCAGAGCTGCCTCTATTACTGCCAGGTTCAGTCTGCGCCAATATCCTGTGGTGCGTTTACCTGCAAAACATAGAGGAGTGGAAGCAATACAGCAGGCTGGTAAGAGCACACTCTGTCCTTACCAGACAGAACACTTTTACAGCTTCAGTAATTGATTGTCTCTGCAACAATCACACCCCGCCAGCTTCATTTTTCAGGAAAAAAACATCAGATTGGAGCAGATGGAAGCAGATCAAAACAGACTGCACAGAGCAGCCACAGCCCAACAATGAATTGGGAATACTGAGCAAATGTAAAGAACCTTGTCTATATCTTGTCTCAACTGGAAATAGAGCTCTTTCATAGCAATTTTGAAGTGCTGGTGTAAATGCTTGTGTATCTGTGCTGACAGCTAACGGCTAACTATCAGCTACGCAATAGCCTTACTCATTGCATGAAAGATGCATTTCAGAATAGGATTGCAGACCTGCACAAAGAGAAGTTGCACAGAGATGAGTTCCCCTTTGCTCGTAGCAAGCGAGGAAATCCCCACGACAAGAGTCTCATGCTCCAGCAGCCCACAGTTCATCCCCCAAGGGTGCTGGCATCAGAGTCCTGGGAGTGAAACACTCAGCCATGCTCAGCAATTGGACCATTCAGGTTGTAACCATCTTCTGAGCAGCATGGAAAGAATATTCTAATTGGGAGTAATGATACAGGAAGTTTTGATAAGGAAAAATCAATCATTTTTAATGAAGTTTTCTACAAAGATAAAAATATTTTCTGTGACAGTGAGGTAAAAGAGGACTCAAGATTAAAGCTTTTAGGAACCAAGTCCATTCAGAACCTCTTTGTTTCCATTCTTTCTACTGCGTACAGTTAGTTGCTGCCTATACATCTTTTGCTTTATATTTCTACGGAGTCGTGAGAACAAATTCCATCTTAACTCTTCATCTTTTGGATTAATTATATTGATGGAGTTTTGCTGTGAGAACAGCAATGTATCAATCAAGTTTTCTTGCATTTTCACTCTGAATGATCTTATTAAGATTTAGGGTTGCTTGAGGGCTTTTTGAACACTTGTAGCACTGACATTTCCTTTAGTGATTATATGCAATCAGTCAATCTTTTCTTTACATAGCAGGCTAAATATACTATTTTCATCTCTAATTTTATACAGCTAAAACTAGTGAATAATATATATATATATTGCTACAAAATATGAGCTGTAGCATTTGAACCCATCGTTTTAAAAAACAAAATGAATTAATGATCTGCAATTTCATTACTAGAAATGAAGTATTTATTAGAAATTATCTATTTTCTAGGGAAAAAAAAAACAAAAAAAAAAAAAAAAAAAAGAAGACCTCTGCAATCCATGGAAGAGGGAAGAAGATGATTATAATGTCAGGTTATTACTGATTGTTCCAAGCAGAATTAATTACCGCTTTTTGCTCTTTGTGAATGATGAATACCTGCAGGAAGAGTTACATTTTCAAACAAGCATTATGCTGTGTAGTCAGGAGATGCATGCAGAAAGTAAATCATATTTACAAAAGCCTTCCCCTCCTCCCTGCCTCTGTGCTCTTCCCCAGCTGAGCGATTCAGACATTTAAGCAAATACCATGTACATGCATAAAGAGGGGAGCCTCCCTTCAGTCCTTCCCATAGGTTTCTCATTCTTTTGTCAAGTCAGTGTACAAAATCCTGCATGTAGCATTTCACTATGGAACGACCTCAAAGTCTAAAGAGATTTTTACTGTTCTACTGACTTGTTTTTTGATACTTTTCATGCAAAGAAAAGCATTATGAATGCCTTTGCCGAGTCTGTAATATAGCTTGTTGATAGAAAACTTTGAACTGTATTAAGCTCCACTGAACTGGTTTTCCTCACACTATTGCTGTGCCTGTTTTCATTTCTGTGCTGTGCTTTCAGTCACCATGATTACTAAGCAGGAACTAAAAGGTGCGTTAAACACATGGGGAAATGCTGACCCTTACAGAAGGGCAGATAGTTAGTTGTTCTTGGTGTCAGTGTGTACATCAGGGTTTCTTATTCTACTGTGATTATTTATGTGGACCTACTGGATTTATATGAAAGTCTGCCAAGAAAATAAGCCTGATGCACTACTAGTGCTCTGACACAGTACTCATCTTGCAGTAAGCATATAAAATCCCTAGGATGTTGGAGGTAAGACAGAGTTCACGAAAACCTACAGGTGTCAGTTTTCACAGCAGGGACAGAGTCCAAGAGAGATGGCACTGCTTCAGGCAAGCTCTTAAATCATCCTTCCTTGCCACTGAAGGGACAGATGGGAATCTAGGGTGTTTTCAGAAGGTTTCCAGCCCTGGATTCCTTCCAGGAACGTCTGCCTCAACTCTGGCCCACAGATTTCCCTACCTGCAGGGACAGAGAGGTGGTACTTCAGCTGCACATCCATCCAGGACAGCATGGTGCAGTTACAGTCAGCTCTGCTCTCCAGCTCAGATCTGTAGAGACTGTGCTCATGCTGAAGAGCCAAGAGGCTGTGCTCAGAAAGCGTTGCTTACCTCTCAGCTACTTCTGCCTTTGATGAGGAGAGCTCTCATACAATATGTAAATGTAAAGCCCCAAAACATTTTTTTGTTTTGTTTTGTTTCCAGGGCATGTTATTAAAAAGAGCACAGCAATACCTCAAACTGAATATTTGAATCCAAATATCTTCAAAGAAGTAGGATAACAGCACTTATTTAATTCTTTTCCATTTAAATTGAACAAAATGGTTTGCTGCATACATGCTGCTCACTTCAAAAGACCATTCTTAATCCATTAATAAATAGCAGCCTACAAGGAATCATACACAAGTAAATTTTTAATGTGTTAGCCAAAACAGCAACCAGCAGATGGGCATAACTGAGTTAAATGTGTAAATTTTTCCTCACTTGTATCTTTGCAAACCATGAAATTAATAGTAGAAAGAAGTACTACTAGGGAGCAAGATGTTTGGGTTTCTGGTGAGGAGTTGGGGATTTTTTTTATTTATTTTTTGTAAGAAATGAGACCTTTTGCTGTGAACTGTGGGTTTGTTTTTATAAAATAGAATTTCCTTTAAAAATGCATTGTATCTGCGCAATTGTATCTATCAGTTACATCAAAAGGGTAATGATGGAATCAAAAGTGTGATGTAAAGAAAGAAAACCTCTCTTCATATAGTATCTATGATTTTGGCGGCCATTTCAGGCAGGTTTGAATTAGACTATTTTGAGCATCATACACAACATACATACTCAACAGCTGAAGTAGAATGAACACAGGATTATCCTTCATAGACTGATAATTACCTGAAAACACTGTTTCACCTTTTGATAAAAATCTTCCCAAGTCATCCTGAGCTCTGACATCTTTTTACTTTGTCTCCAGCTCCTTGAATTACCCATGCAATAGACATCTGAAATCTGAGTTACAATAGAACATTCCTTGTAATAAAGACAACTGCCTTCTGGAAAGTTTCATCCTTTAGCATGCTTGCTTACAAGAAGCTCATTAGCTTTCTAGAACAGATCAGCTTCTGTTCTAATCACTCAATCAAATCTACTTTGGTAATATCAAGCTGTAGTCACGGCCTGAATCATAATTTCAACAGTTTTGGAAGGAATCATTTTTTCCAAAGTAATGACTTTCCAGAAAATATCACAAATACCTATGAAGAAGATCACATCATACCTATGAACCGTCATTTTGAAGGACAGGAATTTTGAGATTTTACCCTTTACCCTCTGATGAGTGCTTCTCTGAGCTTCCGCAAGTTTGGGATTTATAGCAAAAGTAAGCATGATTCTATTAGCCCCATTTCTGCTACAAAAGCATAACAGATCCATAATTCTCTATCCTACACTTCATACTCCTATTTAATGCAAAGAGTTGTCTAACTGGGTGCATAAACAACACTTGAAAACTTGCAATTTCACTTCAGCTTTCACTGTTGTTTAAAGGAATGATTAAAAAAAAAAAAAAGTGCTGCTGTTGTTAGAATAGGAATAGAAATCAAAACAGATCAGCATGTTACCACTTGCTTCAATCCTCCTCTCAAACACTGTGCATAGAATACTGTATAATTAGGAAAGTATCAGGGTAGAGTGGCCCATGTTCTGTGCAAGGAACAATTTGGTAGGTTAAGGCTCTCAGCTGGGAGAATAATGCCAGATTAGCAGTGTAACCTAGTCTGTTAACTCTAGAACAATACGGATAGATGAATCTGGAATAACCTCAACTGTCTCACTATAAGAAATAGAGTGCAGCAAATGAACTTATTCAATGGTAGAGTCCAATCTAGGAAACACAAAGATTTCTCAAAAGCGAAGGCCTGGGAACTTACTGCTGAGGTTTTTGCAAATGCAGGAATCCATTTAAAAGAGTTTGGTAAGCAATTAAACAGAGGTTAAAAATCCCTTGAGCCCTAAGTACAAAGATGCTGTCTCTGCCTGAGGAGATTTATCCACTCCTGGAAACAGTCAGTTTCCTGAAGTATCGCCACCATGTGCACTCAGTCTGATGCATAGCGACAAGGCTATTTCAGAGAGCTGCAACCACTGCTAAATCACCACAGTTATATTAAAATTTTAAAAAGCAACAACTTCCACCTTAACATTTGAGGACCTTAAGTTTAGAAGGGGAAGGGGAAACAATGTAATTCATTACTGAATTCAGGCTTTAAGCTGAAGGGTAAAGTCTGCCATAAAAGTAGAGCAAATGCCCCCTCAGACAAAGCCTTTGCTGCACTCTTGCTTCCCTTCTGCTCATTCGCAGGCATGTGCTGACACAAAAACCTCACCTCCATGATTTTGCTTATGCCCAAGCCCAAACATAAGCACCCCTGGTCCCACAGCAGACCTGTGGCACCCGCCTGCATCAGGATAAAGCTGCCAGCACTCCCCCACAAGCCTGCAGAACCCCCTTTTCACCACTTTTCTGTGCGAGACAGCTTTGCTCCAGGCAAGGAGCTTTATCCCATATATTTGCTGCCAAACAGAGTAATTAAAGTGTTAATCTAGCCAAAAATCTTACTGTACATACAGAAGCTGTTTGACTGTCTCTGATTGTATTTATTTCTCCTCCAACCCAATAAGTATTTACCCTTTCTTCTTTGTGATCATTACTTGAATCACATTCAGTTTCAATATAGCTTGAATTTAATTTAGATTTTGCTTTATTCTATTATCTTTCATTCTCTGGGCAAGCATATACTTAATCTTGAGAGTAAAACTGTTACAATGAAATCTGTGTATTTAAAGGTAATATAAATTAGAGGGTAGAGATGAAGTAATATGTAGTAGCTTGTATGAAATTATATAGATGGAATAATAACTCACTTGTGTGATCCGTACACCATGACACAGATTAGTTGTTACCAAGAAAAGATATTTATTATTCAGATTTTTAGCACCTACTGAAGTGTTTACATGATTCTTAAATGTGTTACAAAAGCCTCCACAAAAATACAGGTCTAATAAAGGCTCACTCTGAAGCACCAGCTTTTCAGTCCTAACTGACGAAGCATCCACAGTTTTAAGCAGTTGCCTCTCAGCCTAAATCCCCAAGATGATGACCAAGATGATCATGTGGCAGCAGAGAAAACCTTTTAGCCTCTGTTCACATTCCTGTGACATGCAAATAAGTTTAACAGAATAAGAAGTTCAGTGAAGGAGGACAGTCAACTCAATGAAATTATCATGCCCCCAAAATTCTTACATCTCCTGTGATTTGGGGCACCAGGTCTTGATTGCTTAAGTGTGCCCTGGACCTCAAGGGTCTACACTTCTCGCATTGAAAATCTATACCTATTTATCTCCAAGGTATAATACGCGAAGATCTTGGCAGAATAACATGAACAAATGCCCGATAGATTTGCTTTCCCTTCTTAATACAAATGATGTTTGCATTTCCAATTCTATTTTGTATTCCTGACAAGCCAATGACTATGAGTCAAGAGGACTGGGACCTTGGAGTACGATGGCAAGCAATTCAACTTCTAAAACGCTTAAATCTCAGTGTGTTCACACGTTTTTCTTTATATAGCACATGTGTAT
The DNA here is from genome assembly GCF_019238085.1 of Lagopus leucura. NCBI lineage: Eukaryota > Metazoa > Chordata > Aves > Galliformes > Phasianidae > Lagopus > Lagopus leucura. The sequence continues at coordinate 9,138,260 of NW_024962255.1, read as the reverse complement.
TCCGTGTGATTTGTATATCTCAGAAGCTAATTTATGTCCCTAATTGGTACTTCATAATAAAGTGCCTGAAGGAGACCAGGCTGTTCTGATATGCAAGTAATTTTAGATTTAAATTAACTTATGGATTGATTTCCATTTCAAAAGTGGTTTTGAAATTTCACAAGTGAAACACAGTTGTTTTCAAAAAGGGACACAAAAGACAGGAATGCAAACTGAGCTGAGATTCACACAGACATCCTGCACACATGAAAATACCTAGTATTTTCCTCAATATTTCCTACATGTTTAAGAGAACAGTAGATGGACATTTTAAACAATTCTGAGGGTATCAGGGCCTCATCCACAAAAAGAAAATTGGCCTATAAAAAGAAGTGCTGTTTTTATTCCCTCTTCCCCCTCTCTCCCAGGACACTGGAATAAGTCCCCAAGTTGTTTTTCTTCAAGCAGTCTTTGTAATGCCTGTTTCTGCTATCTCCTGGGTATTTTAAACTGCTAGCTTTTTATTTAGCTTTGATATTTATTTTATAACCCAAAGTTGTATTCTAATTTATAACCTTTTCATTTTGTATTTATGAGATAAAGTACATAAGGTGATTTTACAGCTGCCTCATTGAACATATAGTAATAACCAAGAGATTGAAAAATATTATTCCAGATTTAAATGGAAGACTGCTTTCCTTTGAATGCCATCATCATTAGGCAGCGCAATCTCTTTTTTAACAATTTATACTTGTATAAAATCTATAGCATGATTGCTCTGTTCCTAAATAAAGAACATCTCAGACCTACGAAGAGCATGAAAATAAAAGCCAGTTTCTTTCATTCCCAAGCAGAAGCAGTTCTTAAAGCAGTGAAGAAATTTTAAGGCATCTTGTATTTAATCCTGCTGAGAACAAAGAGGCTTAAAAAAGGGAAGAGCGGAATCAGTAACAATAACTTTTTGGAAAAGAAGATGAATGTTTTATTGATAACGAAACCTCCTGCCTGTGGACTCGCCTGCCACAGGAAGATTGCAATGGCCTTTGCTTCCAAGGCCCTTTCCAGCACAGAGGTTTACAGTTACTGACCTTTTCTGGCCCCTTCATTCTTTTCAGGAAGACTCAATTTCTTTTCATTTATATGACTTTGCCCTGAGCTGCTGCTGCCTCCACCGCTATCTCTAACCTAAGCCCGAGAATTTTCCACTCTGTAACGCATCTCTGATGAAAGCTACAAGAAGGCACAAGTTTGTTCACGGGGGAAATACCACAAAGTCAAGGATGTCTGATCACAGCTTACAATAGCTGTGTAAGAGCAATGCCTCTCAGCCCACAGACATCTGGATTAAAAAGATAGGGGAGCAAGGTTATAGGGAGGAAGGACAGACCTGCCTAGGATGAGATGTACAGAGACTGAAGGATCTGTGGTATAATACAGAGCAAACAAATTCAATTTAATAAAACATCCCGTATACAAGGTATCACCTAGCGCTTTACAGAGAGATAAAAGACTGAGATAACGCTGGACAGAACTGGATACTGTGACTCCTAACAGCGAAAAGAGAAAATACAAATAAAGTTGAAGTAGCTCAGATAAAGGATAACTGCTGAATTTAAAAGTACAGTGTACAGTTTTAGAGAACAGCTGTATCCAGAGACAACAAAAAAAAAAGTCAAAGGCTTAAAGATTACTTTAAGCATTTGAAACTCTACTGTTTATCAGTGAGCCTATCTTTGGCTGATAGAAAACCTTTTTAACCTGATAGAATTGGAACTGCAGAAAAATCTCACCTTTTTCATGGCATCTACCTCCTCATTTCTCAGCCCCACACCTACACTTTGCATCATGCAGAAGTTTCCAGAGAAATCACTATATCTGGTGAAACCCTTGAACGAAATCAGTATTGGATTACATCTCTTCTTATTTAGATACAATTTTATCAATTCTTCATTAAAATAAGGGAGAACTGAAAATAGCATGAATCAGTGAAGTGAACAACAAACATAATGAGAGATCTGGGGGCAGGAACTAAGTTATGCTTTCTAGCAGCATGGAAGTAATCCATCTACCTTGCAAAATGTAATTTACAAATTGCTGCCATGCCACAGTACTTGTAAATTTCAATTAAAAAGAACCAAGGTAGCAGAGGGAATGGAGAGAAGCTCAATAATGGAGTTTGGGAGTCTGCAGGTTGCAGACTTGTGCACATTGAGTATAGCCAAGCACGTCTCACAGCAAAGTTACAGTACTGCCTGGCATGGATGAGCAAGTTGTTACAGAACAACAAAAGTGGGTGAGCTACAGAGGAACCTGAAGGCACCATGACCAGGTATCACAGAAGTGCCAGCAGAAAGAAGCTGCAGAATGTGTTTGCATGCTTCTGGGTAACAGAGACAGGCCCTGCTTTGGAGCAGGGATGTGTTGGTGAAAAAGGCAACAGCCTTTACTGCCTATGTTTGCTGCCAGTGACAGTGAAGAGTTGTAAAGGGGGAGCAGCGGCAGGGTATAAATAGAAGATGAGTGATTGAGTTTTTCCAAGTGGGAGAATTTATCCTGGAATCAACGTACTGGGAAGTCACAGAGCCAGCAGATGCTGGATGGACATATCAGTAAGTACAAGGTAAGTACAAGGCAATGACTAATGGTAGCAGTGAGGTGCCACCTGAACCTATTCTCAGTTTTAAAACTAAATCTATGAAAGATGGTGGAAGAGACATTGTCAAGCAGAGCATAGCAGCCCTGGAAAGTCAGATCCAAAACAGGACTCCCAAGAGGTGAGTGGGGCTGCTAGCATGCCCAAGTAAGGATGCCCATCATCCTGTCCTTCTATGGGGCAGAAAGCCACACAGGCCCCTCTCCTGAGCTACAGCATGCATGGGGCTGCAGTGTCCATGCCATCTTTGCCTTGCACAAGGCTTCTCAGTCATCCTTTCTCTCTCCCTAGGGTGCACATTAAAAATATAAATACAAAATAAATACAAAAAAAAACCTCCAAAAACAAAAGAAACCATCTCCACAGTCTCTCCTTACACAAGAGCCCCTCATCCTGGTTGTCTTGAAGCAACAGGTACAGCTGCAGCTGAATGAACTGCAGATCCCAAACAATCTACTGCTGTTTGTTTTTAATGTATTGCAAACAAGGAATTCGTTTCAAGGATTTTTTCAGGGCCCTCTTCCATGGGAATAATTCATTTGTACATTTGCCTCATGAACTGAAGGTCAGCATACATTACATGCCTGATCGAGTAACACTGTTCTCATCAAAAAGAAAACTACATGAAAATTAAGGTGTTTTAGTCTTTACAGAACTCATACAGAACAGAATCTTCTATAAACGCTTTCAGGAATGTTTTTGCTACTGAATTTTAAAAGTAAAACCTTTAGAGACTATGTATGCATTGGATCTGTTTTCCTTCCAAGTGGGACAAAAATTTCTCATCCTTTACAAGTACAGTAGCTTCATTAAAATAAACATTTTGTATCAGTTCAAGCTGTTCTGCATATGAAAATGATTGATGTTGAAAACTTCTGAAATTATTTCCACAGCTAGATACTGCATGGCTTCCTGGAGCCCTAAAACCATTTCTTGCTTCTTCTTTTCTTTTTTTTTTTTTTTTTTAAGTCATGTTAAATATACTTACTTATTTATTTTCTGTCATTTTCATTTCTAAAGCACACACAATATTCCAAACAAGCTAAAAGTCACATCTGCAACTAATTCGAAGAATTGATTGGGTCTAGATGAACAGGAGATTCCCTGAGACACTGCACAATAGGAATTTAAAATGTTTGAGAAATGTTTGTTAACTTGGTATTCCATGAAAAAATATAAGTTAACCACATCTACACAGCAACTTCTTCTAGCTGTAAAGTAACTTCCTCTGACTAAAAGAGATAGTCAATAATCTACAAATACATAGGAAAGGAGCAACAGATGTAATGCAGCAGGAGAAACAGTGGGAACTCTTAATACAAATGAAAGTGATAATATTTTTTTGTGAAATGGGACAAAAAGAAGAGCTACAAAACAAGGAAAATGTATGATTTAACTTTTAAGTCACAGCAGGTTAGTTAATTTCAGAAAGAAAAACACAACTGGTACACAAATGATGAGAACAGATAGCCGTTAAAATGCTTCCACATCTGAGCTGAACTCTTAGCAGCAGAAAAGCAGCTTATCTTTATTTTTCTGCTCCTGAGATGGAAAATTTCCTAGGATAGTTATTAACTCTGGTAGATGAGTAATTTTGAAGTGAAAGAACTTTTGTTACTTCCTGTTAAAATAAATAAATAAATAAATAAACAAACTTCCAGAGAATCGGATTTCAATTATGAGATAGCAAAATAGCTGTGTCAAAATAATGGCTTTTCCTGAAATTTCCTATCATATTTCTAGTTTGCACTGAGTGAGTTTTCAGTTTTACATATGTGCGCATACAAAAAATTACATACTAATGCTAGCTCTGAAATTGGTGCCTGGAGATGTGGCACAGTTCTCCCAAAAGCACATGATGAGGTTCATGTCCCAGAATACTCCCAACACTGAAAGAAGAGGTGCAAAAACTCTCAATTACAAGACCAAGAGAAGTTAGAGGTAATTAGGGACTGCTGAACATCTTCCTGGTGTGTTGTAACAGCTCATATAAGTCTATTACTTTCAGTGCAAGGTTTAACAGCACTTCCATTAACCTACTTCAGCCATTAGTGTTTTATTCCATTCAGTCTCAGTTACTGAAGTTGTCCTGAATAGTGATTGAAAATAATCTTGCAAAGCAGGAGCTATGCTGCACCACTCACATTTCCAACCATAAGATAAATTGTTATTCTAATTTTGTATATGGAGCAAAAGGTAATCAGTCAATACTCAAGAATGGACTGCTTAAACACCTTCAAAATTAAATTACATTGCAGTTCTGTGCAATTTAAAATGCCAAAGAAATCAGGCTGTTGCAGATTTTAATTAAAGCAATCAGCCCTCTTCCCCACCCTGTTGGTAATTATTATTTTCTGTTTATTCACTGCTCTGCATAAAACAATAAAAATAACCACAGTTACTCCATTTGTTATTTATAGAAGAACAATTTTTACATATGACAACATTCTTCATCCTAAACAAACGACTGTCTTACACAAGGAAAATTCAGAACCTTGGCTATGACTACACAGTAATTTCATTGATAAATAGTCATAGAAATAAGGAACTCAAAGACATGCAAAATTTCAGTTACAGAATAAAATGGAGACTGATACCCTCAACCAGTCTCAGAAGACCAAAAAAAAAAAAAAAAAAAAAAAAAAAAAGATAAGAGATAAAAGATAAGAGACAAAGAAGGAGATAAAAGCTGGATAAGACAAGCTTCCCCTACCCACCTCCACACCCCACTGGTTAAGTGTGATTGCTTTCACAGGCCCTCAGTCAGTTTAAGTCAGTGGAAGTAAGAACTGTATCATGAGACAGTACCAAAGTTTCGAACTATTTGATTTTTTTCTTCTATTTCTATTAACTATTTTTATTTTCTAACTTGTTCTGATTCCCCAAGTGGCTACAACAGCCTTTCTCACATTTCACTCAATCTTCACCCTGCAAATATATCGAAATATACATTTTAACAACTATTCAAGAGCAAATGGTGCAAGGAATTTTGTCACCAGGATCCTTATGGAGGCCAAATTCAACATAGAGTTGACAAAACTCTAGTAAATTGAATTAGAAGTTAAATACTGCGAAGCATTTTATCATATGGGTAGCCTGTATCACTAACACACATTTTGAAATAGCCCTGTTGCATTGTTTTCTTAGGAATTATTTGGATTTCTGCTATAGTGCTTTTATCTTTCTTACATCTCCTGCCACACTCTCAGTCCATTTACATACAAAATAATCTTTTTTTCTTCATTTTGGGAGATTTTGCTGACAAATGTTTGTTGAATAAGTGTTTCTAGCAGACTAAAAAAAACAGCTTCCAGTTTTTGTCTGAGGCATTATAGCTCATTAGGAATTACCATGCATCAGAGCCTTATCAACCTCTTATTAACACTCTTGTCACCATAATTTAAAAAGTATATATCTCCTTTTCCAATAGAATAATCCAAGGGAAAAAATCAGATGCAAGACTGCATTGCCGTACTCTCCTTTTTTCACCTAGCAAATTATGAACAAGAGCATCACCCAGTGTTGTTCAAACAAACAAACAAAAAAAAACCCCAAACCCTGTTAATGGCATTATTTAGCCTTGAACTGGATGCATTTAGCCTTGAACTGGAGCCTTTAATTATCACTACGTTCATAACATCTAATTATTTCTACCTTCATTCTGGATGACTCCAGTCATAAGAAGAAGGCACAAGCTCTTCCCCATTCATGAATCCTTTTTGTTCTTTCAGTGCTATAGGAAGCCTGTTAGAAATAGGAGTTTCTATCCCTTTTGATGTAGAGAGCTGTCTTATCTCTACAGCAATGCTTCTGCAGCAGAAAGAGCCAGCAGAAAGTAAAGGCCTCTGACAGCAGCTCAATATCCCTTCACACACAGTCCCACTGCTATGAAATATACCAAGTTGACCTTACCAAACCCAAAAGCCTAGAAAGCAGCTCCTGCAGATGTAAGTTTTGAGACATCCTTCCTAATATCTGATGTATCCCTCTACAGTAAACAACTGAAACAGTCCTGTGAGCCAGGACCAAACAAATATTTTCAACTCCTTGCTTATCTATTTTTTCTTTCCCTCGATCATCAGTTAGGGTTTGGGGTTTTTTTTCTCAGTGCAATGGCAATAATGTCTTTCCAACAGGGGGTTATAAATGCTGTAAACACGAGAAGATGTTCATGTATTCATAGCAGTAATTTGGAGAATGGAGGAAAACAAAGAAAAAGCACCTGAATTCTCACAAGTAGTTGTATCTGGCATGTTGCTCCCAAGTTTCAGATGACTCTGTTCTAATCCAATCCTGTCTTGAAACATGAGCTGATATTTCTTGCTATTACCAGCCTTAAGAAGACATGTCTTTATTTAAATATTGGATAAATCAGATATCTGCATGCTGGAAAATTTATGCCAGTATTGAGTTTCTTAGTACTAATAATTCACCATTGGTAGCAGCACTAACCATGCTTTGAAAACCAGTTCCATAACAGCAGTTTACCATTTCAGAATATTTTTTGCAGTGAAAGACATCAAAACCACATTAATGCGTTTGTCTGCTTAAATAAAGGATTTGTCCGGCTTCATTCTAGGAACACTGCACTGGTACTTTGACTGGAAAGATCCTCCTTCACTTGTGCAGGAAGAAAAATTATACAGTTTAAATGATAATGAGCAGAACTGCTACAAGGAACCTTGTAGTTCAATGTATTAGGCCATGGCTCAACTGAGAACACTGTGGATTTCTGAACAATACAGCTGGCTTCTTCATATATCACTGCAAGAAAAGAGCATTTAAGTAATTAAAAGGTCTGATCTCGCTTATTTTCAAGTGTGAGGGCTTTCAGAGGGCTGGAGCACCTCCCCTACAAAGACAGGCCACCAACAGCTCCATGCCCTTCTTGTGCTGGGAGCCCCAACTCTGCACACAGTACTACAGATGGGGTCTCACAAGGGTAGAGCAGAGGGGAACAATCACTTTCTTCTCCCTGCTGTCTCCCCCTCTTTTGATGCAGCTCAGGATACTGTTGGCCTTCAGGCTGCAGGAGCACAATGTTGGCTCACAGCAAGCTTTTTGTCTGCCAAAACCCCCAAGTTCTTCTCCACAAGACTGCTCTCAATGTGTTGTTCTTCACCCAGTCTGGAGTGCACAGTATTTCATAGAATTCTTTTAATGTATTAGCTGAGCAGCAGACTTCAAAATATTTCACTTTATTAATAGATTTAACAAGCAGTAGCCAACTGCTGTGGAGTTACCAGCTGGCCAAGGAAATAACTAATCTGTAAACATATATTTCAAAATCAGCAAAACTGAGAGTCCAGTGGGCCAAGGACAATATAGCATACAAAGTTACACCATACACAGTGGTACTGAGCCTTAAAAAGAGTCAGAAACCGAAACAAGATTTTAAAAGTGTGAAAATCAAAACTGCATTTATTTATTAGTTAACTACCACTCATCCCCATCAAGTAGAAAGACAGCAATCTAGTAACAATTTGTAAAATAATTAGGAGACTTCTATCAAAAGCTTTGGTTCAAAAAAGATTCTAAAAGTCTAAATTTGGTTAGCACACAACGGTATGTTGAAGCAGTATGTATCTTCTGTAAAATACAGAGATATAAACTGACCAAAATTCATGCCCTTCAAAGATACCCGTCTTGTCTTTGTCTGAAGGACCTCAGCAGTGTGTGGAAAATCTTTCAGGAGTAGCTATAATCATTCTTAGACATATGTTTATTTAAATGCATGCACTGTAACTAATAAAGTTATTCACGAGAACCGTGTCTTAATTCTCACAATTATTTAGTTTATAAAGAGCTTAGTGTAGCCAGTTTCCTTAGAAAAGAAATTAGTGGCCATGTTGAATGCAAAGAATTCTGTAAAGTTGACTTCTCGATGCACTTCTCCCATCAAATTGACTGTATTGCAACCTCACAATAGAAGTGCAAAGAAATGTATTAGTCCAAAGTATTCATTTTTAAAAGTTATTTGTTTACCTTTCAGCAGTGAAGACAGGAAATAAAACCACAGACGTGAGAAAACAAGACTGGCATTGAAAACAGTATACCTGTGGATGAAGGGAACATGAGCTGCAGGGAATACATGCAGCATAGCTTGTCTTTTAGTGAAGGAGTAGGGAAAGATGGAATAACAAAAATACAATGGAGTATAAAGACAAAAAAATAGGGAATGGAGATTATAAAATTGAGGCTCATAGTGCTGTCTGGATATCACAAGCACTAATAAATCAATTTTAAATAAAACATCATCAAGTGGTTTTATACTAATACAGCAGACAAAATAAATGGATGAATATGACCAGAAAAGTCAAAAGGAAAAAAAAAAGCTTTTATCAGGTAGCATCACATGCTAAAACTTGCTTAGTTTTGGTAGGGGTTTTTGTTTGTTTTGTTTTGTTTTTTAAATGCCTGGCACTAAACAAAGTCAAATCAAGAGAACTTGCTGGCAAAAAAAAGTTGATAATTGGGAGCCTGGCTTGGAACTGCACCATCAAAGCACCATAAAGTGCCTTACCTAACTGTTACAGTTATCCCCAATTCAAACATTAAAAGCTGGCTTTGAGCTCATACTGAAGAGAAACCCACAGGTATTAAAAGTGGAAATGCATAGTTAGGGCATATGTATATCCTTAATTACGGCACATGGTGGCACAATCAAGAGTGAGATTATATTATCATCCAAAATGTATCCATTTCTTTTCCTCTAATGCACAAACAAAAATGTGAAGATACCCAAATTAGAGCCATATGGCTAGTGTACAGACTCACTGTTGGGTACTGTTAATGCAGTTTGACTGCCCAAGCTATGCTCATTCAGATGTTTTTGAATTACATTGAATAGTTAACAGATAATAGTAATTAACTCTGAAAATATTGGTTGAAAAGATCATTGGATTTGAGATAATGATAACATAACACTTGTACTGTGTCTAACCACATAGTATAAGCATACTGACTTGATAATAACACAAACACACATCCACAGAGTAGATTTGATTTGGTTATCCCCACAAGAATGGGTAGTTTTGGAAAGAAGCCCAGGAAAAAGCAGCTTTAAGTTAAGTTACTGATTCAAGTCCACGTCACTGTGCCATAGTAACATTTGGAGATAGCGAGAAGTAGCAAGCAGGGTCTTGTAAAACCAGCCCCTTAGAAGAGTCAGAAGTCAACAAACAAGGGTGAAAGCAGTATAATATATTCTAAAATCAGAAAACACGGGGAGTTCAGTGGACAGTCAGCGCACAGGAACATTGGTTTCTGCTGCAGCAAAGGTGAAAATAACTGAGAGGTAGCAGAACTCCATTTCTCATATGATATTTTAATGGAGATTAAAATAAAATATAAAAAAAAGGCAGTTCAAACGTATTGAATTCTGCTTATGTATTACTTCATCACCTGACACACCAGAAGAAGAAAGATGTTTATTCAGCTTGCCAGTAATGAGGACAATGGGCAACTTAACAAGGTTCCTAAACTGAATGTAGGAAAAACTGTATGCTCTAAAGCAATACTCAATTATAAATGTGGGACTATGGATGATCAACAAATAAAACCAGATAATAAATTACTTGTTGACTATTAACCTATTGATCATCTTGCCTCTGTCAAACTTTTCCTGTCTCACTGACCATATCCATAATGATGATCTTGCTGAGACAAACACTCCCCCTCACTGTTGCTAACACCTCCTTCAAGTCAATGAGATATGGTAATTTATATCAGCTGATGAGGTAGCATGGGGCATATAAATTAGATCTCTGCCTTGAATTCCTTCTCACTGTATACACTAGTAGTTGTTAATGAGAGATTTGGAATGGAGATTGAGGCAAAACTAACTTTTTAGCATTTTTCAGTCTTCTAAAAAAAAAAAAAAAAAAGAGGAAGCACTTTTATCACTAGAAAAGGAGGAAACTATTTCTTTACAAAATCAGAATGTTTATAAAGGTCAAAGAAATAACACAAACAAAGAATCCTGTTCCTCTCTCCACTGTCTAGGATGTTAAAATGTCGGGATAATATTGCATAGAGTAAAATGCCTTGCTGCTTGTTATTTTCTATTCAACAATAACAAGGGTTTTTTTTCCTACATTTCTTCATTTAAAAATCTAAGAGTATTATCTTTGTGCGTTTACTACAAGACACCACAATAAATCAAACACGCTGCTGTATCTTCAGTGCTCCACTGCTATCAAGAACTGTCTGTTATTTCTATCATAGTCCTTGTATTTATTTCCCTTGTGTATTTCGGATATATCTCTCATTAACTAGAGGGAGTAAAAAGCTGAAAACGGAGACAGCAGAAATAATGAAAAGAGGGCTTCCTATTCTATGGTTGCCTGTAGACTGGTGTGCTGCCCCTGCTGTTACTGCAACTGCTTTCCGGCCAGCATACTGAAGAACTCATTTCTGCTTTTTTCCTTTTTCTAAATCAGATAACTGAAACCTCATCCAAAGACTCCGCTCAGGAGCGTTTTCCCCAGTTTTAAACTATTTTTTGATCCTTATATATAAATTCTGCAGACCTAAAGATCTAGCTAACACACTTTAGAGAAGTAAATGTACTGATTGTTGTTATCACTGATGAAGTCAATATACTTATACTTTCCTATTTCTTATTCAGCAGTGAGTGATAATGTAAATGGCAGTGGAAAGACAGTAGGAGAAAAGTGGTGTGGAAGAAGCACAGCACCATCCTTAAAAAAGATATCTAATATCTTGATTAGATTAACAGTGCTGCTCCAGATCTGGTCTCTCTCTTGCTAACCAATTGTCATTACCGTGGCTACAAGAAGCTACACCTGCACCAACTAAGATCAAAACTCCTCAGTTCAGTAAAACATCTTCTCTCCAGCAATAGCCATGAACAGTTTCCCAGCAAAAAGTAAAAGATATGGCACAAGTTGAAAGTGATGATTCCTCCATCACCCCCAGACCTCTGCCTGACTTCAGAAGACTGTAGGCCCAGAGCCTTCTGGGATGAGAAAAGATGTCTCCCTTTCAACAGTCATTGATGGATTTTTCTTTCATAAATTTCTTCTGATTTTTTTTATTTTTTATTTTTTTTATTTTCTGGCTATTTTCATCTAAATGTATAACACTGCAATTTTTATTCTGGCAACTTCCCATTCATTGACTGATGAACCAATAATAAATGAGAGCATTGTAGGGGAAAAGAAAAAAATACTAAAATTATATCACTATTACTTCCTAAATAAAACACTTGTTTATAGTTTATGATGAAACAGTGTTTCTAAAATCTAAGCCAAATTTCAAGTATATTCATAGCAAAAATTATATATCTGATTTAATTCTTCATTAATTGTACATCCATGCAGCAAATAATGTTTCTCATATACAGAGATTCTCCCTACAAGTGTTTGGTTTCCAAATAACATTTATTCTGTATATGTAAAATAAATATCCAGGAAAAAAAAAAAAATTAAAATTAAATTTAGAAATAATGTTGAAGTAGTTTTAAAAAGTTTTCAAGTTATTTTCATGTTTCTCAATATCAGTTACTACTACTGTAACCATTAAAAAACTTCAGCCTTGGTAGAAAAGTTCTTATTAGCAGAAGTATTTGAGAACATCTCACCTTAAAAGAACACAAAAACAGATCCTAAAAGGAAAAGGATAGCCATGGTTTTGATTCTTTAATGGTATTCTAGTTCTAAATGTTGAAAGAAGTTGAGCTATTTTATTTATTTTTCATTCAGAATACGTGCCTCAGGAATCATTAAATCAGTAGTCTTTTCCCAAATATGCAATCAGTTATAAAAGTGTTTCATAAAAACTTAGTGATGCAATTTAATGCTGCTGACTGGCAAAGCTACTTAGATAATTGATGGGAGGCAATATGTAATGATAAGTTTAGTTTTAGACTTCAAGGAAAAGGCAAAACTGATAAGTTCCAGTTTCAGCAGATCTTGATGCTAACATTTTTTCCTTCAATCTGTTTATTTCATTATAGTGACATGTGCATATGCAAGTATATGTAGAGACAGTCCATTTGTAATTTCTAATTGTTCCAGAAATTAATGGGCTTATCCCAAGATCACATCTGGCAAACACAGACCAGTAGACATGATCTGGATCACAGCCTACCCGTTACAGTTCAAAGGGCCCTGATCATTATCCCAGAAGGAATCCCAAAAATCATAATTTGTCACAGGAAAGCAGTAGGAAATTTGGAGCGTCCTGGTGACATCTCAATTCTTGGGAATATGAGGTAACAGTTTAGGCAAAAAATGTTCTTGTGTGTATGAAGTGAACTTTCCATTGGGTTGTGCAGACAAATGTCCCTGTCTACTGCAGACTCTCAGAGGAAAAACCAAGAAAAAATAATAATTAAACCTTCCAAGATTTTCATAAACACAATAAATAATGCTCTTAGCTACGATTATCATCACATTCAGAATCACAGCTAGGTCTCCACCCAAGTATGGGAATTGGTATGTTTTACTTCTTGATGAATTTGTGTACATATTGTTTCTGAAAACGTAAACAAAATGTAGATAACTTGGCATGCAGTATTATGCTCCTTTGGCCTTGAATGGCTGCTTTCATACTTCTTGAGTGGATATACCGGATATTAAATTAACTTCACTTGTGACTTTACTAGCACTCTGATGTAAAATTAAATGTTCTTTCCCTGCTTGAGCAATGGAGTTGGACCGGATCATTTCCAGAGGTTCCTTTAAACCTTAACCATTCAGTGTAAGCCGAAAAGAGGACTGTCCTGTTATCTATACACAAGCAGATCTGCCATGGCATGGAAACAGTATGGAAAACACCACCCAGAACAGTGGTGAAGAGCAGGAACTGCCCTGGCTTGCAGAAGAATACCCAGAGACAACCTGATGTTCTGGCATGGCTCACCTAGCCCAGCCAGCCCACCTGGGCCAACTTCAGGCTCAGACTCCTCCCCAGATAAAATAATGCTAAGTGATGGCAGGGTGAAAAGGGAAGCTGTATAATTAACTTTGTGGAAGAATAAGTGCCATGAAGTATGTGAGATTCATTTAAGGAAAGCAGAGAGCTTTTATGGCCATAGAAACACAAATGCTGTCAAACCAAATTGTTGCTCTCATCCTCTGTATCTTAAGAGAATGTGCCAGTTCATACTGCATTGCCTGGTTCTACACATGACAAAACTCTCTAGACTGGCAAGTTTGCATACTCATGTTAACAATGTACAGACCAGATACTACTCAGCATATCTTGAAATGCTATGTTAGTGTTCCAGTAGATGTTCAAGATGTAGTCCCTCCTGTTTTTTAATATTTGTACAGACTGCATGGCTGATAAGCATTTTATCATATAATTATTTTGCTATTAGAGTTCTTAACTATCAGTAACACTTCATCCTAATGATGCAATGACGTAATCTATCATCTTATCATCTGAACAGCATTAAGAATTGCCAAAGTGGGGCTAGACTTTTCAATTTCAAAACCATCATGCCTTTTGCTAATTTTACACATGTATTTGTCTTCTGCCTTGTCTGCATGCAGCACCCTTCTTTTAACAATTTTAGCGAACTAGCCACACTACTATGGTTCACTAAAATATTCACTTACCCAAAGCTGAGACCAACAGCCAGAAATTGATGTTGTCTGTCCTTTCCCTTCTGGAAGCAGGAAGCTTTCTGGCAGTCATGAATTTTCCAGCACCTCCATTCAGTGACAACAGTTATGTACATTTAACCTCTGCTCTCATTGACTCATTCTGTCCTTTGCTTTGCTCTGTAAATTGCAGGTCTTAGGTTACTAATACCTGAAAACAATGGGGAAAACAAAAACAAGTAAAAAAATTATGTGAAGCATAGGAACTACTTCTGTGTACTTATCTTTAATCTTCCCTTACTGGAGGAGTAAAATGCCCTTGTTCAGTAGCTGGTCTCCATATTAATAAAATGAAAAAATATATATATTTACAAGATATATAGAAAGTAATTATTGTCTCTTTGAATTACAGATTGAACCTACAAAAACTGTGGTCTCTTACAGAGATTAAAGCTGGTCTACCCCACTGCCAGACTAGTAAGTCTTAGGACCTGGAATAAGTCAGCAAGCACAGTATTTTTAGTAACAATACTTCAGATTTCACAGTTCTATCAGCTTTTATAACTAATCTGTTTAACATAATATCCATTTTCCAGCAAAAATCTTATAGATTTATTTGTTCAGATTGTTGATTTTTGTTGTGTAAATACAGAGCTATCTGTATTTAATAATGTAACACACAACTATTTCCCCTGATCAGGTCTATGGATTTGCTGTACATGACTTTTCGCAAGAATGTTTGAGTTTAGATTTGTTTAGTGTCTGTGGAAATATTTACTTGGATTAGTCAGGAGATGAGGTAACATCTAAGAAAATCTCCATTTCTTGGTAATGTACATTACTGCATGAAGAGAACTGTTAAGAGAATAAATACTGAAAAATACACAAAATACAATTTAAGCATACAAAAAAAAAAAAAAAAATCAAATGCTTCAGATGAGATTATTTCTCAGTTTAACTCTATGAACGTAAGTAAAGAATGTTAAGTCTCTCCCTATACAAACATGCATAGAATTCAGAAACACATACTGCTTAATTTCTTGATTCCAGTGAACTGGTGAAAGAAAACAGAAATATACATTCACGTTGCTGTTCTGTATTACATAATAATATAAGAAAGATAAGCAGTCTGTCTAAAACTCAAAGACTGTGCAGATCCTTCACTGCAATTAGGAGAACAGAATGAAAATGGCTTATAGGTAAATTTTCTGTCTCACTACTCTTCTTATTTTACTTTCTTGAAAGTCTAGGAAAATAAATGATTGAATTTGTTTGCATTTTGAAACTGAGACTGGAGAGAGACAAGGAAAAAAAAACAAAGGCAGGTTTTGATTCAACAAATGAATAACTAAAAAAATTCTGTATCCTTGGCAGATGAGGCAACCAGATCATGAGAGAAGAATTATACCCTAATCAGATTCACATTGGAATATATTCTTCAAGACAAGACAAAGAATGATAGCGGACCATATTGATCATGATGTCTGCTTCTATTCCAGAAAGAAAAAAGTAAATAATAGATCTATTTTAGGGTTCATACAGAGCAGACTAACTCCCTGGGGGACTGTAGGAATTCTTCCACTCCTCTGTCATTAACATAAAAAGTCTCTGTTTGGAGAAACACTTACAAATTACATCTACATCCCTGAAGGTAGCTCAGGACAGGGACTGTCTTAGATGATTTGAAAACATTTGAATCTTGCCTTTTCTGTTGTAGTAAGACAAGAATATCTTTTAACAACACTGTAATGGGGAAACAGACACAGATGTCATATTTCTCTCCCCATGGGGGGGTCCCGCAATTGCCTGCAGCAGGGTCCTTTGCTGCTTTCTGGTAAAATGGCAGTGGTTTGTTGTTTATTTTCGTGAACTGGTGAAACTTTGCTGCTGCCCCATCAAATTATAGAGTTCAAACAGTGTTAAGGGACTCCATAATCTCACACAGATGCACTTTTTACAGTTCACAGGTTAATTCAGTTCTATCCTTCATCCCCACCAAATTCTTCAAAAAAAAAAAAAGAAGCTGTGCTGTTTCAAAAGAGGTGTTGAGCCTTAATGCCAATACATCGATTATCATGGAGGGTGGAAAAAAAAAGCTAACGTCAGCAGTTAGTACCTGCACGTTCACATGACCAGTGTTTAAATGGGTTGTGTCATGGTTATAATCTGTTAGCTGACGATGCTGCCTGATTTTTTTTCTAGAAAGATCCAAAAGTACGTAGATGTGAAAAAAGATGTTCATGATTCTACATAGGTCTATTTATTTCCATGGAAACTACAGCAGATACAAAGAGCACAAGAACACTACTCGATAGAGCAAATTCTCAGCTGCAAAACACTATTTTTCAGCACTGTCACCACCATTAGCCCTGCATTTTCACCAAAGACGAACAAGAGCCTGTATGCTGTGCTTGGAACAATCTACACCAGCAGAGGTGACTCACTGTCACCACTGCTGAAACGCATCACCCTCCACCTCACTGTGCCCACATCCACTGGTTGGTATCTACAAGTGATTAGCAAGTGTTGATGAATGTCAACGGGTGCCATTTTTTTCTGTATGGAGGAATTCAGTTACAAACTTTTGCTTCATCTGCACTTCCATGTCAGATGCCATTCTGTCACATAGAATCAAAATATAATGAAATATTGTCAGGAAGGTTCAACCTCTACTGCCAAACCACCAACTTCTACTTCTGATGTCATGAGTCAACAGAATAAAACAGGAAGCATTACTTTTGGATATATACCTTGTACATATCTTATTTCTACCCCTCCTTAACTCTATTTCTTTGACAGCCTGACTCAGTGTCAGCAACCTTGAGGGTATTCTTATGTATTTCTACTTCACATTTTTTGTCAAAGTCTCTTAAGTCTGCAACTCAAATTTTCTTTTTACAAGGAAAATATCACTCTTAAGCATGCTGTAAATCTCTTGCCCTGTAACTGAACCTTTGTGCACTGCAAGATGAAGTCTGGCCCTTGCTGAATGGCTATTTCAGCAATCCACATA
This sequence comes from Lagopus leucura, assembly GCF_019238085.1. Lineage (NCBI taxonomy): Eukaryota > Metazoa > Chordata > Aves > Galliformes > Phasianidae > Lagopus > Lagopus leucura. Next base: position 9,121,042 of record NW_024962255.1, on the reverse strand, counting down.
TAGTGAATTTCACATGTCCTGGCTCTAAGGGTCTTCAATAATTCATTACAGTTTTCCATTAATATAGAGCTCAGACTGCAAGAACTGCCAAGGGAAATGAACACCCACAATTCATGTTTTCAGGACACTTGAAATCTTCCTGGTAGCGTTGAAAGCCTTGGCCTTCGTAGTTTCAATTTCTCTGCACTTACCAAAAGCACAGGATGAAATCTTGTTCCAAGTAAAAGCTGATGGAAGTTTTGTTGTTGATTTCAAGATTTCACTCAAGAAATTCAACCAATGACGTTAATGATGCACTGCCTTTGACCATCAGTGTCTAACTATGTACCATGAACCAGGCAAGACATAGTGCCTCTGCCAGGGTGCGTTCATTGAACTCTGCTGACTGAGAAAGTTGCCCTTGTCCCATTGTTTGTGTCATGTTCAAGTCCATCCTTGATCTGCTTTCCATACAGTGGCCTGAACTATCTCACACAGATAGAGATAGCTCCCTCAGATGTGGAAACTACTTAATATGCAGCCCAGTCTGTCCGCTGCCTAACTCTGGATTACTTTGTATTCAGTGTTTCTTGTGAAACTCCTCTGCACATTTCCCTCTCTCTGTGCAGTGTCTGGCATGCATACACAACAGTCCAGACTCTACCCCACTGTTTGACACCCTTTTTCATAAGTACCTAATAGGTACCAGAAGTTGCAACATGCATCATCTTGATGCATATAGTTCTAAAAGATATAGAAATACAAACACTTCTAGTGTTAAAATAACTCAGTACACTTTCTAATGCTTTCTATGTGTGTAGATATTCTTTGTGACAAAAAGTGCACTGCAAAACATTTGACAGAACTCTTTTCATTTGGTTGTTAAGTGCTTAAAATTGCCACAGTCACTAACGGGCACCTCTGCTAGTGCTAGAAGCATAAGTGCCCTAGCAATCAATCCTCTGCCGCACATGTGCCCAGAGCACAGTGTGACTGTGATATCTGCTCACTGTCAGGAGATGTTCTTGGATATCAGGTATTTTGTACATTTGCTCTTCATCTCTACATTGATTTAAGCTTCCTTGTCTAAAACCTTGATTAGAAAAAAATAGTTATCCTGTTATCCCCTGCCTCCACGAGAATACAGTGTGGTCAGGCTCAGATGACATGGGTAAATACACTGACATGGGTAAGTACACTGGCTGACACGCTTCATAGTACAAGGGCTACTTCACAGAGAGATAAACTGAAATAGTTTTGCTATGGAAAAATTCAGCCTTCTAACTACTGAGTGATCTGAGGAGTGGCCATCATGATTGGGCAGCATTTCGTGTTGCCTGTTGGTTTTCTAGATAGCCTAATAATTGAGAGAGTTTTGCACAGAACCAAACTGTTTGATAGCTCCTGAAGAGAACAGCTCACTGGATCTCTTCTCTGTAGTTACTAACAAGATAGTCACTTTTTTTTTTTAAACTCACGATGCATCATGAGACAAAGCATAAGCTGAAATGTAAATAAAACAAAATACTTCTCAGTTTGATTTTCCTGTTTCTTAAATATACCATTAATTGCAAGTAAACAAACTGTAATTTAAAATCTGACAACTAAGTATTTATTAATAAAAATACTAACAAGAGAGAGATGTGGTTTTGAATCTGGACTTGAAAAAGTAACAAGCTGAGAGCTTTAGAAAGGATGAGAAATGACTGATTCAGTTTAAACAAAATAAGCACACCCTTGAGACAGTCCAGCTGAAACTTTCCATTAAAGTGTCTAGGAGTGCTCAGTACCTGGCAATTTCCAGCCAAATTGCCAGAACAAATTAGCAGCTGTGCTTTCACTGTGCATCTCAAACACATAAAATCCATACAAAAACAGGCACTATGACAATGGGTAAAAACAACATTAAGAATTGCACAAGGAAAAAAAAATCACTTAGAGGAAAGAGTTTCTCCTATTTTGAGTAGTGTTCAGAAAACGAGGAGTTTTATCAAACTAAACTTGATACACAGGAAAAAATAATTAGTTGAGTAACATAGAGAAAGCATTTAGTGCTATCTTCGTTCGCTTTCTGCCTCTCTCCATGAGAAAGACGAGAATGAGAAGAGAGGGCTTCGGAAGATGTTACATCAACCATCTGGAAATAAAAGATGCACAGGAAGATGTTTTAGGCCAATTTATCAGAAATGTCTTGCACAATCTCTAAAATGGGAAGGCAATCATTTCTTGTTTGGCTATGACACTTCTGCCACAAGTATTGACAGTTCACTGTCTAGGATAAATACAGCATTAAGTTTAGCAAGTCACAAATACCCCATCTTGAACAAAATTCCTAGCTGGGGGTCAGAGCAGATGCGACAACTGTCTCTACTGTCAGCATTCAGAAAGTTTTATTCCCACATAGTTCCCTGTTTTGAAAAGTGCCAATTCTCTACCCTTCTCTTGGCATTAAAGTAAGAGATTTATGGTCTCCATGTCGATCTTATTCCAATTGCTGTTTTCTTTAATCTTGTGAATCTAGATCACCACACACAATTGCACAGGTTTTTTTTATTGATTTTACTATTGGTTTATATGGCCTGGCTGACATTTCACAAAGTCAAATTCAATTTAAAATGTATGAAGATGTCATTATTCATCAAAATTTATTTAGCCTTTAAATTAAAGAAGAGGCTGAGTAAACTACAATATATGGTCTGGGACAATTCCAGTTCACTGCTTTTACCCTTCTGAATTGCCTTACATATTCTGAAATGCATTTTACAGCAAGGGAAAAATTTCACAGACACTAATACACTTAAATATTTATTCAGGTCACACATCATTCTGCCATTCACTGAACAGTAAGCGTTAGTAAAAAACACCATTTCCATTATTCATTAGACATAGAAAGGGGAGGACAGCTCATGTAACATATCAGCTAGTGCTGGTCTTGATGTAGGGAGTTACCAAGCTACTCACAGTTAGGCAGTGTTTTCAGCTAACAGGTGTTTGAGCTACGAGAGTTTCAGTTAACAGAAGTCACTCCTGAGTGCACAGCAACATCTTCAATGAGATCCCTTGTTTTCATTGGAAGTATTTCAGGCTTCCACAAATTCATAGCGTGGATTATTACTTTCTGGTACTTTCTTCTCAATCTTGGAATTATAAAGAAAATTCATCAAAATTTTCAAGACCATTCACTTATCCTCTATTCTGTCACCCAACCCTAGGGCTGTTCTGCACTTTGAAAACATAGGCCACTCTGAAAGAAATTTGATTAATAACATTTGTCAGCATTTCAAAGGTTAAAACTAGAACTTAAGCAAGCATGAGCAATTTATCTTGTTTCTTTTTTTTAAATCTTTGTAGAGATAAAAGAAGTTCAAACTTCTATCATATATTTCTACATTAGCCTCCCAGCTTCTCCCATGAAATACTGATAATAAATTATGGTACTTAAAGCTTTTAGAGGACAAAACGGAAAGTAAATTCTAATGCATCATTTGCCTTTTTTAGAGAATCATCTTGCAGAGACAGAACAATAAATCTGCAAGACCAGCTTTGGTAAAGTCCCACCTTGCAGAAGTATCTGTTGTTCTGGGCTAGCATAGCGAACATCATTCTTGGAGAGCAAATACATCTCCTTGTGTTGATTTTAAAAAATATTTCCAGTCAAAGCCTCCCATGCTGCCAGGTGCTGAATTCTCTACTAGCAAGGGAGAGGAAAAGCACACAGGTCATACATTGGTCTCCGAACAAAATAAAAACTAAGATCACTACTGAATACAATAGCGCTAGCAAATGTCAATACTCTGCTTGGAATTAGATTTTTGCTCTCATTCTCCCTACACTGCAGAAAATAATTTTGGTCCACAATGATCCCACAGAGTGCAGAAAAAGTTTGACAGTAAGATACAAATCAACAAAAGCAAAAGGATCTGAATTGGATGCAGTGGCTTCCCTAAACAATTGTCAAAGTTTTCTACAGAGTTTTGGTAGATGCTTTTCTCTAACTTTCCTTAGCTTAGTCAAAGGAGAGATAAATTAATTATTTGCGTAATTCTTCATATATAGCAGACATCATATTTTAGTTAACGTGACAAAAAGCACCATCTGGTCTGGAGGAAGATTTTTTTTCCATCAGAGGCATTCAGAGAAGAGCTGAGAGCAAATCCTAATTAATACAGAAGTATACAAGAATACAAGACTGTATCATATATTAATTTAAAGTAAGAACATCACACTTGTTGCACCTGCTCAAATATTAATAAACCATAATGCTTTTCCAAATGAAGTGTTAAACAGAAGTGCTATTAACAAAAGTTTAAGAATAAGTTTTTTTTAAATGTTCAGCTATAATTATTTCCTTTGGGATTTTAACATCATCTAATAGGGGACAAAAAAAGAAACCTATCCTAATGTGCTGTCTTTTATGTTGCTTTTGTTACAGATGAATAATATTCTTTGTCTCAAACTGAAAGACCTATTCAGTATTTGGAAAGTGAGTATCAGAGGAGTACTTCTCCACGAGTAGGTCTTGACTCAACTTCAAAAATTTTCTCTTAATTTTATTTAATGACAACACAAACACCTAATCACTGATGCAGGTACTGAGGTAAAATAAAATGTGCACTATTTAATCTATGGCATACTGATGACTGGACCAAACATTTTAAAGCCTGCACTTTGTGCTTAATACACAGCAAAAATTGATTTGCCTGCCGCAGCTCATTCTACAGCATAGTGCCTTAAGAACAGGTGAACGGTGATGCTGCTTGGGATATGCCTGAAACAAAGCTTTGAGGAGAAAAAAAAAGGTACTGTAGCACAACTGGTCAATTATCACAGCTGGCCATTACAGAATCACTGAATCATAGAGGTTAGAAGGGAACATCTCTCCAACCCCATGCTAAAAGAGGTTCCCTGCAGTAGGTTACAAAGGAAAGCATCCAGGTGGGTTTTGAATATCTCCAGAATCTCCAGAGAAGGGGACTCCACAGCAGCTCTGGGCAGCCTATTTCAGTGTTCTGTCATCCTCAAAGTAAGGAAGTTATTCCTCATGTTTGTATAAAACTTCCTATGTTCTTGTTTGTGTTCATTGCCCCTGGTTCTGTCACTGGGTACTGCTGAAAAGAGTATGGCCTCATCCAGTTGAAATCTGACTTTTAGATATTTATAAGCATTAATAAGATTGCTTTTCAGTCTTTTCAAGGCTAACAGTCTCAGGTATCTCAGCTTTTCCTCATAAGGGAGATGCTCCAGGATCCTGACTGTCTTTGTAGCCCTTTGTGGCAGACTCTCTTGAAGTTCCCTGTCTTTCTTGAACTGAGAAACCCAGAACTGGACACAGTGCTCCAGATGTGGCCTTACCAGTGCAGAGTAGAGGAGGAGGATCACCACAATCAACCTGCTGGCCACATTCTTTTTAATGCATCCCAGGATACCATTGGCCTTCGTGGCCTCAAGGACACACCGCTGGCTCATGGACGACTCGTGCCCTGGTGGACAACCTGGTCCTTCTCTGCAGAACTTCTCCCTGTCAGGTCAGCCCCTAACCTGTATTGGTGCATTCCTCCCCAGATGTAAGACTCTACACTTGTTCTTCTTGAAGTTTATCAGGTTTCTCTCCTCCCAATTCTCCAGCTTGTGCTCATCTCACTGAATGGCAGCATAGCCTTCTGTCGTGTCAGCCACTACTCCCAGCTTCGTAATACAAGCAAACTTGGTGGACTCCATCCCTTCATCCAGGTTACCGATGAAGATGCTGAACAACTACCAACCCCTGGGGAACACCACTAGTTACAGGCCCCAACTAGACTTTTTGCCAGTGACCACAGCCCTCTGAGATCTGCTAGTCAGTCAGTTGTCAAGCCACCTCACCATCCACTCATCTATCCCACATTTCCTAAGTTTATCTATGAAGATGTAATGGGAGAGTGTTAAAAGCCTTTCTGAAGTCAAGGTACACAACATCCACTGCTTTCTTCTCACCTATCCAGCTGGTTGTGATATCACAGAAAGCTATCAGGTTGGTTTAGCGTGACCTCCCCTTGGTGAATCCATGCTGACTACTCCTGATAACCTTCTTTTCTTCCCCATGCTTGGAGATGGCATCCACAATAAGCTTTTCCATCACCTTTCAAGGGATGGAGGTGAGGCTGACTGGCCTGTAGTTTTCTGGGTCCTCCTTGTCCTTTTAAGACTAGAGTGATAGTGGCTTTCCTCCAGACCTTAGGTACCTCTCCTGTTCTCCATGACCTTTCAAAGACAATATAGAACAGTTTGGCAATCTCTTCTGCCAGCTCCCTCAGCATTTGTACATGCATCCAATTGAGAACCGTAGATTTGCCTAGACGGTGTTTGACCAGATCTGGAGAAGCTTTCCCTTCTCAAGACTTTCTCTCTTATCTCCAGGGGCTAGGATTCCAGAGTCTTAGCAATGAAGACTGAAGCAAATAAAGCATTCAGTAACTCTGCCTTCTCTGTGTCCTCCATTAAGAGGGTACCCACCTCATTCAACAGTGGGTCCACATTTTCTCTAGTCTTCCTTTTGTGACTGACTTGAAGAAGCCTTTCTTGCCAACCTGGACTCCTTCACCAGATTTAGTTCCAAGTGTGCTGTAGCCATTCTCATTGCACCTCTGCATGCTCTGACAATGTTCTTATATTCCTCCCAAATGGCCAGACCCTTTTTTCATATTCCATACGCCTTTTTCTTCCATTTGAGTTTTTCCATGCAAGCTCATCCACGCAGGTATCCTGCCACCTTTGCCTGTTTTCTTACTTACAGGGTTGCACTAATCTTAATATCTTGGAAGAAGTTGTGCTTGAATGTCAATCTCTCAGGCCCCCTTCATTTCCAATGCTCTAAACCATGGAACACCTCCAAATGCAACCTTGAAGAGGTCAATGTTGGCTCCCCTGAAGTTCAGGGTTACAATCCTACTTATTGCTTTGCTTCTTCCATGTAAGATCCCAAACTCCATGGTCACTGCATGGTCACTGCATCCAAGGCTGTCCCCAGTCTACACATTCCCAAGCAGTCTTTCTCTATTTAAAAGACCAAGGTCTTGCAGTACACCAGTCCTCCATCACCTGTGTCAGAAAATTATGTTCACCACATTGCAGGAACCTCCTGGAGAATGCATGCTGGCAGTGTTGCTCTTCCAGAAATATCAGGGTGGCTGAAGTTCCCCGTGAGAACCAGTGTCTGTGATCATGAGACTACTTTCTGCTTTCAACTTCCTCCTCCTCATCAATTGACCTTAGAGAGACTCTGCTCACACCTAAAGATATGGGGTTGTCCAGGTTGCTCAGAGAAAGCTCTTACTGTTTTCCACAGTCAAATCAGTACAGCAAAATACCCTGATCACCACCTAGTTCTCATTTTGTAAGTTTTTTTTGAAAGCTTATTTTGTTAAGCAATGGCAAGAAATCAAGATGTACTAAATGAACAGCAAGATCAGATGATCGTGATTCCACAGCATATGGGAGAGTGAATGGTTTGGGTAATTTTAATGAACTCAGCATTCCTCCTGCCATTTCTTAGTCTCTGATAAAACTATTGCTTGACTCGCATTTTTGTCTCATTTTATTCACTGTTTTTTAAAGCATGACAAACGTGGAAATTTTATGTAATTTTATATAATTTTGCTTTCCCCTCTCAGTGGTTTTATTAGACTAGTCACATACCATATAGATTATCTGGTATTGCATGCTACTACACTTTTTTCAAAAAACTTTATCTGTCATTTCCTTCAGGAGTCTTTCTTATTATTGTCAATCTGGCATTCATATGCCTTCCTGCTGCAATATTCTACTATTTTAAATGAGATTTTAATTTTATTTTTGGGATCCATCTTAAGAAGACAAGATCTTTTGCAAGCTTTCACTGTCGAATGGTATGAAACTCAGTTTCAATTTCTTGTTACAGGCTTTTAAGTCATACACACTTATTCTACAGTTCACACTGAACATTTTTCCCCCAGAGAAATCAGATTTTAATAGCATATATTAGTCATACCCATGTCACATTATTTCAGAATTTCTTTTGCTTCCTAAGAGGTTTGTCCCATTGAGAAACAAGCGAGCTTTACTTACGACACAAAACATTTCAACTAAGTTCAGCCTAAAGAAAGTAAAATGGGAAGGTAAAACTGACAGAGTCCTTATAAGAAAATGTTTTAGTTGGCTGAAATGTCATTTTAAGCAATTTCTAATTTTACTTTTTCTTGCCTTCAGCAAATGCAGCTTTAGCCTATTTAATAATTTGTGACTACTTCACAGAAACACAGAGCAAGTGACAGCCCGCTTTGAACACCTGTTCTTTGCTACATCTCTTAGTGATGCACTAGCCAGTGATTCCAGTTTTGTAGGATTTCCTAAACTTTATGTGATAGCCCCCCAGTTCCTATGTATAAGAAATATAATACAGTAACCCAAAGAGCCTCTTGCCAGCTTCTTAGCTACCTGAAGACATTTTATCCACCCATGTTTTACAGGCTACTTGTTGCATCACTGTGGGTTATTTCCTAGTTTATGTCTATAAATACAAATACACAAGACTTACTCTGGAACGTCTCCAAAATACAGTCAGAGCTAAACTGTTTTCAAATAACTTCTTCCTTGCTTTAAGCAAAATCACATACTTGGAAATTTGTTAAGATTTCACATAAGACAGTAAAGATGCAGAGGAAGAGGGCAGTTCACTTGAAATTCAGTCTAATGAGAACTCAGTTCTTCACAATAATCTATATAGACATTTTTTCAAACTTGTCACTCTTGTTACAGATCCACTCCTCTGTTAAAAATGTAGTTTACTCCTAGCTGAAAAGAGACATAGGACTGTATCAGAAACCAGCTAGCTCACCTCAGTCATCTCACTCCAGTACTAAAACAACCACCTTTTTTTTCCAAGCGGAGATTAGAATCCAAAGTTCACTCCTTTGACTGATATTGCAGTGGTCAGTTAAGACAAAGCAATACTCACCTTGAAAATCTCAACAGGAACAAACTCCACATGCACTGTTGTGTACCACATAGATGGGATTCTTCCCTCCCTGATTTTTCAGTAAGAGAAATATTCAACTGCTAACTAATCCTCAAGTCAAGGGAGAATTCCCTATGCGGAATATGGAATCCTAAAATATATCCTAGGATGCTGTGACATTGCCTTTTATATCTAATTGTTTTTTTGACACTCACATGAGACATTGGTTAGTGTTTTCTGCAGTTGAACAGTAAATTTCTCTCTGGACTACAGACCACTCTAAAATAAACAAAAATTCCACACAGTGAAGTACATTCACTGATTTAAAAAGTATACATACGTATATGAAAAATCAATTTCATCAATTCTACTTTAAAGATGTTTTGCTAAAATGAAAAATATACTTGTGCTCTTTCATATCCATCTTCTTATAAAAGAAAGATTCAAAAACTTTCCAGTTTACCCGCCTTAATTCACATTTAGACTAACTGGTTTTGCTGACAGGATGATGAAGGTCAAAGATTCTGACACTGTCCATGAAAATCATCTCAAATAGGAAGAACTGAGCAGGAAATAAATTTGAGGAAATAGAATCATAGAATTCTTAGATTTGAAAGGGACCTTTAAAAGTCACCTAGTTCAACTTCCCTGCAATGAACAAGAACACCACAGCTAGATCAGGCTGCCCAGGGCCTGATCCAGCCTCACCTTGAAAATCTCCAGGGACAGGGCATCAACCACATCTCTGGTCAACCTCTTCCAGCGCTTTACCACCCTCACTGTAAAAGACTTTTTTCCTTTCATCTAACCTAAATCTACATCATTAAGACAAAATCGTTTCCCCTTGTTCTTTCACAATAGATCCTGCTAAAAGAGTCTGTCCCCTTCTTTCCTGTAGCTCCCCTGTAGATATTGAAAGGCCACTATCAGGTCACCTCAAAGCTTTACTCTTCTCCAGGTTGAACAGCCCCAGCTCTCTCAACCTGTCCGCATAAGAGAGGTGTTCCATCCCTTGGAACATTTTTGTGGCCCTCTTCTTGACATGCTCCAACAGGTCCTTCTGTATGTCTCCTGAAGACTCCATATCTGGACACAGTTCTCCAGATGAGGCCTCACCAGCACAGAGTAGAGGGGCAGAATCATCTCCCTCAACGCGCTGGCCATGCTTTTTTCGCTTCAGCCCAAATCTACCTAGAACTCTTAAATTTCAGTGACCTTCTACCAATACTGTCTGGGGAAGAGAAGAGAATGTGCTTTTTCATTCGGTCCTGCAATCCACTTGAAAGGAGCTGATGCTGCAGAATACGTGGGCAGGAATAAAGCAAATAGCTTCTGGGAGGAGCACACCTCTGAGACAACTGAAATGGTCATGACTACTTTGTACCCATAATGTCAGAACCTGAGAACCAAGATAGCTGCTGATGCTCCTACTGTTTGTACTAATTGAGGAAATAGGAGTTTCTGCCAGGGGTACAATTAATCTTATTTCTCTTTCTCCTCTGTTAGCCTGCAACGGTAGCCTAACTACTGTAAAGGAGTATTTTGAAAGTAAAACCCAAGGGAGACAAAGATCATATTAGCAAAAAGCATGCACAAGGACTTATAGACTAAAGCCTCATTTTTCCTGAAAATATGCCTTTCTTCTAGAGCATCCTTAAAGGAGAGAAGTACTGATACCCTCAGTGAGATGCCAACTGGACACAGAAAGTCCTTCAGAACTGCAATTCCACATAGACAAAATACTGTTCTGCAATAAGTCACTGCCATTATGTAAATATATATGTACTCTCCTTCCTATTTCTATAGAAGACATTTCAGAACATCTTATTTTTTGGTTTGCCTCCAGGGTAGTTGATGAGAAAATATTCTTCCTCCCCACTTCTCTTTGGAGGAGGTGACTCGTAGCATAACATTATTTCACCGGAATAACTTTATTATCAGTAGTCAGCTGGTGATAGAACCCTTTGTAAAGTAACATAGTTGATCTTTCAGAGAAGCAAAGAATGGGTATTCCTGTCCTCTTCCTCTTTGAAAATTTCCCTTGGCATTCCTCTGTGACTTTCTGCTCTGTTTGGTAACAGCATCTGGGTTTTTTTCCTTCTTCCACTTGAAAGAAATGCAGGTCATCAAGACAGTGTAAGAGAAGCAAACAAAATAAAAGGATGAGTCACTTAGACATTCTCAGAGTACTTGAGGTTTGGGGCCATTGTTATCTCATGTAAAGGCAAAGTGAAAGAAGTGTAATGCCAGAAAATATATAAATTTTGTTTTAACTTCAGTTTACACTTTGAAAAATGGAAACCACAGAAGTGCTCTACTTTAGGCAGTATTCATGCTGTAACCCTCCTACTGACATCTTTGTGGAGATGCTGAGAAATTTCATGCTTGAAAGCAATATAATTAGTAATAATGATTAAGAATTATCTTATAACTAGTACTTAAGAAAAACAGTTGCTCTTGAGAGCTTTCAATTAAAATAAATCAGGAGAAGATAAATAAAAAATGATCAAAATCAGTAATACAATACTTTGGGACATTAACTGGACCTGCTTTCATGTATTGGTAAGAGCCAGGCTCTAGCCATAATTCCACTGGCTGAAAATACAGGACTTAAAGATAGGAAAAACACTGGAGAACATTCCAAGTCAAGAAATAAATGAGCAAGCATTAGTTGATAAACAACTTCTTAAAAAGAAAAAAAATGTATAAAATTTGGAAATAAGATACAATATTTTGCTAGCTCTAACAAAACCGATTAACCAATGCAAGGTTATTCCAATAAGATAATATCATATTCTTATGACACTATCTCCTGGCAATCTGCTTCCAGCCTCTGAATCTTCGTGTCCAAAAGCTTTACTTGCTTGTTTGATTTCTATCTGTGCAGTACTAGACACTACTACTCTCTGACTCACCAAAATGAATGCTCACTAAACCCAATCTCCAGCAGAGAGCTTTGTCTCTAATCTAAATAATCCATCTGCACTGATTACAAAACTGACTGTTTACAGCTTGAGTTACTCGCTGCCTGCTATGAACAATCAGTGGCTTTGCTCACCTTACTTACTGTCAGTGACATTAGAGTCATTCTGGAACTGCTCTCTTATTATTTTATACCATATGCTGTTCCTCTTCAGAACACTGACATCTTCCGAGCATCCAGCAAAGGCATAAGGTTGTTAGTTTTCATACGTTCACTTTCTGAAGATGTTGTCCAACATAAAAGTGTAAGTCAAAAAATCAGAGAACAGGAAGGGAATCCATTGTTAGCCCTAGAAGGGGTGTGAATCCATCCTGTTTCATTTTACAACCATATTGTGAAAGCACAGATCACCAAACCCACTGGTTTTCACTCTGCTGTCTCTATACACTCTTTTGTTTGCATAGTCTTCTTTTCAGTTAATGCACTTCACAGGCAAATCCCCATATGATCACCCGAATACACACACACACAGCAGACTGTTTATTTAATTTTCTCTCAGAAATGTTGCTGCATGTTCCAGGAGATGAGCTGCATTTTGCCTCAAAATCTGTCACCTGCAACTTTCCACTCCTATAGCTCTGATTGTTTTATGGATAAGACTCGCTGCTCATCAGCATCAATCAGAAACAGATTTTCTTGCATTTAGGTTTATATTGATGCAACTAACAGAATCGGGTGCAATAACAGCAGCTGTGCATATGCACCAGATCAAAAATATTTACCCAATTTTCTGTTCAGTTTCTTTCTTATATACAGTTCTTTGATGTGGGGAGTAAGGTGGGTGTAGACACAACAAAAGGAAGTACTGATCAGATTCACACAATCTGTTAGGCCTACTGCAACAACTAAAAGTTATTTCAGCCACATGAGGTCAAAACTCTGAACGAATAAACTGTATTTGGTCTGTCCTTATTTTCATCAGCTGAGAATTTTGACCTTAATAACCTTGGTGATACAGACTTCAGGGACTATGAAAATTGGAGAACTTCATTTAGCTGCATGCCATAGCACTAAAATTTCCCCCTCTACCTGCTCTAAGTTTCTTTCCCTCTCAGCACCGTCCACCAACAGAAACGTAGCAACCCAGTTCCTGTCTCAGGTACACGAAGTGCTCTTGCACGTGACACGCACACAGACTGCTTCTGAGCAGCAAAAAAGTGCTTTGTGGAATACACAAAATGTAGAAGGAGCTGCTCAAAAGAATAGTTGTGAAAGGTAGGTCCTTATCGTGCAAAGCTGTGCAGAACAGTACTCATGGCAAAGGAGAGTCAGAAGGCCCTGACAAGAGGGAGGGACCCTGAGCCACAGTGAGTCAGGGGAAGGTTGCAGTTAAGTGTTCCGCTGCTAGTGCATATGTTTGGCTGATTGATACAATCCTTCCTTTGCCTGTGGCAGGATAAAATCAATTTCATATAAATTGGAACATACACACAAATCTTATCACTGCTTGCAGATATATTGCCCTTCGTATATTTTCTGTTTTTTTCAATCAGTTTTATATTTATAGGGTAACTGAAAAAGAATGCTATACATTATTTATCAACATTGATTTTAAACAAGTCATTCCATTTATAATCACAAATTACCTAAGAAAATTGTGTTTATCTTACTTTTTCTCCATAAAGCAAATTAAGTATTTAATTATTAATGGAATTTTACTGTTGACCGCAGTAAACAAGTCTTCAAAAATAAGAGGGGCATAGAGATAACTAGCCATGGTACAGTTATATAATGTCATCAGTAATTCTAGTGTTTACTGCATTTCTTAATTTAAGAAAATACTGGTGCTGATTTAGAAAGAAAGCCGCATCTAATTAAGGACAAAAATAGTGCTCTGTTCCAGTATTTCCTGAATCCACATTTGAAAAAGGCTCATTTTTACCAGAGGCCTTTAATCTTCTGTCTAGACCAGTTCTGCTATGCTGACTCATTACAGTAACAGGTTGCAAAGAAAAATTCCTTGGAGGATGCTGTTCAATTACTCAATGACATTCACTTACGGATATTGATTAGACCACACATTGTTTGACTTCCCCTTTGATACTTTCTGTCACAAGCAAATGGTTACACCCTTTCTGAGAGGGCAGAGGAGGATGGAATTCATGAAAATGAAATGACTTCGAGGTTTATAAAACTTCGATTTAGCTTGAATGGAAAATGGCCAATTAAATACGCTACACAGCAAATCCCAATAAAAGAGCACAGGTTCAGATTTTCGCTCTCAACATGTAAGCCTGCAGTAGATGATTTTGAACAGCCTCACACAATGACCAAACTAATAGCATCTGGAAATGCAAATCTACCCAAGTACTAGTTTTCAGGTAGTTTCAGATAATACCTTCTTCAATCTCTTAACAGATTTGCATGCTCCCACTATCAATTTCCTGAGTTTTTGATTACTTTCACCCTGTTACATTTGCTATCTTCTGATGATAGGTCTGTTATAATGCAAGAATATACATAGCTGTTCCACTAATACATTTTTCTGTTGTTTTATCAATCTTTAAAATGTCAGCTTTTTCATTACTGCAATGTTTTTTATTCTTCTAGAAATCTTAAAAGTAGCTATTATTTTTTTATGGCTTATCAGTTACAATTCATTTATATCCAGTCAAAGTGTAACAGTTCATAAAATTGTGTTGTATGATATGTGGCTGATGAGATGCTGTAAGTTATTAAGCAAACTATTTCCCTTAGTCTGCTCTTCTGAAATTATTCTTACAGCTGAGAAAGTCTTACGGTCAGGCCAAAGCCTAACTGCCTACGTCTGCTTTCCTGCTTGTTTTTATTGCTCTGGCTAATGAAGTGATCAACAAAGAGATGCAGCCTGCCAGAAACAGTGTATCTCATAGCCTTCGCACTCCTGCTGATTTCCAAGCCAAGGCAACTATAGGAGCACACAAGGATTGGACACTATTGCAAGCCCTCCAGGGCACCCATATGCAATTTCTCTCATGCTGCATGTTGCCAGTGGGCAAACAGCACACTGAAGCCAAGAGGAGATTTTAGTAAAAGTCCTACTCACGTTGTATTGTCCACCTTAAAACTTCTCTAGTGTGCCTGGAAATTTATTTTCCAGAAGGCAATTTCTGCAGCCTAACTTACTCAGATAACATAAGAACTATCATCACCACTGTTACCTGCTCAGGTCTACCCCAGTTTGTTTCCTGTGCTGCCCTTTTTTATGCCAAATTTGAGTCCCAAGCCCTACTGAGTGCTCAACAGACCCCTCCACCACTACCAGCACCCCCTTCTCATAAATGCCCACCATGTCTCCCAACTCCACACAAACTCCCTCTACGACCTGCATCTTAACAGTGATACTTTTCCTCCCCCGCTTCCTCTCAAGACAAAGGCACCCTGCACTGCTAGCACCACTCCCCTGCTGTCATTGAGAAATCCCTCACAACATCTGTGAAGCCATGCAGAAGGCAATGCCAGTGACTTCTCAGGACATTTCTCATCACCTGCCTGCACTTCCTTCCTTCTCGTTCTTTGCCATAGCAAGGAGACCGTAGCTTCACATCAGCTGTAAAATTAGAAGATCCTCAATCAAATGCCAAAAAATGCATCTCTATAAACTACATGCATTAAGAGCCAGCCCTCAGCTTGTTCCTCAGCTGTTTCACCACAAAGTGTATCTGCTGAGAGTAGCAACAGGGAGAACAAAGAGTGTCAGTGGGAAAGGTATGTTCTCATCTGACCACATAGCTATTTGGAACTGGCAGGATCATTTCAATGCAGGTTAATTCCCCTTGAAAAAAGGGAGATGTATGAATTTTATTATGGCTAATACACAATGACAACTAAATCCCAAAGGGATACCTGAATACAGGGGGAAAAAAAAAAAGAAAATGAGGAATTGCTTTGAAGTTTCTAATCCGCTGCTCTGGAGTTTCTATTTCGGGTTAACAGTGTTTTTTGAAGGACACAGTGTAGGTCTGATTGTTTAGCTTAGGGAGCACCAAGGAAGAATAAGAATACACACTCATATAGTCTCAGGGACCCCTGACTGCTCCTAGCTTTAATCCAGCAGTTGAATAAATTAATAAATTGACCAAACTGTTTAAAAATGGTTAAAAACCACTGCAGGCTGGCTGGTGCCTGCTCTGGCTTTTCTGGTCCATTCAGTATTTCTGGCACATCTGTGTCTTTACAGGGTTGAGAAATGCTGATATTTGATAACACGGTGAGGGATTTACAAAGATATCTCTTTCCTGGAGTTTTAGGGCCGTTAGACAGAAAAGCCTGTCACTGTTGTCTCTGTAAGAGAAATGAAAAAGACAAAGAATAGGTGCTTCCATATACTTGCATCTATAATAAAATACCTAAATCATGTTTCTTTCTATTAACATTTTGTTAGCTATCATGCTTTGTCATTGCTTATAAAAGCTATTGCATTGCAAATATACCAAAATCATTCTTAAGAAAAAAAGTGAATAAAGACAGTAAATTCATTTCATTCCCACCCAGTTTCATTGATCAATATAGTCCATTTCCCACAGTTCTGTTCCTCTCATAAAAACCTTTTATTCATGTCTTTGAGGATATATTTTAGAAAGTTTGAAGGTTTAGAAAATGACAGTCTGTCCAGGTTTTTTTTCTAACTTATCAATAATTCTCTTTTTTTCATGCAGAAGAGAAAAAAAAAAAAACAAGAAATATAGTAGGTGTGTCACTGAACTTGGAAAGTAACAACCTGTAGATATGAGCGAGGTTTAATTTGCAGTGACTGCACTCTCATAAATCCAAACAAGTGATTTGCAGTCCACTCACACCTCCTGCTGGTCTAGGAAACATGTACCACAGATCTTCTTGCATATTATATCTCAAATATCTTAATCTATCTCTTTTTTTTCATGCTCCTTTCCACCCAGAGCAAAAAGCACTCTCTGCCTAACCAAGAGCAGCAGTGAGTGCTGCTCTCCCACTGCCATGCATGTAGTCATGTAGTCGTGCCCTGCCCTTTCTGGGGGAACAGCTCTCATCATCAGAGCAGTACTTGTGCCTTCGCCTTGCAAGCATCTCTTCTGCCCCTCTGTCCCCTGCCTGCACCGTCATGTCCTGCACAGGGAGGCACTCTATGACTCTTTCTAGACTGGCTAACAGCTGCCAGGAGGAAATCCAGTCCTGGTGTCCTCCTTCAGCCCCACAGCACCTCCCTGAGCAAGTGGCCTGCAGCCCCTCCAGGCTCACTGTGCCCTGCATGCCCCACACTGCAACCGTGCTGCTACAAAAATCAGATAACCCCGAAGGGAGATAAATATGCTCCTCATTTTCCTTTCTATTTGCAGAGTAAATTTGCATTTAGGTACAGGCATTTGATTAGAGGTGTGAAATGCGTTTTAGCATGTCCATTAATTAGTTTTCCACAATTTCAGTTTCCGCATAACTTTAGAGCACTGATGTACTTTCACAGCTAAATACAAAGATGCGTGCAAGTATTTTTGCATCACGCATGGACAGATTTACCTAACAGGACTATTGATGAGTTACAGCATACCTTAAATAATACCACCAAAAATTTATTTTGTAAAACAGAAGAGTACAAAAGTTGTGCTAAGTTTTGCAGTGTCTCATGGGAATGCTTGAAAGGAGAAATAAGTACAATATTCATACTTGGTATTCACAGCCTGTTCATTACACATTTTTAGAAGCATATCTTCCCCCCCCTCCCCAATATTTAATTAAAAAGAAAGCAGAAAAAGTAGGAGGAACAAAAACCTTCTCAACTTCAATGACACTATTGGAAAATAATTATTTCAAAACTGCTTATCTGTTAAAAAGCTGGCAAGCCACCAGGATCTTGATTGCTGTAAGCAATTTTATAACTGCTCTACACAGATAAATTTAACAAAGAGAAATTAATTTCAGTCTCGTAATAAGTCTCATCTCATTACCAAAACAACGTCTTGTGCAAAGGACTGCAGGTAGAGGATTGGCATGCAGGCATTTAAAAACTGCCTCGAAAAAGTCCATCTCAGAACTCTGAATTTCATTAATGCTTCTCCTTCCTGAACATCATTTTTCCTAATTGTATAAAGCAAAATGCATCCATTTGATATTTTGCTCATTGTGTTTGAGGAAGCCAACTGACTGCCAGGAGCCATCCTTTATTTGCAGCCTCTGAGGAACATACCCCTGGGAGCAGTAATAAGAATATCACTTCTTCGAAGAACGATATCAACTATGCTCATGTCTACCTGGGTTTTTTTCTTTGTTTTTGTTTTTTTTTTTTTGTTTTTGTTTTTGTTTTTGTTTTTGTTTACATTCCAGAGCACATAACAGCATGTTAATTATCCGTCAGGCTTATCTGTCTACAAATACAGTAACAATACAACTGAAGAATGAAGATATTCTGTGGGGAAACAGCGGTCTCTCTTCTTTATGCCTGCATACTGGCCCTTTCCTAGAAGTAGGCTTCCCATAGGACAGTTCTATTACATCCCTACATCCTTCAACATATCTTTGAAAATCCTTCAAAACACAGCATGACCAAGATCCAAAATACAAACTTGACATCAGATTCAGCAATAACTATGCTCTGCAAAAGAAAAAGCACAAAACAATCAGAGTGTGTAATGGGCCATAAATCCTGCCACACTAGAACTCGTGCTTGCAGCTCTCAGATGGCACTACTTGAGCAGAGATGTTATGAATTGCCTGCCTTTCTCCTTCTACCACTTATTGGTGATATTGCTATAGCACATCAGCCAGGGTTTATAAAAAGGAACACATGATGTACCCTGCTGGAACTTCTAATATGGATTTCAGCTTTGCCAACACAAAATATCCCTATACAGCATTGCATCCTTGGGAGCCACAATAAAATTTTCTGCTACTAGACATCCCATTCAACAAACTGCAGAGAGCAGATACACCAGTACAGACAACATTTTTTCACGAGGCACTCCTCACACATTTGCTGATGTACTTGACCACGCAAATCAATACCTCTTTGCAGAGCACACACTGTGAGCAGCAAGAAAAGGAACCATTTTCTTTAATCCAGCATATCCTTGCTACCACAATTTCTAATTTCTTCATTAGTTTTTCACAATTAAAGAATTATTTTGTTCATCAGTTTTGCTTCATTGGCATAAAACCATCTACAATTTTTGGAAAATATATGCATTTAACAAAGCGGATGCTGTATTTAATCTTGAGCTTTTCCACACAAGGAAAAAAAAACAAAGGCATGAATATGCCCCTAAGTTCCTTTGGTTATAATTAACACAGCAGATTTTCAATCTAAGTTTCTTGACCTATCACCTCAAACATGTTTTTAACTGTTCCTTTTCTTGTTTCCACAGCAACCTTTCCACAATCTCTTTTTTTTTTTTCCTCTTTTCTCTTAATTCTCTGAGGAATCAATGACTATTCAATAGTAATTTTGTTGTTGCTGCTTTTCAAAAAAACAAACGCAAAAAATATTTATGCGTTTGTCTTAAAGCAAAACAACAGTTCTGGGAAAATTGTCCTTGTCCAGATGACTGAAAAATCTCATTTCAATCACAGTACTGTTGTTAGTATATCACCTTGACAGGTTTCATAATACCACAAGCTTCTTGCCTTCTAAGTTGGGGGTGAATCATTTTTGGACCCTTCTCAAATGTTTCATACTGGAACATCTGTCAACAGCACAATGCAAGACATCTTTTCTGCTTCAAATTTCTGAAGAAATGCTGAACAGAGTTAATGTCATTCTCCAGTGATTAATGCAAGCCAGTCTGTACCTAGGGAGAAACACTGAGAAGCTGTAGTTGAAAATTTTGATGGTGATCCATGTGAAGACCACCCACCTTTATCCACATTGTATGAGATGCCGTTTTAAAGGGAAAAAAAGAGACTGAAGCAATAATCTTTGTCACTTTGTGCTGTTATTGCCATCCATTTCTTCCTTGTTTTTGTTTTCAGCACATTTTATAAAATGCACTAGAGTCAGCATTAAATACTTAAAGGCAAGTATCATAAAGTCATAGAATGGTTTAGGCTGGGAGGAACCTTAAAGCTCATCTAGTTCCAATGCCCTGCCATAGGCAGGACACCCCTCCACATCAGGTAGTAAAGATATTAGCTTTACAAGTAGAGAAAAGTTCCAGTTCATATAAATGAGTATTAAAAGGCAGACACTTTGAGACCCATTTTTTTTTCTGCATTTTGCTTGTACTTAATTGCCTAAGTAATAGATTTTGAGTGGAGAAACGAACGTTCCTAATGTTGCGTTCCCCACACTGCAACTGCTGGCTTCTGAAGATCAGTTGAGTAGGAAAATGCAGCTGAGAGGATTACATTCCAGTTCCAGCCCAGATCTTTGCTAATAATAGTTTGTTCTTTTCTTCACCATAATCAAATACAAAGTTCAATCTCCCTATCTAATTTTTGCCTTTGAAAACATATGCCTGAACACTTTCTATAAGCCTCACTTTATGGACTGTATTTTTTAGAACAGGCTGTTAACAGCACCTATGTGGGGTTCTCCCACTGGGTTTCCAACACCTCAAAGTAAGGTAAGTTTTCAGTTTCCAGACCTCCTCAGGCTTTATGCTGCTTGCATCAAGGGGTACATTCACTATAGCAGCTGTTCCATCCGTATTTAATGGATTTTGAGCTTCTAAAATAGCTACCTGTAAAAACTGAAGAAACCATAAGGTACAACAGTCAAAGGACTATTAATTTCAACAGCTTGGAATATAAAAATGGTTATCTTGGAAAAAAAAAAAAAAAAAAAACACCCTCTTATGCTGTAGGGAACAGAAGTAGAGCTGAACAAGAACTTTTCTTGAAAGATTTTTCTTGGGAATGCACTGATTTCATGAAATATTTTTCTACTGAGACATAACCTTTAAGGAAAGTTAGCAATTTCAATAAAAACTTTCACTGACAAGTATTTCTCAGCTCCAAACTAAACCTTCAGTCCAAACCCAGATAAAATAGTCATCCATGCCCATTGAGAGTACAGGCTGGCTTTCTGCTATTTAAGTAGACCAGAAAAGCAAGAGGTACATTTTACTCCCAGAGTGATTGGGGCTCTGACTGAATAATGCTTCAGAACTGATTTCTTTATCAGGATATGTTCTTACTTCACAGGTTTAATAGCTCTGCCTTCTGGCTTGCAGCAAACTGCATGAGGTTTGTTCTGTGCTCCCTAGGAAATTTGCTTCTTTAGCACCTGGGAAGTTCGGCTGGGTCCGATCCCTGCTTGCCTTTGCAGCTTTTTCTGTGCAGGAGCTGCAGATTCTCAGAAGGTTGCTGCAAGTCTCTTCTGTCCTGAATCTCAGTGCACATGGAAATCTTCCCTTTAGGTCAGCAACCTAAAACTTCTCCAAATGCAGCACAACATTTACTGGAAGGAAAAGAGAAATGCATGATTCTAGGTGATCTTCAGCCCTAGAACACACAAGTACTGCTGTGAGACCTGGTAGCAAAGCACAGGAAATTAAATCTGGCAGCTTATCCTCTGCAGGGCCTATGAAGCACCTACTGGAGACACGCTCACAGAAAAATACAAAAGATAAAATTACTAAGATATGGTAAGTCAGCTTTACATCAGCGGATTTAGACTACCACTGGATACAGTTCTCCTAATTAGAGAACCGCAGAATTTGTCATTTGCTGCAGGCATTCTTCACCTCAGCATTTTGCCCACGCTTTTTTATTCCGTTCAGTTACCATTTTATGGCAGGCCCTTAGCAATACAAGTGTTCACACTCCAAAACTGTATCTATGGCCAGTGCTGCAGGACTTTGTTTGAGTAGGCTTTGGTAGGGCATTTCCTCTCAAGCCAATGCTATTTACTTCAAATCATTTCCTATCAGAATCTGAGAGTCCTTTTTTACAACATTTACTGAAGTCAGTTTCCACAGTACTGCAAGAAGCTTGGTTATGAACAGTGCAGTTCATTCAAGCTGGTGCTTGAGTGAGCTGAGGCTCCTAAAACCTGACTGAAATGAGGTTTTTGTCTGATTTCAGTAGGGTCACCAGGTTTTTAATTATGTTCTTTCAGTGCCTTTTGGAAGATGCTCCAGACAAAGGCAGGACAATTCTGCCTATAAATTATCTGCAACTTCCTGAGGGGTCAGACCTCAGTAGATCTGCTGCAGTCCACTTAGAGCTAGAAGACATTTTTGAAAGATGTTACACTCAAGAGCTGATATTATAAGGCAGAGCACAATGTGTGCAAAAATATGCTCAACAGCTGAAAATTGAGTACAAATAGCTGTGCATTAAGTCAAATACTTCCTTATTTAATTACCACATTTACATGTAAAGGTTCCTTTTATAATATCTATATTTTCAGACTAAGTCCAATTCTTAGCCCCAACTGGGTTGTTAAAGCACATTTAAGTAAAAATTACCTGGTTCCTACACTATTTTCAAGATCACTCAATCATCTGCACAGAGACCTTCCATAAGTCTAACACAGGGCACATTTATATTTATACTTTAAACTTATTTCCTACTTTAACATCAGTGCTAGAAATAAGCTTAAGGCTAAAAAAAAATGAGTTTTAAAACCATTATTGTCCTTCATTGATGCCAGATCACATCAGTTCAAGGCATTCAATTTCCTCTGGCTTTTTTATTTAAATCAATCATTCCAAAAAGTTCATATGTATTATTCTTGTAACTTTTTTTGAGTTAATAATTAAAGACACAATGACAATTACATCTAAAATAAAAATGCTTAAATATTCTAAAGCCATCTGATTTCATTATGCAAATTAGATAACATGTTAATAACAACATTTGTAGCTTCAGTAATATGACTTGACTTCGTACTCAGACATTTCATTAATTATGTGGAAGGCAGAACAGTAAATTTAGGTCATAGGCAGGTAGCACACATATGGAAGTACACCATAAGATATACCTGTGATAACAGAATTAAAATAAAGTTTTAAATGTATATGTTAGTCACTCTCCACATTTTCAGCCTTTCATATTTTTAAATTGCGCATCCTGTCTCCATACGCTCTGCGGAGGCACACAGGCCCTCACAAGAAGGAGCTGCTCCCTCCTACCTGCAAGGAGACACACAGCCCTCCCATCCTACTGCCAGCTTACCTCCGTGTCCTGCATTAGCTGGGACAGAACAGAAAGACTGACTTCTTGCTAGGCATGTACATTCCATACCAGAAGCATCTGTGGGCTGCCCAGGACTTGCTGATGAGACAAACCAGGCCAGAGATCCACGATCAGAAACACCGACTAACCCACGACTACCAGACTGTTGTTAACTCAAGAGGCTGCTGGCAAGCAGCTGAATAACATCTTCAATTCCTATGCTGTTGTCCTACTTCCCTGCAATGCCACACATTTGCTCACTGTCCTACCTAGATATTACAGCACAGGCAGTGCTGTGTTCTAAAAGAGATGGATTGTGTCACTACAAAACGTAGACAAATAACCTGCTATAGTTTTATATTTCTCCACAGCAAGGGCACATAGTGTAATAATCAACAGTTAAAATGAAAGGGAGCTGACCAGTGAGTGTTGGGAAACATAAGGATAGACAAAGAGAAGAATTTCAAACTTTGAGGAAGAAATGAGATAATGCTTTCCTTCCAGAGGCAGACCGCTATTAAGACCACGGGGTTAAGGATTGGGCACTGGCAACGCACAACCATTTCTGCTTAACTATCTCTCTCAGCTTGAATTAGGATAACTTTGTTAGGGAA
Source organism: Lagopus leucura (assembly GCF_019238085.1). Lineage (NCBI taxonomy): Eukaryota > Metazoa > Chordata > Aves > Galliformes > Phasianidae > Lagopus > Lagopus leucura. The sequence continues at coordinate 9,097,428 of NW_024962255.1, read as the reverse complement.
TGTAACAGCATATGGATCTGGTTTCCAGAAGACTTAACCAGTAATCATAGAGGAAACCATTGAAAATCCTCAAAAAGAGAAGGAAAAAACACAATAAAAACACTTCAAAATATTTTTTCATTATAATGTCTCAGATAAATTTTTACCTGCAAACAAAACAAGATATTTGATGCAAGTTTTTTAAAGGCTACCTTGAAAGAAGAATGACCTTGAATAAGACAGGAAAATGTACAGTTTGTAATAAGGAAGAAGGCCCATTTGCATGTGTTTATACAAATCCAAAAAGAGGCATTCAGATCAAAGGAGCATTTGAATTTTGACTTAAATAAGCTGCAAAGACTGATACTGCGAAGTGTCAATCATTTTTGCGGCCTTGTGATAACTTTTTGGTTGAAATGAAATAATCTCTTACACTACAGAAAAAATATTTTCACTACAGATAAAAGATCAAATCTTAAAAACATGGCAGAAAGTTTGCTTCTTGACTAGACACGTGTAGCCTTTCTGAAGACAGCGCAGATGCAAATTGCCTGAATTTTATCTTTGATTTCTATTTTCAGGTAAGATTTTTGTCATATTGTGAAATACAAAAAGCAATGAAGAATTTCATGTGCTGAACCCTGCATCCAACGTAAATATAGTTAAAACTGAGAAACGAAATCAATAGCTTAGATGATCAAGTACTGTATACACTGATTCTGTAACTTCTCAGCAAGCACAAACAATTATAACTACAATTCCCACTCTATTACATATCTGTGTCCTGTTAAAGTATATGCTCTTTGTGCATGAGTACATAGAATTAAATTCCCCACAAGCTTCTACTCTTTGTGCTGTGGCTGCAACTGGTTGTAACCACGATGAATTTGTTTTATTAGTTCATTACTTTTCAGAGTTTTGCCATCATAAGAACTTCTGCTCCTAAAGAAGTTGGATCCCCACCAGGTTTATGAATTGGCCTTACAAATTTCTTGACCTTTTTGAGAAGGTGCTGAAGTAACAGCAGCTACTTGAAAGATGTGGGAACAAACTATGCCAGTGCCATAATAGTGATAACTAATCATTAGCAAATGTACTCAAACAGTGCTTGAGTGTGGCATCCTATCCAGGATAATACAGCTTCTTCTAAAGCAGGTAGAATGAGTACCCTCCCACAGCAATCCCACTAAGTGGCTGTCTGGAGCTGTCTCACAGAACCATAGGCAACAGAGAAATTTGTTATTTGCCCCATCAGACCAGGCCACTGGACAACCTGTAAGCACAACGGGCTGATGACCAGTGGACAGGTCTCTACTTAGCAGCCTTTACAGAGGCTGCTGGTCAGCAGAAATATCTGTTTTCCACAGCAGTGCAATGACAGCACTGTTAGCTTGCGGCTCTTTGAATGACAGCAGGAAATCACGCTGGACTAACAGCATCAATATATCACAAAGATAACCTGTCCAAAGTGGAGCTATAACATTTTTCTGAGGCCTTTGGGGATGTACAGAAGGGTGAGGCCCCAAGTCAAGCAGTAGGTACCCTTGCCCTCCCCACTGAACCACCACCTCTATAGGAGGACACAGCTACACAGATAGTGGACATATCGAACCTGGAGTCCCCCATATCAGGGGCACCTGTTTCACAAGTGGATATCAGTTTCTTCTCCAGCACAGTAAAGCTAGGAAACTGTGGGGTTCATCCCTCTCCGGAGAGTCAAAGAGACCACATCACCCATAAGAGAAGTTGAAAAGTCCACATCTCCTGTAGCACAGTTTCATTTTGGACTGAACAAAGAGTCAGGGCATGCAGCTTCAGCAAAGACCCAGAAGGTTTTACTTTGCTTAGAGCTATAAAAGCCTCCAGTTAGCCATGAAAACGATGCAATAGCTAGCAGAAGCTGATTGTTCACAGACAACAGCTGCTTCTGGGACCTTAATAACTCATTTGTTATGCTGCACCTTTTATGAGTGCAATTAAAAAGTTATGTCAACTTACAATGGAAAATGTGTTTCAATATTCAACAGCCTTATTTGTCCTCTCAAAATATTCCTGTTACTACAACAATTTTGATATTACCTCAGGAGGTTTCTGATTCACTTCCCTTCTTCTTTTACACTTTGATGGAACCTGAAAGTCATAATCAGGATTAGACCACACTCTATGAAACTCCACATGTGCTAATCCTTTTTTAAAGCTAGTTATGCTAGAGGCTAGAGGCTTTAGCTAGAGGCTAGCTCAGCCTCTGTGGGAGACGGCCCTTACCAAGCTTTTCAAGGACAAAGTAATTCCAGTACAGAATTCAGAACAGTGACATAGATATTCCTTTTTAACATTTTATGAATTGCATGTTGTATAGGATGCATAAATTCAATATGCATTCAGTCTTTATAAAGTAGTTTCTCCTTTTTTTTTGCATTGATTACAGATTTGTTCCATGAACCAAGATTGAACAGGTTCAGCAAAGTCCAGTGTAAACATCTGCACCTGAATTTGCCTGTCATCAGTAGACTGGCAATTAAGTTAGCAGTAATTTATGGAGGACAGTACTTGCTCCATTTCTGAGTACGTGTAATGTGAATAAATCAAGAACTCCTTCCCAAGCGAATGAAAATACTGACATTACTGTAACTGCTGTTCAGTGTGAGCAGTGAACAGGGCAGCAGTTGTGTATGAACAAGATGCAGGATGCTGTCACACAGAGAAGCACAATAAAGAAATCAGGAGAGTCTTCACTTTGCATTTACAAGCACAACTTGTTTACCAAGCAACATCCTAGATTTTGCTTTTCCTGAATTATCTCACTGTTAGTCACATCTTAGGGGAAAATATCAAAATGTCACACCGAGTGATACAAAGCCAACTTGAATTTTCAGTATGAGAATAAATAGCATCATCCACTAAGGAGAAAGCTGAGCAAACAAGAATCACAATCATCAAAGAGTGCAGTCAGAGCATGCCAGTGAACACAGCTGTTGTGCTATGACATAAATGTTGCTCAGTGTGACCAAAATAATTGAATAAAGATATAGATCTGATAATCATAACTCAGACAGCATTAAGAGGATGTATTTCAATATGTTTTTATAGCTCAATAAAAATCCTTCCTTGATACGAGTATCTTAGCTTAGCTTCTAATGCAACTCTGAATGTTCTAAGTGAATCTGGCTTTGCACTATCACAAATGTGCTTACAAATAAAAACATCTTAAGTATTGTTATAAAGACCTACTCAGTAACTTTTGGGTGTCCCAGAGAAGGTCATCTCTTGACTACACATTTTCTGTAACATCTTCCATGAGCTTGTGTAATTTCTCGGTGCGACAGATCTGCAAACAAAAAGTGCTATGAAACGGAATAGGTGTCCATAAACTTCTTTGCTACCAGATGGTTTACTCATGCCTCTTGAAATTCTCCATCTTCCTTTTCTCCCTTAACCTGTATCCCAGAGCCTGAACTAACATTATTAATTTCTCCCAAAGACAAAGAAATAGGGAATATATATTTAGCATTAAGAGGATCCAAAGATAACATACTTAAAAGCTTTGTCATTTTCAGTAGGCAGAGAAAATTGGTTTAGGCCACCTTCAGTGCTTTAAAGTTTCTGCACAAGTCACACATCTTTTAAGTCAATGGGTATTTTGCAGTTATTACTTGTGTAAGCAATATCCATTCTGCTCTATGTTGTCTGTGCTATCAAGGCATAAGAGCTTTATTTCAACAAATACTTCTCTGAGCCAGTAGAATGAACAACCAATGGGACAGAAGAGAACAATTGCAAATAAACTGTCAAATGATCAAAAAGTAATCTTCAGGTTATTCTACCAATGGTTGGCAAATTTTACGTGGCTGGAAAGCATGACAAGATTTATAATCCTTAATTTAAGGGAATATGCATAACTGATTCATGGCATCAAGCCCTGTTGACCCTTCCCAAATCCTACTCAGCAACAAGAGTAATAATATCATGCATATGTAAATATAACAAATATGAAGAATACATGCCAGCAATATTTATTTCCATACTCTATGATCATGTTCCCAAATCAACATCTGGGATACAAAAAGAGTTGATTTCCACTGTGGTTTTGGTTTAGTACAATCCCGTTTCTCCCATCTCTTTGGACAATCTCGTGTTTCTGGTTTGGTTCACTTGCTGCTGTGTTGCGTGTTAGTGCCGCACGTCACAAGTCTGTTAGGATTCCTTTTGATGCTTTGAAGTTTGAAGGCTCCAGCAATAGCCAAGGGAAACACTCACTAGTATCTCCCTTTTGGGAAAAAGGTCTCAGCTTCAGCAGGGAGGAATTCCTCCTGCTAACAGGTGTTCCTGATGGAGCCCAGCAAGCACACAGGTTTTCCTGACTGTGAACTGCAATCAAACCAACAGTTATGTGCTTGCTCATGTCCTTGATAAAAGCTCATTTAGACAGGCTGATTTTTTTTCCTACTGTCTTCTTTCACGTAGCTTTCACTTACACATAAAGGCATTTTTCTTCCAAACTATACAAAATAACCAAGTTTCAGAGCTCCTGGTAAGTCTGAAGTATTTGTCATAACATCAGTTCTCAGAGGGGATCTACTCATCTACTACACCTCGTGAAGGCTAGAAGCCAAAGAGAATAGTGGGAAGGATTATTATTATTCTGTGCCACATACATCTGCAGTATAGTTAGCTTTGGTAAAGGAAAGCACTGGAACCACTTACAGTATCAATCTTAAGCCACAAGTGAGGCATCACTGCCCCTTGACAGCAGGTGACATTCACCCAGCAGCAGGCTCCACAATGGCAGCACACGTGCACTGACAAGACTGCTGCATCCAACTGCCAGGAGCTCATCCTAAGCATGGCTCAGCCCTGCACGCATCCCCAAAGCCTCTTCCGCACACTGGTCCTGCCACATGCTGCAAGACTCCCTGCTGGGGCTGGCACTGAACATACACATTATTGTAAGAGAAAGAGCACTATTGGGAAGTTTGCTGGGTTTTAGCATTCCTCCTAGTCTCCCAGACTCTTTTGCTGTAGGGTTGTCAGCTTGTTTGTAGCTAAACCTCCTAAGAGGAAACCTGCAGTACAGGGCTGAACTCCCCCACTTACACTCCTGAGCTGCTGCTACCGTGTCTTCCTTTCTCTTTCATTCCCCCACGTTTCTGAAGCACTTCCACCCTCCCCCTTCTGGGATCCTCATCTTTCTACTCCTTCTGCACTGTCTCAAACACTAAAAACCCACAATCACCTCCTCTTCCTTTCTGCACTCCTGCCACCCCTCAGCCTCTGCTGTCATTTACAGTTGTAGAGGAGGAGATGCTCAAATGGGTCTCTAGCAGTGCCACATAAAATTTATTCACTGTAGACAGAAAAACAAACTTCTTAAAGTAGACTGTAAAAACGCCCAGGGTAAATATCATTCTTAAGATGCTAAATCATCACCAAAGCAAAACAGGTATTTTTTTGCATTGGGATCTTACTGTAAAAGTAAAGATTTAGGAAAAGAAAACGTTATAAACCCTTGCCCTGGGTGCATTACATGCTAGACTCAGAATGAAATAAATTTAAGAAAGCGCGTAAGAAAAAAACCCTCAAATGCTAGAGCTCACATGCAGGCATCATTCAGCACTGAGACATATTGTTCGTATCTGTTGGTTCACTGTTCCTCCTGTCTCTTTTGCCACACCAGCAAATCAAAAGTAATCATTAACAAAGTACAGAACTTCAGAGCTAGAGAACAACACAGACATATGAAGTATGCCTGTCTTCCCAGTGAACCCTGTGTATCTACGCTATGCCTTGAACACAACTGAGAACTAACAGCATACAGGCAACACCCTCTTTACTAAACTTTTGCCAAAACAGTATGAAAAGTATCCAACCTCAGACTACTAGCAACAGAACCCTCCCAAATATACCAAAAATCAAAACAATGCTACCAAAGCTTAGCAAGTGAGTTCACACATCTAGAAGGGACATGAGACAAAAGCATAAAAAATGCCTCTTGCAAGTTACATCCAACATAAGGAATGCAGCAGTTCATCAGGCCTCTTTTCTGTCTTTCTTGCTCAAGAGGGAGCTTCACTGCACTCTGGTTATTCACCATTATTGCCCTCACCTGTCCTACATTTCTAGTGCTTAGTGCTCACAAAAACCCTATCACTTCTTGTTTGTGAACTGGCTTAAAAAAAGACAGAAGTTTTATCTTTGCAAATTATTTTTTTCTGCGATTTTTACTTGGTTGAAGTCAAGCAATGCACAGGCTGTGTAACAATCACATAGACGTAGGGGGTTAAAAACTACGGTTCAGGGTAAAGGCACTGCAGGTGTGCAGTTTAATGAATTCTTAATTGAATAGTGGGTGAGCATAAAAAGGAAGTGCAGAAGGTGATTACAGGGTTCTTTCAGCAAAGGGAGCAGTGCAAGCACTGAACTCTATAATCAAGAATAAAGAAAAATGAGTTCACCTCTAATTTTCTCTGTACTGCAGCCTTTGTTATTCATGAGCAGAATGCAAGATTAGAATTTCTACTCAGGAAAGTCTTTCTACCACCAAGTTAACTGACAAGATTAGCCTTCTCAGAGATGTACTTGTTTTAGGGCTAAGACTGCAAAAAATCAGGAACTAACTTTTACCTGAAAAAGATATTGCTTCCACTCCTGTTTTGCTGAACAGTCAGATTTCTTTCCTGCTTCCTCCTGGTCTCTGCTGCTGAATAGGTTTCATAAGAGAAATATGCAGAGGAAAAAATGGGTGACTCTCCATGGAAGGAAAAAGGTAGCTGGGTTTACCATACTGCCCTATGTTCTCTTCCTCATCTCTCCAAAAAACAAACAGCCCAGAACCTCTTCCCTGCTCAAGAAAGGCCATCTGCAAGACTTACAGCAGATCACTGCCTAGGTTGGTACTGCAGGAAGGCACTGACATAAGGGGATGATGGGAAGGCTTGTGAGAGTGCCAAGGAGATTTTCTGCATATTAAGGAGACTGTTTTGTATATGTTAAGCATTTCATAAGTGCTAAAAAGAATTTATAGACCGCAACTGTGGCAGTTTAGACCTCCTGACATCCACTTTGCCACCACGCATAAATGTGACAACAGATCAGACCGCCTCAAGCTTCAGTGGGGCAGAAAACAGTCATGGATAATACAGCTCAGTACCACTTTGAACAACTCCAGACTTCAGTCACTTGATCATCAGATTATTATTTTATTTATAGAAGAGAGAAGCAAAATGTGGCATCATTTCAAGCAGATCTATGTTAAAATGTTACCTGAAATTTCTTTTTTATTCTTCAAATTTAATATTTCAAACTATGAAATTCACAAGCAAGCATTATTTACTTCAGCCTCCAGGGAAAAACGCATTTTTATATATGAAGACTTCCACACTATAATTTCCATTTTGTGAGAAAACTCTTATATTCACACTGCTACACCAAACTCTTACAATCATTCTGTATACTACATATACTTTTTGTCTAAGCACTTTTCAAATCATTTTACAACAGGCTTTAAGACTTTAAAGTGCTTTTGTGATTGTTGGTGGTGGTCTTTTCCCCGTCAATAGTACTTCAACTGGTTCCTTTCAAAAAAGGATTCACCAATCTGGTTGCAAAGTAACTGATATTTGTCCCAGTTTTGTGGCCTCTCTCACCAGCACTTTCTGATTCAGAGAGGTGACACAGGGAAGAAAGATGATGAGATTAATAACCACTGAGGCCCTCTGGAACCATTATCATCTTCTATTCCAATTTCCCCTATAACTTACATTACAGAATATCGCCCATTATTTCCTCCATCAGGCTCATAATGCTTAATTCAAATATCATTTCAAGAATCCAGTGCATTCATCTCCAAGATTCAGGAAATATAGCTGTTTAATGACATGAAGCCTGATCTAGAGCCCACTTATGTCAAATGGGAGTCTTTCAGCAGACTAATAGTCTTTGCTTAAGGGCCATCAGCTCCAATAAATCAGGAGGCAATTTTAGCTCTAATCAGAGAGATCTCGAGAAGTTCATGTAAACACATGCACCGAGTTCCATCAGCCATCCCAAAGAATTAGCAGCAGGGATGTTCATGCTCTCAGCACTCTCCAAGCAACTTCTCAGCAGCTTAGGCACACACACACAGGAAAACATGCCCAGGATTTAGTGGCACAACACGTGTTAAGCTTGAACTGCACAGCGCTACTAAGATGGTGACACTTGCTTAGAGCCACAGAAGATCTGGGATGTGTAGATTCTGCTCCCTGCTCCAAAGCACCATAATACATCTCATATTCTCTCCTTGGGGGTAGGCATAGCACTTTGCCAAGCACTGTTACAAACTGTTTTACATTATTTTGTTGCATATGGATCACCAGTGCAAATTGCAAATTTGCCTATCACAAGCAAGAAATGTCTCACTGTAGTCATCAAACCACATGTGCTACCTGGAAGCTGAAAAACTGATTTAAGAATATCAGAAATGCTTATTTCCAATGACTGAAGCTTGCCTGCTGCCAAATGACCTTGCATTTCCTAAATGCCAGGCTCCCTCTAGCTGCTATTTCTCCTCTGTCCTGTGCTACAGCATACAACTACACCAACAGCTCTCTTCCTTGCACAGATCCATAAATTCATTTATCTACATCGAAATGTTAGACATCTGAAGGAAGGTTTTATTCTAACACTGGAGAAGAACATGGGGCAGGAGTCCTTTTCAGGCTGTCCAAGAGGTACAGACATTTGCAGTAGTGCCTTACTAGCTTCTGAAATTACTTCCATTTTGTTCGTATCGTTGCTGGGGTTTTTTTGTTGGTTCTGGTGGTTGTTTTTTTTTTTTCTAAATTGAAGGTCTGGTTCTTTAATCTTGCATGTATTGTCATTAGTGATTATACTGCTTGTGAAGTAAAAAATAAACTTGCTGATGTTAAAATCTATAAGCCGTGGTAGTAAATGAAAATGTGAAGCTGGTTCTCCAAACAGCAAGAAATCCTCATTCAAATCCTCTTTTACACCCAGATGAGGATTGGTTTCAACAGTACGTAGCAGTGGAAGAAAACATTGATGATTCAATAATGGCTCTCTAAGGATGTATTTGCTTTATTTTTAAGCATTCTACTCCAAATGCAGATACAAACTCAGGCAGTTCCACCCCATTTCAAACCTTGTGAATGTCAGTAGTCCTCAAACTGCACGTACACATTTCACAGGAACGGTTATTAAAATGTTTAAACCTAAGACACAACTATATATTTCAATGCAGTAATTGCTAACTTCCACCACTTTAATGGATACTTTGAAAATACACTATTCAAACTTTGTCTTTCCACCAAGGAAAAAGCATTTTTCATAGGATTGTGATAAAACTATTTTCCACAGCAGCTGCTGTACAAAGCTAAGCTTTTAGGATCATACATAGTGCAGTGCATTGCAGTAGTAACAGAAAAGTCCTTACATATTCTAGGGTAGAGCTACACTATTTCATGTATACAGCGTACGTTCTTTAAAGACATTCAGTGTGAAAAGTAAAGGAAATACTCCATAGTCTTTTACAGAAGGAAACTGAACTTAAAATCCCAAGCACATGGTCTTTGTAAGGAAGACCAACTGTTCCTCAGAAGTGAAGTTACTTTACAGGAAAGACCTATATAAATCTCAATGTTAAAAAAAAATAAAAATAAAAAAAAATCATATTTGTCATAAATCATAAGCCTAACAATTTCAAACACTTTCTTCACTGGAGGAGTTTTACTACTTCTTTCTGGGCATTAAAGTAAAACTAGATGACTTTCAAGCCTTGTTTGCTGTTTATTTTACCCAGTAGTTCTACTTACAAGGCCAAGCACTAACTGAGTCAGCTCAAAGATCAATGAAATTAGTGTAATAAAACCCAACCAGCTGAAACTTATCCAAGAAAAAAATATTCATAGTGATCTTTCAAAAGGTGAAGGAAACACACAAGGGTATTCTACGCTAATTGTGCTGTCTGGTTTTCTTTTCCTTGAATCTTGTTAATTGTTTCAGCAGAAGCTCCAGCGAGTGAATTCAGATCTCCTGGAAATGCTGCCACAAATCCCTGCCCAAAAGGCCAGCAGGGAAGTTTCTAAGGTTCTGCATCCCTAAAGTTACTTTCTTAAGCAAGTCCTGCTTCTTCATTTTCTTCATTCAATCTCTGAAGCTTTATTAAACAAGACCCACATGACTAAAATGGTGCAGTCTTTAAAATATGGTCTTCTAGTTCACTGACATCAAGATTAAAATGAATATGCTCAATTTTTTTTATTTTTTTTATCTCACTTGAAATTAATAAAATGTGAACTCGAGGCTCTTGGAATTCTGATGTGGAAGTAATAAAAATAGATCTGATTTCTACAGTTTACACTGTAGCACTGTAAAACACTGGTAAAAAAAAATCAAAATCATCCTGCCTTTCATTCCAGCTAGGAAAGTACCCTCAATCCGAGTATATCCAAACCAAGACTTTGCCCTCTTTTGAAATTGCTGATGCACTATTTTGATTCCAAATTGCATAGCTGATGTTTTCTAAAAATTATGTTCTGCTGAAAATTTGTAACATTTAAGAACTACAAATGAAACACATTCTGAAGAAAAGAGAGTGAAACAAGTTGTAGCATTTAAAAGTGATAATAGCCCAAGGCTAGGGAAGGTTTTGGAACAAGGACAACTTGCTGCGAAAGTAATTACAGGTAAGTGGCCAAGCTTTCAGATGGACCACTCAGAGATTTTGGATCCAGAACCACTGAATAAAAGAAATAATCTACCATAGTGTGGCCTGTTATTACTGTTATTACACAAAAAATGAAAGAGCAGCAAAATAGGAAGTTGCACCACTTAAACATATGCCACTGTTTAACAAAAGATTGCCATAGATTTTGTTTTGGTTAAATATTGTTAAATCAAGTTTAGACTTCAGACTAAATTAGTACTATGCCCTCAAAACCAAACAAACCATTTGAATTACTGAATTTGGAAGAAGGAACCTGTAGAAACTTCAGTGTGATTATGAATCCTGATTAAAAAAAAAAACAAAACACTGGATTCAAACTTTAACATGAAATCAGCTAGATATTTGGAAAGTGAGTTACTGCCTAATGAATCCATCACAATTTTAGAATCAAATATGGATTAAACATTCTTATCATAGACTGGTGAGTGCACCTTTCTTTCAGAGAGCAGCAAAACGTAGTCAGCAGTAAATCCATCCTGTGTTGAAGGAGCATTTGAAAAATGTCTTTTGTGTACACAAATATGTCTTGTGCTGCACTTCAAAATACACGTTAATGCTTCTCTTTTCCTGGAACATATTTAGTGCTACCTAGCAGCCGTCTCAAACACAAGTACACAGATAAGAATACATATCTATACCTGCTAATACAGATCAGGAAGGACTTGGATCTCTAACCAACAGAGGCCCAGAGCATACTATGGGGCAGGCAAGGGCTACTGATCTGCACCTTCCCAGTACTCCAGGAGCTATCTCTGTTAACCAGGCAATGGGCACCGGCTGCTGCTCCAGCTCCACACACCCACCAGGATCTTGTTCCTAATATCCAACCCAAATCTCCCTCAGCACAATTTAAGGCCATCCCCTCCCATCCTATTACTGTTACCTGGGAAAATAGGCCAACGCCCACCTCACCACACCCTCCATTCAGGTAGCTGTGAGAGATGGATAAGGACTCCCCTGAGACTCCTCCAGACTGAACAATCCCAGCTCCCTCAGCCACTCCTCATAAGACTTGTCCTCCAGACCCCTCACGGCTTTGTTACTCTTCTATGGACACACTCCAGGGCCTCAATGTCTTTCTCGTAGTGAGGGGCCAAAAACTGAACACAGTACTCGAGGTGCAGCCTCACCAGAGCTGAGTACAGAGGGATGATCATCTTCCTGTGCCTGCTGGCTATGCTATTTCTGATACAAGCTGGAGTACTATTGGCCTTCTTGGCCGCCTGAACACCCTGCTTTCTCACATTCAGCTGAGCATCAACCAGCACCCCCAGGTTCATTTCTTCCACACAGTCTTCCAGCCACTCTGCCCCAAGCCTGTAGCACTGCCTGTAGTTGTTGTGACCAAAGTGCAGGACCCAGCACTTGGTCTTGTTGAACTTAAAGTAGCAATACCAGCCACTCTGAATCCATCCATTAGAAGAAATGAAGAAACACCCACAAAATCGATCCTATTGTTAATACATACAAGAGCAACCTCTACCAAACAAACAAACAAACAAACAAACCACATACTTATATTTAGGAGAGGAGCTGTAAATCACATAATTCTAACAAGATGAAATTTTCAAAAATAGGCATTTTTAAAATTAATCTAGATGTACCTTACATATATAAAAAAATAAAAATCATAAGCCATTTAGGACATCTCTTATTCACTTTTGCTTTCTCTCAGTCAGATGATGTCTTGATGACAAGAAAAAAATCTACAGGATACATCAGGTTTTAAATAGCTTCTTCTCAATTTTGTCCTGGAATATTTTATTACATTACCTCCCACCTTGCACTTATTTGTGCCCTTCTCATTAGGTAATATCCTCGAAGTTTCTACATGGATAGAAACCCAAAAATATATAAAGAAACCCACTTTTACATGCAATTTAAAGTTCATATTAGTAAAGCTATATCATATACTCTGGTACTGGAAAATACACAATTAACTGAAATAAAAACAACTTTGTGTCTAACTGTGTATAAGCATGTCTAATAGAGAGATCTACAGAGACAAATTTATGTCCGTCCATCCTTACACTGGACAATGTGATGGTCATATAGAAAAGATGTTTCTTAAAGTAAGCATGAAATATGTTCTTTAACATGTCTGAATTAGGGGCAGCCTTGAAAAACACTGCGTACCATACTGATTCTCAGGGATATTGAGAAGAGCTGACCTGTAGGAGTACTACCATTGAACTAGCCACTGCAAAAATAACTGCCATTGCCCACATTTCCATGACATTCAACTGGTAAATATATTCATTTTAAATTAAATTTTGAAAGTGCTGTTTTTGTCTATTGACTCTAGTTTTTAAAAAGGCCACTTTACATATAATTTTGTGCAGTAACAAAAAAACTTTCTCTTTTATTAAGACATGTTAATGGATTTCAGCCTTAGACAGTGCTGTCACTTAAAATCTCATATCACTTGGGTAGATATCTACTTTTTCACTATCATATCCACGTGAGAAAAATTGACAAAACTGACAAAAAATTTTAGAATGATAAAGGTTGCCAGGGTAACAAATTATGCACAGGTAAAAGGGTAAAATATTATTATGTAAATGGCAAAATAAAAGAAGGTAATTTACAACTGATGCAGAAAATTGCTGGCACATTAAGCACATCCCATAAATCAGTTAGTTAACAACCTAATTTATAACTTCCTGAAAAACACCAAATATAAAATAGAGACCTAGAAAGGAATTTAAGTGCCCTGCATCTTTTATTTCAGTAATGCACCTACCGAGGGCAACATTAATAGACCAGTAGCACGTTAAATAATTGATGCCATATTATTACCTTCCTCCCCACCGCACTAATGAGCAATTACTTCTTGTGATGACTGACTCTTTCCAACAGGGAAAATTGTCAAGCTTTTGCAGAAGAGAAATGGCAACAGCTCTCAGATTTGAAACTACCAACCAGAACACCCATTTGTTCTCACACACACCAGCAGTGGCTGCGTGGGCCGTGATGAGAGAGGCACTTATGTGTGTTCGTAGGAATTCACTAGGAAGCACAACAGGAACTGAGATCTGCCTTCAACCCAGAGAAAAACATGCAAATTTGAGAATGTTTTTGGAAAAGCTGTGCACAAGAAGCCATGTACCTTCTTCACTCTCACCTTTTTTATTTTCCTAATAATAATGAGCTACTTTGGGAATTAAAACTCCAACAATTGCATAGCTCTGAAGAAGCGATCAAGGTCACAGTGGTTTACAGGCCCTTAACTCTCTCAGTTACTTCAGCAGAACATAAAAACTTCTAAACACTAAACTTCTCTATAAGTCCTATTGACTCAGGCACAGATCTAAATGATTTTCTGTATCAAGAGGAAAGCAAGTGGGAGAAGCAAAGGATGAATGCGTAAGATAGGCAGATGGTGTGACATTCTTCAACAGAGGAAGAGTACAGCTACTAAATGAGAAAGCAACCACAGGAACACATAGCACCTGCCAAAGAGACAACACGGTGGCAAGAAGGGTAGACTTTTAATTTTCAAGAAAATAAGTGATCTCTGTGTGGCAAAGTAATAATACCTAACTAGAAGATAGGTAGAGTACAGTGGTAGCTTACTTAGGCAAAACCTACCAGCACCTTGCAGCAGATAGGGACTTTGATAAGCACTAGTGTGGCTAGCCTAGTGATGTTGCAACATTTGCTTCAAGGACAGAAGCAGCAGCTGTACAAGTTTGTATTAAGAAACAGGCATCACTTCAGAAACAGTCCTGGCAGAAAGGAATAATAAGTAACTGCAAGGTCATCTAATTTGTGACATTAACTTATTAAGCTGATTATGTGTCCATCTGCTCTGCTTTGCAAACTGGCATTCTGTGTCCATCAGCAATCATAAAGCTGGATATATTATGACATAGGCTAGGAAATACATGTACAAACAGTCATGAGCACAGACCTGAGAGCACTGCAGTAAGTCAGCTACATAAATGCTAATTAATGACTTTAAATCATACAGTCTGCCTACTGGAAGTAAGCACCTTTATAGCAAGTGGACTATAAGGCAAGATTACATTAAGAAAAATGATTTTTCACTGTAATATGCACAATAGCAAAGCAACTTTTATCTAGCGGAACAGAGATGGCTAACAAGGAGAGAACTGGGAGCAGTAACAGTCACCACAACCACCCTAGTTTCACTGGAACAGGCTGCCAAGGAAGGTCGTGGAGTCTCCTTCTCTGGAGATGTTCAAGACCTGCCTGGATGCCTACCTGTGTGACCTGGTGTAGGGAACCTGCTTTGGCAGGGGGGTTGGACTTGATGATCTCTGGAGGTCCCTTCCAACCCCTACAATTCTGTGATTTTGTGATTCTATTTTCTTTCTACTTGCCCAGTGGATTTCCCTAAGCTGTTCTCTAAAGGGACACCAGGCATTTGGTTCTGTTTCTCCTTCCTTCACCAGATGCTCATACCAAACATGCTCACACTCTGCTCTAAATAGGATTTTCTCAGCTGCTCTCTCTCCCTAAACCATGCTACACTGAGCTCATTTCACCTCTGTTTAGACACACACACAAACATCTGCACTGTGCCAGCATCAGATCAGCAAGCCAAATCCATTCCTGATTTCATTACAGAATGAATATGATGCAGACATTTAAGACCAGATTAAATACAATGTTATGTAACTAGAACTCTTCTGGCGTTCTGAGAAAAGACATCTTCCCAAACGCTGTTTTTATGATTTGTATGTTATGATAGCTAATGGATCGATTATTCAGAGCAAGCTCTTGCACTGTAACGTATTTTTGTTAGCTACATATTCATGCCAAGGAAGGTGAAAATTGTATAGTCCTAATGGATACATTTCCATTCATGCATTCTACATTTTTCTCATTCTGCCCTAAGGCCATCATTATATACGGTAAGGAAGGAAATTAAAATGATTCCTGTTGCCACTCTTCTTTATTAGTCTTTAGTGATTTTTAATTTTCATGTTTAAATCCATCCTCTCATGGAAAAGATAAAGCAGTAATATTTGAATGGCCTTTTGTCTTTTTTTTCAGCCATACCTTAATAAAACAAAGTTTTCAAAAACCATGTAGGAACTTTGTTTCTGGGACATGCCTCCCTGTTCTAACAGCATTTGCAGAAGCAACTAAGGACTTGAACCTGCACTCATCACCAGCATATGGAGTGACTCAACAGAGCACATATGCCTAGGTTTCTCTTTAAGCATACAGTTAAGTTGATCCTTGTTCAACAAAGGATTTAAGCAAGAGCTGTTTCCTGTTAACATTGCTCAATGTCACAAGTAATCCTTTTTTTTTTTCTTTTTTTTTCTTCTTCTTCTTTTTTTTTTTTTTTTTTTTTTTGAAATTAAGAGACAGATAAAGGTAGAAATGAGACTATTAAAGGTAGACTATATGTTGCCTATTGGTGGCAAGATGATGGAGCCTTTCTTTGTAAAGAGCCAGGGGAATAGGCAGGCCAGCACTAGGTTGGAAGCCCAACACATGCAGTTGGCTTCAGGAGGAGGAGAAGAGCATGGAAGAAAAACCCAGGCAGAATAAACCCTTCTGACCCAGACATCGCTGCCTCCTGCAGTCACTGCTGAGCACCTGAAGCAAACCTCCAACTCAGTCTATCTATACATCTGCTGTCACAGTTTTTACAGTCAAACACCTGTTAATAACCCAACCCTACATACCTAAGCACAACACTGCCATCCATTCACACACAAATCTTTGGGGTCAGGACAAGCATTTTCTTATTTCAGATCCACACTGAAAGCAAAACAACTGAAAAAATATAACACTGCCCAACATCTCAGCTTAGAAGCTTGGGTACTTCTGAATGTTTTACAAGCCTTGAGTATTCATGGCCCTGAAATCTTTCTAAGTAATTCCAGCATTTCCCATGCACACTGCTTCCTAATAACACTTGGCAGAATACAATTTTCCAGTCTTTGGATTTTTTTATTTTTAATTTTGGTATTTCAAAAACTTAGCATTAGAGCATCAAGGCATAATTTTGCAAAGATCCTCTTCCAGACACAAATGAACAAAGTATCCCTTGCCTGGAGCCAGAAGCCATGAAGCGTGAGCACGGGGCCTTTGGAGGCCAGATCTGAGTGGGCAGGGGAAGGACAAGTCAGCAACATGTCAGCTTCCAACTTCAAAGCAGGAAGTACCGACATAACAGCAGCAGCTCTCCACAGGCAGATTAACTGCCTCTAGCAGAGCACTGTCAGGACATTAGCAAAAATTTAGATGTTCTGATTCATCCATCTTTCCCACTGGAACTGTTCCATGTATAAACACCCATGTGTTTGTTTATACCCTTATCTGCAGAGAAAGAGAGAAATAGCCAGGGGATTGTGTCTGTTTTCTGAAGCAGAGGCAAGCAGATTCAAGTCCTCACTCTGAGAAACAGCAGGATATTTGTCCAGCAACCACTCTGCAAAATGGTTGTTCCACTACTGTGAAGGGTTACTTTCTTTGAACAGAAAAGCTATGGAAGCCTTCAAGTTCAATTAACTAGCTTTCATTTCAGTTAATTTATCTTGAATTTAAAAAAAAAAAAAAAAACAAAACAAAACAAAACAAAACCAAACAACATTCTGACCCAGTTATTTCACACATAAAAGAAGCCTTTGTAGCAGGTGAAATATTCCTAGGAGGTGGTTAATGAGAAATACACATCAGAGATTAACTGAAAAGATTCTTTGATGTTGGTTGGCTTACCTGTTCTGACACTAAAGAAGATCACAAAGTACACTGCATCTCTACTGGGGGCCATTACAACAGGTTAAACTACAGTCTCTCAGCTGCTACACTTCAGTTCATGCTCTAGCTTTCTGAACACCACGCAGCCCCGTACTAGGACACTACAGCCCAAGGAAACAGATTCCCCCAGCACTGCCCACAAAAGACCAATCTTCATCTGATGGTGAGGGGCTTTGATTTCAGCAGGTTTACTTCAGCATGAACACCATCAGGTCACACAGCTCTAAAGATAACCTAAACAACATTTACAGCTGAGATGGAAAAAAATACATTAAAATATGGTTCTTTTTTACCCAGTGCATTGAACTCAACTGAACCAAGCAGAAGAAAATTCATTTCTAACAAATGTAACTTATTCAGAAGATTTGCTTTCAATAGACATTCTTTAAAAATAGTAGCAGAGGAGGGTTTTGTGTGAATGCCATTTGATGATGGTTAAGCATGAGCACTGTTGAGCCAGAACATCAGTTAAGCAGAGATCTGAGAAAAACTTGACTGACACTGTGAGAGTTCTCCCTCCCATTTCAATTATTGTAGCCACAGGAAAGGAGGCACCTGTAAATTCCTGCGTCTTTGTGCACAAGACTGTAATCATAGCAGGAACCTCATCTCCATAATAAAAACTTTCTAAACCCAAAATATTAAATGGCCACAAAATTCACATGTAACATGCACGAGAGAATGAGATATGTGGCTGAAAACCATTAACAAACAATAGTACACTCTATTCACTATTACATATTCACTGTATACTCTTATAAAAAAACTCTAAAACACAGCTTCATGTTACTTTATCAGAATAACTATTTTTCATATGAAAAAGCATCAGAAAGGCTGAAAGGATTTTCTTGTTACTGGCTTAAAAGTGATTTTCATGCTTGAGTACATTATATTGTTTAATAAGCAAACAAATGCACTTTACTGAGTGAATATCTAATTCCCTGTGTGTCAGCAAGTAAAAATGAAGGAAGCTGTCAGGCACCCAGGAGACCTGCTAGTCCTGCCACAGTCAGAGTTCTTGAATATTCCCTGTAAATCACCAACGTTTGTGCCATGTCTTGTGCCACTCTGCAAAATGAGGGAAATCTGTGCATCGTACTTGTTTGTACTTGAACTTGGCTTAAATTTAGTTCAGTGTGGAGAGTTTGTGCTTGCCTAAAATATGAGTAGAATTTGTTTGAACATTATTAACACTCGCAAGAGAGGTGGGATTTAAATTTGTGAATAACAACAGAAGAGCGGGGCTGAGAGGAAGGCAAGGAGGATGAAAGGAAGAACTGGAAAAAGAAAAGAAATGGTAACAACTACAAGACCCTTGCCAAAACTCAGTTTAGGAGCAGCACACAGAACTATCCCTTTATCGATGTATTGGGGCATCTCAGACTGTGCTGTCTAATGAATGCTTGCAAAATGTGCTTTTTGTCTTTTCAATTAAACGGGAACTTGTACTGATCTGTTTTCCAATACATTCAAATGAATGTGACACAGAGGTGCCATTCCAGTGGTGTATTATCAGTTCAAAGCAGAGAATAACAGGGACAAAACCTCTTTTTATCTCCAGGGCTGCCGGCAGTTTTGCCAGCTTTCAGCACAGTTCAAACCCAATCTAGACACCATTTATCTGAAAAAGTAGGGAATGCCTATTCTGCTTTCAACACTGATCCTCCTGCTGGATTTGCTTGCAGGAGTTGACTACTGCTTCTATAGATATTTGTGAACTCCAAGGGTTTGTCCAGCATAAGCCGCAGAATATTCCAAAGGGGCCTGGCAGGTGGAGGCCAAGACCCTGGAAAGGAATGATGCTTTTACCTAAGAATCTCATAAGAAATAGGGGCTTAAAGAATTTCCACTCTTGGTCAGATCCACGTCTGAAATCATATCCCTGGCAGCACAGAGGTAAAGGATAAAGTGCTATCCACATTGGCTATAGATGAGATTTGTTTAAGACTGAAAAGCCTGAAATTTTAATGCTCCTTTAATAAAAACTGGTAAGTTTTTGATGTATGTTGTTCACTGTTTTAAAAGAACATAAAGGTATAAAGCGAAACACTGGGAAAGACCAATATCCAGCTTATGGAGATAACTCTGGTTTGATCCTCTTACATGGTTCATTTCTAACAAGATAGCAGAACAGTCTGCAAGACTAATTTTCACGAAATTTCACTTCAATCTTTACATAGGTTAAAATAATAAGCACCAGGTCATTTTTTTTCTGTTTAAATGGTTTAATAATCCTATATAATTTAAATTCTGCTCTAAAAGTAGAAATCATAACTTCTTCCGGGTTCTCTTCACAATATTGTAGACAACTATTCAACATACATTCTGCAGAAAGTCTTCTTTTAGTGCTACTACTCTTCACCAGCTTCACTACAAAGTCATCCCAGCTTAATTTTCAGTTGTTTAACCTGAAGGCTGTTTAATTTGACCTACATGATGTTTCACTGAAGCAGAAAAGAACACTGACTGCATGGCTCATTCTGCTAGGATGAGAAGACATGACTTTCAGCATAGAGAAATTAGAAGCTGATGAGGAAATGACAGGAAGGCAGTAGATTAAGCAGCTCAACTGCTTCGAACCTGCATGAATGCAACGTTTAAGCTTTCCATTCCAATTGTTCTTCAAAGTTTTTCTACTTTCTCAGCAGCCATATGAATGGGGATAAACTGGGACACCTAGGTCACTTCCCCTATTTCTCTGCGTAGTACCTATTGTTAAAAACTTTGCATTTTTAAAACAATTTAGCCCTGATTTATGCCACAACTACAAGCATATGGAAAGTGGGCTTGGTTTACCAAAAGTCTAACTACAACTCTGAGTTAAATGACTGAACTTATCATTTTGGAAGAACTCAGTGGCAAAAGTCAGACAAGGAGCAGCTTCCCTGTGCAGTATTCAGCTGGCTCAGTTACCACATACACATCCTCCTGACCCTCCATGCTCCATACCCAGCTTTCCTGTTCTGCAATAAACAAGAGAGTCAGTGAGCAGAAATCATCTGAAGGAGCCAGCTACATCAATAAGTATGAAATTTTGTTTTGGATCTGCAATTACATGATGCAAATTTTTGCTTGTAAGATTATTACAGTTGCAAAGCCAGGAAGGTCTAAGTACTGCTACACCTTTCATCTGATAATTAAGGCCATTCTACTCCTGGACCTCATCTGCACTTCGAGGTATGTGGAGCTAAGTGAAGCATACTGATGAGAGATATTAGTTAACTCACAGTACTGTCCAGGGGCAATACCTGATCCAGGCAAAGACTTACTAAAATTAGAGGATTAGAAACAGTAAAGTCAACATGTAGATCATCCTAAAGCAAATTGTTTTCTTATCTGACAGACTGCCAAGGCACCAAGGAGGCTTCCCCATTGTATCAGTCCCCTGGTTCCATGGAGTCAGATATGCAGTCACGGATAACATCTGCTTATCAGCAGAAGAATATGAAGCATGTGGGTTTCTCTGCTGCAACCTTCTTCTACAGCATAAACTTCTAAGTGAGCCCTTCCACTGCAGAGCATTTCCACAAAACTGCTGTAATAATTCTAGGATGAAATCTAAGTAACTAAACCACTGATGAGCAGATCAGTGAGCTAAGCATGAATATCACTGACCAACTTCAAAGACGTGGTTCCTACTGGAAAGAAAAGAAGTTGTAGTTGATGGGGCCTGCATTCGCCAAAGACAAGTGGGTATCCAAAAAATTAAGATGATTTTTTCCTAGCTGGAAGGAAACACACTTACTTTCATTTCAAATTCTATTAAAGAATACCACATGGCCTGCAGAAAAAGAGGAAGGAGTCTCAACAATTTAACAGAACAGAAACGTTTTATGAGGAAAATCAAGCCACCACATTTCCAAGACAGTACCAGTCCATTTAAACCTGCCCATTCAACAGAGAGTTATCTATGAGCCTGGATATTTGTCTGAGGCAGTAATTTGCCTGCCTACTCCAGGAGCCTTATAGGAGTTCTTAAAGCTTTTTACAGGTATCTTAGATCTTTCCAGCTCCCAAGAACATATTTATCACTTTTCTTACTCTGCTCCTCAGCTGCAACCTCAGATTTGCACAGGTCTCTAAATGCTCTGAAGGTCTACCTGAATAATGCCAGCCATTTCCAGATCAGCCTTCCTTCTCCACCTGGTGATAGCCAAGGGGAAAAAAGACATTTGCACAGACTTCCCAGGGAAAGGTCTTAATCCAAAATACAAATAGCTCAAGGATAAATGTGGGAGACTTGGGAACAGGGGAATCATTTTTTCTTCACAGACAATTATTGGCGATTAATCATTTACAAGGAGGATAATGAGACACTGGAGAGACTGCTACTGAATTAAACACAATTGTACTGATCTTTATCCCTTTCCATTTTTCCCCTTAATAAAATTGCATGGGATTTTCCTATACATGAGAAACTCTTGTTGGTAATTAAATTTTTAAGCTTTTGGAGATAAGACTAAAACATGGAGAAGTAACACACAGCTGGGTTGGATGAGAAGTCAGGAGAAAATCAAGCCTGAATCAATATGGTGTTATTTAATTTTGTTGCAAATAAGAAAATTGATTGCTAGCGGAAAAATACATTTTCAGGACAATGGTAGCTTTGTTAATACTTGTTGGGGTGACATTAAGAAACTTTGTTTTGACTGTTTGGTGGTTTACTGCTGTTCCTCATGAGCTGCAGGCTAGAATGGCCACAGTGTCCATTCACCTGAGCAAACTGCAACTTTTTTCCTCTTTTATTTCTTGCCCTCACAGTAAGTTTTCTCATGGCCTAGGTGTTTCTGAAGTTGAACTAAAAGTTTGCATCCTGTTTGTTTGGTTTTCCCCCCCCCCCTCTTGCTGAGCCATCAGCCTGTATCACAGCATATGGGTTCAGTTGGAAAGCAGCAACCGAGTTCATCCGTATTGCTGTTACCAGAGCTGGACAGTACACAAAAGTAGCTCTTCCATAGGTTATAAGGAAAGCCAATGAAGTAAATACTTGAACTTTCCCAAAAATCAAGACTTTTGTTTTAGCTATTTGATCAGATTTAGGAGGAAGAAAAAAGGTTGAAATATTTTATGCTTATTGTGGACTAGAAATTCTAGCTTTTGTTCAGCTCTGTGCTTCACAAAAAAAAAAAACGAATTACATTGCAAAAGAATTACAAACACAGGCAGTCAGTTTATCCCATACATTAGCCTGCTGTTTCTAATCTTAATAGTCTTGCTTGTTGCAATCCAGCATATTCCAAAATACTTACTGGTAAATTAAAATTGAATTATAGAATTAAATAAATAAAAAAATATTTGTTCGCTTTCAAATACTTTTTTGGGCACCAGAAAAAGAGGTAGATCTTTTCTACATCTTATCAGGAGGACAAGTCTAACAAAAAAATTTTGTCATAGCTTTAGTTTGCCTTTTTGTCATTCAGCTTTTCAGGCACCTTTTTCAGGGGCCAGGATGCCAACAAATATCTGCTACAGCCCCTTCCCTGAGTATTTTACCTCCAGTAAGTGACCATTTACCGGGCTCAGCACAGAGGTTATGAAAACCCAGGGAATCTCTTTCACCAGCATCATATCCAGCTTTTATCACATACCTGCCTATACACACAGGTAATAAATGAGATTCTTGCTATTCAAAGTAAAAATAGACACCAGGAAACATAAACCATTCCATTAAAGGAGGGAACATTTTTTCCACCTGAAGTATATGTGCTTTCAATCATTTGCTTTCACAGAGATGGCAGTTACAGATAGTAACAGATGGTTACTACACACACGCTTTGGTGCATAGCTCACAACAGGCATGTGTATGAATAAGGAGTAGTTTTGAGCCAGGGAACAAGGTTTGTTCCCTGCAAAACCCTGGTTTGTTCCCTGCTTTGCATTGTTTATAAATAAACAATGCAAAGGAACAGTCAGCTGATTTTGCTGTCAATAAGTGTGACAATATGCAACTCAAGCCATAAAATCTTTATTCTTTCTTCTATAAAACTTTAAAAGAGTTTTGGTTTATTTTTCCCCACATTTAATAAATTCCTAGTATGCTGAGATATAATAACATATGCAACAAGTTCCAGCTCAATAGGATTTTTTTTTTTTATAGCTGGTTGTTAAAGCTGAGAAAATATGGGTTTATTGCAAAATGCTGACACAATCATAAATGCAATGGAGAGAAGAGTGCTGTTCTATTTCTAATGCAATCCTATCCAAAATGCTAGTGGTCAAAGGCTGCATCAAGAATTTTGTTTTTATGTTTTTATTCACCCCTTTGGAGGTGAATTTTTCTTAGAGTTCTGAGGGGTTTTGTGTCACTCACATGTTTTTGTTAAATTGGGCCTATGAAACCTCTTTGCCAGTGACACGCTGTTCACTGCAGATAACAAAATATTGAGTATTCTGAGCTGCAGAATCAACTAATGCAGAAGCTAAAATCCTTGGATAACAGTTATTCTAGGGACAGCCTCACACATGCTGAGATTAAATTAAAAATTGAATTTATTTGAACTCAAAAGAAATCTCAAGTGAGAGAAAGTGAACGAGATCTGTCTTTTATACACAGATGAAATTTTAACTTGAAGCTGATGAGCAAAAACCATTTTCAGAATTTTCATTTCAGAATTTTCAGAAACCCTACACAGCACAAAAGTACTTCTTTAAAACATACGCAACAGCAGGTTCATGGCACAACATCGGCCATTTTCCTAAATGCACCTAGAAGGGTCTAACAGCAGGACCTGAGGGGCTGTGAAAGTTCTTCTGTCCCAGTGTTCTTCCCCCCAGAGTTGGCCATGCCACTGGGCCACCCACAGCAAAGATCCAACTGTAGCAGAAGCGATCCTCAGCCCAACACACACGGGTGGACAACGGTTGCAGAAAGGAGCTGGTCACCAAACCACTGACAGTCTATCATTTCATGCTCAACACTGCAAGACACCATTTTGGATACCACCCTAGAATGAGGCAGAGCCATAATGCCTAGTCTGTGGAGGCACAGAGATGTGATAACGTAAATTTGGAAATCCAGCCAGATTTGATCAGAACTGCAGTGTTCCAAAGTAGGCTAAAACATATCTGAAAATGCCCATTTCTTTATCATCAGCTCTTAAACCAGTGCAGTTGTTCTCCAAATAGGTGACAGCATGTGAGATGCTTTCCTTAATTTGCCTGCCACTTTTGGAAGTTGTGAACCAGATATAAACAAGCCAGTAATGTGAAGGAGACGAGCCACCACGAGGAATATTGCCAGTGGCCAGGTAGACTTATGTCTGTGCACACTGCTGCCCTGCTCATGTGAGAGAGAAACATGTCTGGGGCTCTTCCTTTTCCAACACAGAACTCCTACACCTCTGCCACACCCCAGGGAGAGGAGACCCCACATCAGCACCTCAAATTTTGATGATAAAAGTATCCAGCCACTCAGGAATGGGCTGAGACCAGAGGTTTACTTTAGATAAGCAAAATACAGCAGAGTTGAATTAGAATAAGTATTCCCTAATAACAGCTTTACTCTATTACAGATTACTTTCTCAAGATATAGCAGTTTAATTCTGTATATTTCGAAGCAAATGGAATTGTTATTTGACTAAAGCAGGCAGAAATGAGACAGAGATAATAAACAGACCACACGCAGACTAAAAGAGAGTGCACGTTTTCTGTTCAGCTGTATTATCTGCGAGTGAAGGATTACCTACATCACAATGCCAATTTTCTATGGGAATGATGCCCTTTGTGGCTCTTACCCATTCAGGTTACTATCAGTTACAGCCACAGTTGTAACTGTTCCAGTCATTCCTGCCTTTAGCTTTCAATCCTGCAAGCACATTCCTGCCCTAAACATTATAACCTTCTTTGAAAGGGAACAGTTAAAGAAAAATGCAGTTTCCAGTTATGTCCAAGTACTGTCATAAGCCAATTCTGTCACAGTGACAGTTCTTTGCTTTTTTCATTGTTTTCATTGCAGCAAAAATGCCCCTTGTTGCCATTTTGATGCAGTAACCAGAATCATTGTAAATTGCTGACAATTATTTTCACAAGATGAAGTTCAGCTAACAGCAAGAGAAACCAAAGCAGAGGGACAATGCTGTACTTCTCTGAGGATGCAGCATGGCACCTGCAGGTCCCAGGGGAGCCTGGGGTGAGAAATCCACTGCCAAGAATTCCAAAATGTCTTTCTTCCTAGGCTGAATGACAAAAATTTCTTTACAAAACTTTCCAGAAACTTGTTCCCAAAACACAGACAGCACCAGTTTCACCAAGGACAACCAGGTCCTTTGGAAACTCTTTACTAGCAATCAATGGTTTTCATCACTTCTAAAAAAAGTTGATGAAGTTTTGGGTACTGTTCCAGTTACAAAGAAACAAATCATATTTTTATGTACATTACGTATTTCCCTCCCAAATTAATCAGTTTCACCAATTTACATATGTTTGCTTCATAAGCAGTTAATTTCCTCATCCTTTATCCACTGTCAGTGCCTACATGGAAAAAATGAAGCACAATGTCACTTGACCCCAAGCACCGTGTCTGGAAGAAGCTGCTGGTACTAGCCATATGCACACTTCTCCCAGTCTGAATTATGGCCAGAGAAAGAAGCTGTGCCATTCCCGCATGCTTGCACAGGGCTCACCTGTGCTAAATCAATTCCTACACTACACCAGCAGTGAGGGTGAAGGGAAGAAAGAGACAAAATCTGAGCTTTCCTTCTTCATAGATTTGCAATAACAAAAAAGTCTCCTGTAATATTCCTGTGGTATTTTAATTACCATTTGTTTCTCTTCCTTTTCATTGCTTCATTTTGAATTCACATTTGTCTGAAGCTGTATTTGCACCAGACATTAGGGCAAATCATATCAGCTTATTTACTGTATGAAATTAATGCACGCTCTGTAAGCAGGAGTCCTTTAAACTTCTCGGGTGAATTTTTGACACTTTTCTCTCTTCATGTTCCTGCTCTTAAATCAATCTTAAGTTACCATTTAGAAGCACTGATTCTGACTTAGAAATGAGAAATTCAGCTCACAATTTCCCCTTGCACTCAGTGATTATGATCACTTGAAGATGATCAGGGGACTGGAGCACCTCCCCTATGAAAACAGGCTGAGGGAGCTGGGCTTGTTCAGCCTGGAGAAAAGAAGGCTGCAGGGTGACTGTGAGAATTCTTTGTTTTTTTGGCTCAAAGCTTGCTTTCTGAGGTATTTCTTGTGATAAGACTGACTTGTCTAGAAGATGGCTGATGGATGTTGTTGTGTGGCAACAAAATCATTGTGTGGACAATTTTAGCTGCTTGCCTTTGGAAGATAGTGCTCAGGACAGTTTACTGGTGAAAGATCTAGCCTGTCATCAAATAACTCCAGTTTGTTACGGAAAGCTGGGGGATGATGCCACTGTATCCTATGAAGGCAAGATACAAGTTGGTACCTACCTCCCTGTTCCCTCTTATCTGCTGGCAATGCCAGGAAGATAGGAACAAAGGAGTTTCCTGCTGAGAACCCAAAGCCAGAAGCTGCCACTCCAAAGAGAGCTGACTCAACCACTTTGGATTTGAGTTGTCACTCCAAAGACAGCTGACTCGACCACTTTGAAAAGGGGCCATCATCACCATGGTCACGGTCATCATTGCGTTGTTGTCATCGTGGTCAACAGAACAACAATGCCCAATGACCCATCACTACCGAAAATCAACGACTGAACAAACCACGCTGGTGACTATCTCCCTCTTGCTTCCTATGAAGACTCCTTGCTTCTTCTTTCCTATCTTTTCTATTGCCCTCCTTCCCTTCTCCATTACTCTAACTCATAATAGCATGTGTCCTCCCCTTCCCATCTCCCTAATTAAGATCTGTAATAAACTGGTCAGATCAGCATTTGAACCGTTGTTTCTTAATCTCACGCCGGGTATACAGATATTAAAAGAACCTCATTTCCCTCTCATAAATTGGAGTGAGACAGTGACCTCATTGTAGCCTTTCAACACCTAAAGGGAGCCTACAAACAGGAAGGGAATCAACTCTTTGAAAGGGTAACTGCAGGACAAGGGGAAATGGTTTTAAGTTAAGGGAGGGGAGATTTAGGTTGGACGTCAGGGAGAAATTCTTTACAGAGAGTGGCGAGGTGCTGGAACAGGCTGCCCAGAGAGGTTGTGGATTCCCCGTCCCTGGAGGTGTTCAAGGCCAGGCTAGATGGGGCCCTGGGCAGCCTGGTCTAGTATTAAACGGGGAGATTGGTGGCCCTGCACGTGGCAGGAGGGTTGGAGATTCATGATCCTTGAGGTCCCTTCCAAACCTGGCCCATTCTGTGATTCTGTGATTATTTTATTTTGTTTGTCTCTTATTATTATTATCCACAGAGGAAACCTTTTCCACTTTGACTGAAACCTGCAGATGAGTGCCTGCCTGGTCTGTTAGTCTGGCAAAACTGGTTCAGTTTCCACCCTTTCACAGAGCAGTGGTGCACCAGGCCAAACTATTTCATTTCTTACTAATATTAGTTTTCAGCCATCAGAAGAATCTCTGCAATGTCCTTAGAAGACATTTTGAACTTAAGGGCTTGAGCTCCGAATGACTCCCATTGTAGGCTTCGTGTGTATGAAGAGTAGTTAACACCAGCATTCCAAGATGTAAGGCTTCCATACACAGCCAGGTTTTGCTGTTAGGGCAATTCTTTACTATTTTCTGTCTTGTTTTTGTATCCCTAAGGTAATCATTCATTCTGATTTCCTCTCTTAGGTGTAAATTTCCTGTGTGAAGATAGCTCATTGCTGCTGCATTGTTTTCTCTCTTCCTACTTCAGGGATTTCTAAGTGAGAGAGTACTGCGTGTCTCTCCTTACATCAGTTCTAGTTGGTTTCTTTTATCAAGGTGACATCACTCACAAGTTGCGCAGAGGACAAATAAACTCAGAACAACTATGCCATGCTATTAAAGTTTAAAGGATTCTGACAAAGACAAGAGAAGGCATTCTGGGTTTACTTAATCTTGTATACAAGCACTAGAATGACACAACTGAGGATTGCTTTCTTGTTTTAATTTTACACTTTTGCTCAGAGGGTGCCAACCACAATGCTTTCCTAACACTGTCCCCCCTCAGCACGTCTGCTCACTGAAGCCTGTGGAACTGAGGCACTGTTCCCCTCCCCAGCTTTGATGCTCCATGTGTTTCCTGGCATTTTGCTCCAACTCAAGGTCTGCCCTTAGCTTCATCTGATGAAATTCGTGCACCCTTCTGCAAAGTGTTCTTCTCCTTTAGATTTCAGCCAGTTTTGGAGGACTGAGATGTGACTGACTAGTTCAGCCTTTAGCAGACATATTTGGTACTGAAGGGTTCCTTTCACAGGGCTGCCATTATGGTTGCTCACATCCCTGGCACCAGCTACAGATGTGACTGCCAGGTTATACTGTCACTTTATCAAGCTGGTCCCTGTAAAGCTCACCAACCCCTTAATACTTGGCAAACGTACTGTTCTATATAGCTGCTGATATGCCACTTTTAAGAATATCTACCACTTCTATGTTGTTGAATTTTCCTCTCAAGTACAGACATATCTTGTTCTACTTTTCCTACCCCACTTGCTGGTCTGAGGCTCACTGTTTCTATCAAACTCCTATGATATTCCTGGTAGCTCTCTTCCCTGCACGTATCATTACAGCATAATCACAATACACATGCAGGCACACACACTCAGACACATCCCACCCTCAGTACAAGACATCCGCACCCAGCCATTCCCTCTCCAGGAACAAACTCCATCATGAAGGGATGGTACACAGGCAGCCACTCCGGACATTCTCTCTTTCCTTCTTGATGTGTCTGTGAAACATCTGACCCCACAGAGCTCAACACAGCTACACACCTCAAAGCATGATGCAGTACCATTGAGGCTGCAGAGCTTCCCTTGTTGGCCTGCCTGTGGGAAAAAAAGAACTTAAAGCACAGCCACTTCATGTTTTTTTTTCCAGAGAACCCAGATTATAAGAAGTGCTGTGTCAGGCCAGTGCTAGCTGTTACAGCTTTGTTTACAAACAATTACAATGGATATGCTATATGCTCACCCTCAAAGTTACCATTCATTCTATCCATCAGGAGTTATAAATGGATCATTATTGCAAAATGATACATATCAAATTGCAGCTAATATTTACCTGATAATAGATCATAACAGAAAGGACAAACAAAATCTGTTGAGCACACCTGAAAAAGAGGAATTACACTTACTATAGTGTTTATAAGGTAGTAAAAGCTTCTGCAATTACACATTTTCATGCCAAGTGCTTCTGTTTGAGTTCAAGAATTTTGTTTTTTTGCTCTGTCTTCTTTTTATTCTCTCCACATACGAGGTTTGGCAGTGCCAGTGCAATCATTTTGCACAAACAACTGGTTCGGTTTGTAAGCATTTTCTATCTTCCAACTACCATTTAGTTATCAAGTACACCTGCAGTTTTTTGTTGTTGTTTTTTTTTAATATAGCAAGAGATGAAATACAGAACAAAAAGGTGAAAAATGGGACAGACATCTCCTAATAGTTGCTAGCCCTAAATATCAAAATTATTTCTGTATGAGAACAACAGAGGACATAAAGAAGGTACAGATGACCTATTCACTAGTCATCTTTGAAGAGGCTGGCAGAGATCAAGGAAAACCACCATTCCATGGCTTATTTTTGGAATGCCAAGCGGTCACCATTTGCTGCAGCAGCCTGCAGCCACCGGGCTCTTCAGTAGGGATTGAGCCCCATAAGGACAGTGGAGATGGTGGCAGCCAGGGAGACAGCCAGAGGCAGCATGTGTGACCTGGTTTTGTGGTATCCATCTCTGGCCAAAGGCAGCCTCAACAAATATGATGAAAGTAGTTATGTATTGTGGCTTCCTCATCTTTTTTTTTTTTTTTTTTAATGTCCAATTAAGATTTTCCTTTACTGTGAGTCACTCATTATAAAGCTTAAAAAAAAAAAAAAAGAGGAAAAACAGACTGTAAGGTAAGTACTCCGGACAGTAAAGTTCCATTGTACAACTGACCACACTGCATGTAAACATAGCTGACATTTCAACACATTTCCTTATCACAGTTGTGCAGACAGTCTGCTGAAGGCAATTTTAATTTCAAATACAGATCCATACATTTCTGCCATATTTATGAGAAGCATTCTTATGCAACTGCATCTCTGCATCTATACTTAGCCTCACAAACTGTAGAAAATTATTTAAAAAAAATGTTTGAAATCTGATCTCTGCAATGAAAATACTTCTCAAAAAAAAAAAAAAAAAAAAGCAGAGGGAAGGTAGACGTCTTCAATATTCTCTGCTCTCCTATTTTTAGCTCTTTAAAATGTTTTCTTGTGAGGTTATGTCTGGGAAGATACAGGTACAACTCAGATATTCAGTAGTTGAAAAATCAGACAAAGGAAATCAGGGAATTTATATAACAATGAAAAAAATTCTACTAAGTAGCTCTTCTATATTGAGATGCTTTAATTATCTTAACCAGTGTTATTGTCACTAGGATTTCAGAGATCATTTCTACCTTGCTTTGTTTATGTGAACACTAACTGAATGGCAGTACATCCAGACAAACCTCAGGCTCACTACCACAAGTGGATTAACTTTACTAATTACTTATCAATTTTTCTTTCAGCTCATTTCTCACTCTAACACCCAATGATCTTTCCAATTCACAGAATATGGCCTATAAATGTCAAATCATGGAAAACAAAGGCATTAGAGAAATCTGCACACTCATCATAAGAAAAAGGGCAGAAAGTATAGGACCACCAAATTGCCCTCTATATCCTCTCCACTGTAGGCAGGAAGCCATGAGGACTCATCTTCTAAAGATACTTTTTTTGAGATAACCCAATACAGGAAATACACATCAACAAGGGCTCCCAAAACGAAAGTAAAGGAACTACAGATGCTGAAGCTGCTGCAATGGTTGTTGCTTCACTACAGCCTTATCCCTCTGCCCCTAGCTACATGAGAGCTCCTGGAAGAAAAGGTGCAGAGCCCAGGAGACACAACCCTCTCCTATTTAGAAGACTACAAGCGTACAAGCTACAGGCTACCAGGTAGCCCCATCCTGCTTGGGAAAGGCTGATACCTCCTAATAACAAAGCATTTTTTATAGTAATTCCTCTAAAACAAGTTGCTTGCATATGCATAATTAGGTATGCTAGCCCTGATACGTCTGATGATTAGGATTAATCAGTTGGTTGATTAATTGGGCCAAGCAAGATGTTCAGTGCAGCTTTCAGCTTGATAACAAAGCTACGTGCAAGTGCTAACTATATTCTTGGTCACCTTTTCTGCCACTATCCAAATGTAATTAAGATGTCACACACACTTTCTTTGATCTAGGGATTAAAAGGAAAGTTCACATTGTTCAGCAGTAGCGAGTTGGATGAGACTCTCCATCACCATACTAACAAGGACCCTTAATTATCACAGCCATTAGTTTGCAAAGCTGGAGGGCAACACTTGTACCTGAGCAGCTGCACAAACTGGAATTATCTCAGCAGCCAGAAATGGTCAGCATGAGAAATACTCTCCTCTTCGTTTAGATTTGCTTACAGCCCAGTTATCATGTGGGAAGGAATGCTTTGGTGGCTATACAAGGGTGCTCCAAAGACACAAATACTCCTCAGGTTTTATGTGGACATAACTGATATCTTCCAGGATATCAGTCCATCTTACTCTTCTAAATTAATCTACATAAACTGCTGCGTTAGGAGTTGAAAAAAACTCAAAGCAAAAAAAAAAAAACAGTCAAACAAAACCACACAAATCCCTCAGCCTTGAATTTACATTCACTATATTCAACATATAATACTCTTTTCCCTTAATAGTTAACAAATACAAAGCACACATCTACAGCTCAACAAACTTAGCAAATGAAGTGAATACTGTGCATTCTGAAAGGCTGCACTGAACATCCACCAGCATTGCCAAAAATCATTGCCCCTACGTTTTCTATAGAAAAACACGTTCTTTCTCTCTAGGGATACTAATGATCTCTGGTTGCCCACTTATTTTAGAACAATTATTTTCACTTTTATTTGTGTTCCTTTAATGAGAAATAAGAGGTAATTGAAGCTTTCTCGAACTGTATGGTCATTTTGATAGTTTGTGCTTTCTTTGAATTTGCAAGAGGAAAAGAGAAAATTGAAAAAAAGAGTCTCATCTGAATAAGATGAAGTTGCTACATACAAACTTTCACTTAACTCAGTTAAGTATAATGCTTGAGTACAATTGCTGAACAGAGCTTCCTTTAGGAAGGAAAGAACAACATAAAGAAAAGACAACCAAGTCCTTAGGGAACAAAATCAGCTGTAGTTGTTCCTGCCAACAGAGATGTTATCAGACTAGACTAAAACCAAGACTGTTGTGGTTGTGTGAGTAACTGGGTACAATGGGCAGCTACCCAGTTTGAATTTCAGTGGTTAGTGTATATAAAGATAGATATGTATAGATAGAGAGATGTAAATAAAAGCATGCTCACTGCCAGCATGCCTTGTTATTCATACAGCCACAAGTGTCCTGGCATCCTCTAACTAGCCAGTCTCTTTGCTGACAGAAGTAGCAGTAAGTTACTCGCTGAGTTACTCGCCCATTGGTCACATGTGGAGAAATGTTTTGTTCAGTTTCTGCCCATACTGGTAACAACACAGCTTCTAGTCTGTGCCTTCCCTGTCTCTCTCAGCAAGCTCCCACCACAAGGCAAGGCAGGAGCAGCACAGTAGCCCCTGCCCACCTGGCCAACAGCCCAGCCCACACGCACCCAGACAAGACAGTTTGGGCTGCACTCTGCAGTGAGAAGAGCTGAGGCCCCCAGACAGCAGGAGGTAAATAAGCACGCTGCAAAGAATCGCTATCCTGAGAGGTCAAAAGACAAAAAATTACTGCTTAAAGCCAGTAAGATACTAGGCCCAGGCTCAATTTATTTTTGAAATTATATTTCTCAAATCCAGCAAGGATGTATTTGGGCCAGTTCTTGCACTTTCCACTACTCTTTTCACTTGCGCACTCCATCTTACAGACACCAGCCAAGAAAAGCAGCAGGCAGCAATACTGCTTCTTCTGTTTATAAGGACCATACCCTCCAGTAACATATATTGAAGCAGTGAATGTTTGTCTACCCCTGAAAAGAGAGAACACTGAAATCCTCACAAAATGATTGATGAATTAATACAGCCATCTAGCTAAAGCTATAGGAACTCAGAATATTTACATGCAGCTACAAGATGAACATACCCTTCTTTAGGAGACTCTTTTAGCCCAGTGGTAACACTGCAATCCCGTGAATCCCAAAGTTTGATAAATTATCATCCAGATCACAATCCATAGCAAAAAGGATTTCAAACAGCAGCAAGGGGTCAGGTCCTGAACATAAATCAGTCCAGCTTCTAGGGCTTTAGGAGTCAATATAAACTAGGCAGAAACTTTGCTATTAGTAAATGACTTGAATTGAATATAGCATGCCCCATTGTCTGCCACCCAAAGTGCTGTTTACCTGTTTAGGTAAACCATTAGTTCCATTAGGAGGCATTTTACAGGTACCACGTGCGCATGAAATTACAGAAGTCAGGTAAAGAACAGAACAAAGATTTACAGATTCTGGATTTATCTTTTAGAATGGACAAAGCACTCTGGGAATATTTTTCCTCATTGAAAGAGCAGCAATGCAATTCCACACAGAGAACATACAGACAAGAAGGGCTCCAAGCTCTCCTCTCTTCAAAAGCAGCACATGAGCCTGGTAGAGAGCAGGGCAGCACAGCCTCTGCCTCCCACTGTTGTGGCTTCCTTACATTTGCTGAATCTCTTACAGGAGCCCTGATTTCAAATTTATCTCATAAAACGCGCAATTGAAAGGAGCCAAACTCTCAGAAATTCTGAGGCAATTTTCTTCTTCTTTATCCCCAACACGTCAGTCTGCAATAAACTTTAATAAGAGCACCTACTTCCCTACTTTCACATATCCCCCTGGTCTGATTCATAATCAAATTCCTTGGATGAAGTTCTATACATAAACTACTCACAGTGTGATATCAGCTAGTATGAATAACGTGACTGAGACTCTTTATTGCCCAGTGGTGGTGTGAGACAAGGTTTTCCCTTTTCTCAGCCACCCATGCTGTCAGTTAATTCTGCTGGAGTTATGTCACCACACTGCACCAATCCTTGGATTTGGTTGGTGTTTTGTTATTGTTTTTGTCTGAAACCTGGCAGAAGCTTCTGAATGACTGTTATGTGTTGAAGAACTACTAAAGAATTATGAACTTATATAAAGGCATCACAACTGAACAAGGCTTTCTCCTTCACAAATGAAAGGTTTCCATTATACGTATTCCAGTGGTTAATAAGGATCTTATAAATTCTTTTGGACCCTCTTTTTTTCTTTTTTTTCTTTTCTTTTTTTTTTTCTTTTTTTTTTTTTTTAATCTATTACGTCATCAGGCAGAACTACCTCCAGGGACTTGACATTTCTATAAAGCTATTGTCAAATTTCACTTTAAAATAATCACCCTTTGTCCCATTTGCTGCTTAAGCAATGCAGAATTGCATGCAATACACACAGCTTCACCTCACTGAGTGTTATCTGTAATTGTACGTTTTGCTACCTCAGCATCTCCAGTAGAAACATGCTCCCTTAAATCATATTTATATATACGAGTGACAGTGCAATGAAGGAAGAAAGTGTCTGTACTTGGAAAATTATCTTTAGAACTTTGTTGGAAAGTATACCCAGAGTGTAACATTCCTACATACCTCTATGATTCAGTAATGTAGCCAGGTCATAAATTAATTCTTAATGGTATTTTGCTAAATTGAAAAAAAGACAGTTCCATTACTATAGCCCATAACCTAAATCTCTTGATACAAAATGACTTCACATTCAGTTATAAAGAGCTGAAAGACAACAGTTAAGCTTTAAAATAGGAATATATTTGGAAGCTAACCCATTACAAGTAGTAGCATTGATAATACTGAAAGGAGTGGTCTTGACAAACCTTTCTGCACACAACTGGTGGGACCTACATATTCAGTCTTGAGAATTTCATTTATGGCAAGTACTATTACATTCTGCAATTTCAAATATATCTGTACCAATATACAAAGCACTGCTGCAACTAGATTGGCTAAGACAGCTGCTACCTGCATATCCTTTATTGGAATTAGAAGGTAGCAGATATGATATATGGAACTGTTTATTTTAGGTTTTGCTAAATTATCACCACCATTAATCTGCTTCTTTGCACCTTTTGACAACAAAGACTCACTTCTTAAGAAAAACAGGGCAGTGTGAGGGATGAAACTACACAGAGAGCAGATACATGCATTTGCCTCTCATATTATGAATAGTGCACTGACTGCTGAGCTGAGAGCTGGCCATTAATTGGTAATTGACATTAATAGGTAACTGCCACTAATTTCAACACATTTGTGGATTTTAAATCCAAGCTTGAAATACCTTTGGTCTAGTCAAAGGTTTTAGACTTCCTAAATTCTGAAAACCTTAAGGAGCCTAAACAAACAAATAAAATGACAAGGTAGCAAGCTGGGCTACCCATGGGGTATTACTGTATGCCAAGGAAAGGTCAGAGTCAAATCCAATTAACACATCGATCATCTCAGCAAGTAACACTGAATCCACATGCCTTGAAAAGTCTTGCTAAGGAACAGCAGTATAACATTAGGTCTGTGCTACTTTCCAGCTGAAACAGTGCAGCTACACCAACTGTGTTACACCAGGAGAGACTTGAAAGAGCCCTGAGAGGGCCTCAGTCACTGTCACAGACATCCCAGTATGACAAGAAGCGGAGAAGACGTTTACTCAGATGCCACCAATAACTGCAAAGCAGCTTGATGGGAGCTCACTAGCAAAGCAGGAGTCTTTCCTTGCTCCTGGGTAGGTACAGAAGTGCCACTGGAATGGAAACAATTGGACAATATTTTTTATTAGTGTTCACTGTGGAAAAGACAACAGACAGTTTCACCTGGAGCTGAAATGATTGCAGGATCAGATGTAGAGTAAGGAGGTGACACGAACAACAAAATTGCTTGCACTAGAGGAAATTTTCACTCATTCCAGATGAAGCCAAAACTACAAAAGCTGATTTGCTAAGTAGCCTACCTGCTAAAATCGCCTTGGTTTGTACCAGCAGGTGACTGGTTAGTATCAAATACAAAAACAGGAACTAGTGTGGATTAAAAGGAGTCATGGGCCTAATATTTCAACCAAGAAAATTATAGCACCTGTGCTACAAATTGAAACTAGTGAATGCCTGAATAAGTAAGACCACAGTGCAAAGAGTTACCACCATCTTTGTAAAGGAAAGCTCTCCTGAGAGGTCAACAGGCATGTGAAAAGGGTGAATGACTTGATATAGCCTGCCTTGATCAAACACAGGTACAGAGGGACTGGCACTGCACACAGTAGGTAAAAATAGTCATAGGACTCCTTAAGAAAATATTTGGTAGATGCTAAAAGCTTACAGAGGTTCAAGCTTACAGAAAATGCATTCACTGAGAGTTGGTAAGGTAAGCAGACCAAAACCACATCCAGGTCAGGAATTATCAGAAGATTAATAAGGTGAAGGCTGGAAATATGTATTTACTTGACATGCTTTCCCTCTTTCTTGCATATCTACTTATAGCCACTGTTGCAAATGGGACACTGAGCAAAACAAATCCTGTTTTGACCCCTAAGGGACAAGCATCTCCTGTGGCCTTAAAAGAGCTGAGCGAGCAGTGAGAGACATACTTGTCAAATCCAGAAAACACAGTAGATACCCAGAGCTTCTTTAGGTGGTATTTACTGCTGGGTTCTCAGTGATGTGCACTCTTCTGGTTAGTGTGGCACAGAAATAACAGCTGGCCATTATTGGAGCATAATCCCTAAGTCACGTGGGCCAAAGCTTAAACTGCAAAGGCATAAAATAACACATCCCCAACATTCACATATAAATGAAGCTCCCACTTCATTTCCTGCTTTTCCCTTCTGTAAAAAGACCTGTTGGAAATATTTTGTGAATCCATTAGAGAAATGGTCTCATGACCCCAGTATACTGAATCACATCTTGTTGAAAAACAAGTTTATTTTGAAATAAACTTTCATTTACACTGCGGAGGAGAAAACTGGGGTGCTTGATAAAATGCCATTTGTATGAAAACAAGTGAAAGGGAGAACCTTAAAACAGTATTCATAATTAGAGTTAGAAAGGTTATCATAACTCCAAATAAAATACAAAGATCATGAACACAAATCCTTTCCTTACACTATCACCCTTTTTAGTTATTTAGGAAGTCTTTATTAATGAAGGTAAATGAAGGTAAGCAAGCACTGAGCATGGAAGAAATCTCAAAGGGTAGAAACAAGCTTAACACAATAAACAGTAAATAAATCAGTTCAGTGTTTCTGGGGTGATAATGAGAAATAGTTTCCCTCCGTCTTGTGAGAGACTGGGACTTACAGTGACTGCACAGCTGTTTGGTTGGTTGTATTTTTTAATCTTGGGGGTGAGAAGGTGAGTTTGCAATCAAGTTTTTCCACTTTCACATGTCAACATCAGGAAATCAGGAAAAGGTAAAAATGGTTAAAGCACTTGTTTATGCCTCAGACCTTCAGTCAGAACTTGGCCACAGTGAAAATCAAGGAAAAACCACATGCCATCTCATGGAAAGTTTTTGCCTTCTTCAAAGAGATGCTAACAACTATGTTTGCACTGAATGATTCCCATCACTTCACATTGTCCACTTCTGCACAAAAAAAGAAGAGGAACAATTACCTCATTAGTAAAGATCCATGTTCCACTTGTGCCTGTAAAGTTCTCTGCCAGGTCATATACGTGATCACATCAAAACAGATGAAATAGAGAAAACAGAAAGTTACTTCACACCAAAGAGTCAACCTGCTGATAGCGGTAGACAACACGATGATAGAGGCCTTTTTTCTTTAATTACAAATTATAGTGTTTCCCCACAAGCAAAATACTTCGAGTTAGGCCTTTTCAACTAAGGCGGGCACATGAAATGTGGTTTCACCTTGGAAGTAACAAACGCAAAGATCAAACAAAAGGTTGCACCCAGAGGAGAAGACGGTTACACAGAATTTAAAGACAGCTGTATTTTGAAAGAAGAGGCAAGAACAGTGAGGCAAACAACTCATTATTGCTGGGTAACAGTGACCGTTTCTTAGTGCTTCAAAAGCAATCTCAAAAACAAAGCAAACAAAAATCCCTACAGTCAGCACAGTTGATAAAACAAAGTAAACGTTTATATATACACACAAGTATACAAACGTAAATGAAGCAATCTTGGAAGATCTGACTGGAATTACTCTTGATCAAATTAAGAAATATAGTACATCATGCCAGACAATGGGAGTCCAGTGACACATCTCAGTATCAAAGAACAGGCAAAAAACATTCCTTTTAGTTTGAAGGCTTGTTAAAAAATACGAGTCACAAATAAAAAAAAAAGATCTTTCAAATTTATTTTCTGGAAGCAGCAACAGTGAATCTCTTGCAGTGCTGTATGCTGCTCTCTAGCATCTCCAGGCACTTCATAA
This sequence comes from Lagopus leucura, assembly GCF_019238085.1. Classification (NCBI taxonomy): domain Eukaryota; kingdom Metazoa; phylum Chordata; class Aves; order Galliformes; family Phasianidae; genus Lagopus; species Lagopus leucura. The sequence continues at coordinate 9,058,429 of NW_024962255.1, read as the reverse complement.
AAACGTGCAGTTGATTAATCCCCTCGATACAGTCAGTAAAGCAGGCTCTCATTTATTAGGTACGGGAACTGGCACAGAGAAATACACACGTCAGACTTGGTGCCTGAACAGCTAAGAGACTTCCTATGCCATTAACTCCTGTGACACACAGCACAGCCAGCAGCAGCAGCTTGGGGCCTTCGTGGAGTCCAGGTGTGCTGGGGCTGGTTCCAGTGTGCTCACAAGGGAGGCTGTGATTTAAATGACCTCTTCAAGGTTACATAAATCAACCTCCCAGGTCTGCTTTAGGCACTGGTCCTGTCTTGCTACACTCTGCAGAATATAAATGAAATACATGCCAAATATCCTAATGGTTTTACTGGCTGTCTTGCCAATTGCATTTTGACGGTCAAGAAGTCCCTAGAAGGAAGTGTATAATGAGGATGTATATAATCAGGACTTTATTTCAGGAGTTCTGTTAACAAAGGAATTGATGGGCTGACCCCATGCAAAAGAAGCTCTTAAGAATGGTGAGTAATACAGGAATAAAGAAGTTCAGCAAATATTTTGGGCAACAACAATCTAGAAACAGCAAATCCCACTCAAGACACATCATTATCTACTGGGATCTGCGCTAAGCAGCTCTGGTTATTGATTCCATAAAAAAGGATAAGAGCATTCAGTTTTGTTTTCCAGAGGCAGTAAATCTAAAGCTGTTCTACCAAATGCAACAGATGACTCAACCACCCTTTATTGCTTTTTTAATTCTCAGCTTCCTATTCACAAAACTGATTTTTAATGTAGCCCTACATAAACAAAAATGAACTCCACATTAACACCAGTGGCTTTTAAAAATGCTGTAGAGAGATTATTTTGGTGAACTGCTTTTTCAATGCTAGAAGTAGTGTCAAAATTAAAACATGTTACTTGTTTTATTTTTCCTGTAGATAGAACACTTAGTTCCAGAAACATCACTTTAAAGACTACTTGTACTCTGAGTGACCTTGTCTTTGAGGATCTACAGGCAGATAATGTTATGCCACCTAAGTCTTATTATGTAGTAATTATGCTGTTACACAGGATCTCAACTGATATTAATGAAATGCTGTTAAATGAGGACAAGAGCTGTGGGACCCAGTAGAACTCTCCCTATAAGCACTTTGATTTTCCTATTAAGGCTTCTCACATAAACTCCTATATCAAGCATCTAAATAAACACAAAATCAGTGAAGTTAGATTCAATACACAAATGTTTGCATCAAACGGTGTCTTCAGTTTTAGACTTTTCACTGGAAGTTCTGTAGACAAGGAAGAAATTCTGTAGACAAGGATAGAAACTGATGGAAAAGTTAAAAATAGAGAAGAGAAATTAGGAAGAAGAATGAAAAGACAGTTCTGTCTTCCTGATCAGTTTCAGGCAAACAGGAGGAAAAAAATTACCCGAATACAAAGAAGCTCTTCCTTGAGACATACACAAATAAAAGCTATAAAACATGATTATCTGTACAAACCTGAAAGCACCAAATACTAATAATCTGATTTGATCACTAACAAGAGGAAGGTACGAAAACTACAAAGCAGGAATGATCTTTTCAGGTCTTGGTTCCTGAGTTAGGGTGGCCATTAGAGCACGGTTATTACCTTGACTCCCCTAGCCCTCCCCACTACTCTGCTCCCTCAGGCTCAGTCTCATCACAAAGCACCCCACCAGGTCTCCTTCAGTGAGAAGCACCTACTGTTATTTTCCTATATTGATTGACTGTAAAATTATATGAATGACCAGACAAATAATAGCCACTAAAACCTCCCACATAAACAAATTGGGCATTTTTACTGTGTACACAAATAGCTTTGAGCAAAGGGAAGAGTACTGGCATTTCCATCACACTGTGCAGCTAGATTCAGTTAAACCTCATTAAACACATCCAAAGAGATAAAGAATAGTTACAAGAAGCTCAAACCACAGTTGGTCAAGACAAACTCATTGAACACGAACACAAGAAGCTACCCATTTAGAACTGTGTAGCAGGAGAGCACATCACACACAGCTCTTATTGATCATACCCAGTTTTAACATCGCAGTTCCTCAGACTCCAAAAGACAGATGAGCAGAGAATATATAATCAAATTCACACCGAGCTGCTGATGCGGCCGAGATAAATTCCTTACAGGCAGGTAAGTGACCCCATCTCTCCCAGCAGGTGCAGCACATTGCCTCATCATATTATGCGATGGAGAAAGCCGGCAGCCTCTCCCAGTCACACCAGGATTTCATCTGGGATAATGATAACCACAAATGCAGAAGAAAAGGCAGAAAAACCAGTGCAGCCTCACAGGGACTAAGTAGCTGGTAAGTCCGAGCCATTCAAGCAGTTTTCCTTTGTGTTATTATATTCAGCTAGAGGAAATTATTTTCATTATCACCTAAGTGCACAACTTGAAAATGATTTGAAATGTAGCCAGCCTAAAAACACTTCCTGAAGTAACTGGTATCGTGCAGAAATGTTAATAAAAGTTTTAGTGAATGAGTATTATGAAAATTTTAATTGTTCCCTAAAGAGTTTCTAAATTTTAAGATTAAATTCAAGTCACTGAAGAGTGAAATGCAGGAGATGTAAATTGTGCTTAAGTACTGAAGCTCCATAGCATTTTCACCCAGAGAGACACAAACAGCCACAGTGGCTCTACCTTCCTGAACACAAATGAAGCCCCTTTAGAGCAAAAAATCATTAAGACTAGCACAAAGGATCTCTCAAGCCCACCAGCCTCCCTCTGCTAACAGACTGCGCATGCCTTAAACTCTCAAGCTGTTAATATTGGATTTTTACTCCAAACTGATTTTACAAATTACGCTCTACACATATTTTTCCCTGATACAATTATTAATTGAACCAGATCAAGTTTGACCAGTTATATTAGGCCAATTTAATAGCTGCCTACATAGAAATATAATATTAAACTTAACATTAACGGAATCAATGGTGTCATACATAAGACCTGTTTGAACACAGGGGACCGCCTCTTGCCACATGTCAGGCCTCACAGTGTGCTTGGCAGGCAGTTTGACCCTAAGATAGAAACACAGTTCTTCACCTTCATGTCACAGACTGCATTCAGGAATACACAACACACACGTTAGATCTCCAAGTTAAAATTAAATTGGGCTCTGTAACATACAGTAAATATAGAAAAAGTGCTGTGGAATGAGCAAATAGTGAACGTATCAGTATCTAGAACTACTAGTGGGCAAACATCTAATAGGTACAAAATTCTGCATGTTTTCCAGTGAGGTTGCATACAAGATTATTTTTTTTTTTTTTAATATATTTCAGTCTAGTCCAATTCCAAAACTGAATATAAGGTAATTCAAAATATTTACATATGCTTTTTTTTGTATAATGAAACAGTTCAGACTTCATCCATACATGTTCTGGACTGTTTTCCTTGTTTCATACTTAATTTTTTATTTCCTCTTGGAAGTTGAGTACTTAACTAGAAGTCCTTATTGGAAAAAAAAAAAAACAAAAACAAAAACAAACAACAACAGTAGTAAAGGGTTTTTAAAAGGGCTTGAAAATGATGAAATTGGAAAATAGAAAAGCAGCATTAAAGCAAAGACTTGATCTGGATTTATTCAAGAAGTTTCTGTCCACGTTTCATTAATGTTTTAACACAGAAATGGAGCTGTATTTAATTTCCAGATGCAGACCTAACTCAGCTTGGCATGAATTCAAATTCTTTATCTAAATTTTGCAGCTAGATTCAATTGCTCTGGGAAGTAGGGAAAAGGACAACCAACAAGAGACTCACATCTGCATTTTGTAACCCTCTTCTGGTTGAAATTATTCCATCAATCAAGAAAAAAAACAACTTTTTCAAATAGCTTAGTTTTGCAAATATAATTGCTTTCAGTTGTTGATACTAATTACCCCTTTTCAATTTCTATGGTAATTCCCTTCCCTCATAAACTGGCTCATAGTAGAGCCTATGTAAAAGCAGTAGAAGGGTCACATAGTTTACCAACAAAAAAAGCCATAAATAGCAGTCAGACTACTCACAGCAGCATTACTGTCGTACTAACAGGACATGACTTTTTTTTTTTTTTTTTTTAAATACGCACCAGACCATCTTATTCAGTTTTGCAAAGTGTAAAGGCAGTTAAGTAATTCTGTCAGATCAACTTCTTTTTTTTAATCCAGACATTATACTCCATCAGTTTACTCTGGATTTCTGTACTCCTTGTTACTTTGAGAAAGTCAACAGCCTGACCTGAGACTCACCTTTCCTCTCGATAGATAATGAAAAGAAATGATGAGTCCTTTCTCTTTCACTTATAAGTAGCTGCAGCTAATAAGTGAGTCATCGGTTCAACACCATTATGTCAAACAAATGACATCTGGCCAGATTGCACTTTCCTTTGTAATTGTTGAAGTTTTTCTACCATATTAACTCTGGAACCTTTGCTCAAATTACTGTTGACTTCCTTAAAGGAGATAAAGATATCAAACTCCATTGTAGGACAACACTGAATTATTTCAGAAAACAAAACTCCCCCACATATGCTCAGTACTGTCCACGTTCCCTCTAAGGTCATTAAGTGATAACAAACAACAAGCAAAGCAGCATTTTCCACGCCAGCTACAACAATAAAGCAATCACTCTGTAATATACACTCAGAAACAGACGATGAGTATCATAAAGCAATGAATGACATGACCATCAGCCAATACGTATAGAGGACGATTACTAGAAAAGCTATATTGAAAAAGGAAATCTGAATGATTGTGATATATGGGTGTCATTCTCACTTGCTGGCAAGAAAGATAAACTAGAATAACTGCAGAACATGCAAAACTACTTTTCTTACTATAAATTTAAGCTAAAAGTCTAGGACAGTATTAGCTTCAGGACTTCAACAGCAAGAAAAATAAATGCCACCTAAGTAGAAACTTTGACTCAGTCAGATTACATCTACAGAACATATCATTTCCCTCTACCCATGAAAAGCAGCAGGCACACAGGGGGCTCCACACACACAACCCTCCCACATCACCACTTGGCTTTTACATCCTGGGACTCATTGCTGGGCTGCTCAGAAGAATACAGAGACAATTGACAGCCACTAAGGCTTGTAGGGGCTGTAGCACCTAGGAATTGATGCAGGGTGCCAGTTAGGGAAAGGGGCACTGATCCACATTGCAGCCATGGGAAGGGAGGCTCAGGGAGCTGAGAGGGAAACAGATGTTTGAAGAATAAGAAAACTGAATTGGAAGCAATCTCATGGCAAACATAAAAATTATTCATACAATATTTACACCAAAACCAGTATTTTCCGTTTATGTACCATGTGGAATTACTTATACTGGCTTAGCACTTGCAGAACACCACTGTTGTTTAACATGCACAGAACAGTATAACCATGTTCATTAATTCTGTCAAAAATCTCACTTGGACTGCACCTGGTGTCCCCGTGTGAAGTACACCACAAGACTGAGAGACTGGAAAAAAATAAGTAAAGAAGAACTGATAGAGAGCCAAAACCATCCTTTGCAATCCAGTCTCTTCTGTGTTTATAATAGCAGTAAACAACTCGCAATCCAAAGTTCAGGACAGGTGGAAAAAAGCTGGAATTTTGAGCTCTGAAGTTTGGAATAAACAAATATTTTTTTCTGCGTTTATCTCTACAGTTTCTCCCAACTTCTAAGGACAGGTAGTTATTCCAGTATGGGTGGGCTGACTTCAGAAACTATCACAAAAGCTATTATAGACTGCTATTTGATTGTATTTAAATCCCTGTGAATTGAGTTAGGAACATCACCATAAAATTACAGCATTAAATTTTTATACTTCATATTCCCCCCAAAAAAATAAAACAAAGACAGCAGGTCCTAAGATCACTTGACTGTGACAAATTGTCTCTTTCGACTCACTTGAAATTGGTCTGTGAGACACATCAAATCCCCAGCTTTGTTACTGCTGGAAGAATTGATTTAAAAGTGCACACTGTCATTATATACTTACTGAGGGGTATATTTTAGGATTATGCAAGTGCTTGATATATAATTGGTTCTGCCTTTTTGCTGCATCTCAAGTTTTCTGACTACAGAAAACAAAAATTTAAGCTGCATAAAAGAAAATCTGAGCCACCTTCATAAAGAAGTGGTAGAAGGGCTGAACACAATCTGTAATTACACTAATTTGTAAACTTCTTTAATTTGTCCATCAAATTAATTCCCTATGAAATAAAATACAAATGGTTCTTTGAAATGACAGTGGTGTTTGTGTGTGTGTGTGTAGGCATCAAGCACTGTGATCTTCTGGGACCCGTGCTAGTAAATAAATCAACCTCAAAATTTGGGACATTGCAATAAGTAGCCACTTTCTGTCAGAAAACAAATGCAAAGCAACAGCAGGACAAGCATGAGGATTCAGCAAGGTGTTACTGCGTTTAGTGCACAAGGCAAGGGCAATTAAGCTGTCCCACTGAAAGCTGCCTGGGCAGTGGCAAGACTCCTGTACCTTCAGTCCCACAGCAGGGGTACCTTCCTCAGATCCAGCACTAGCGATGCGTCTCAACATGAAGCATCAGATCAAACTCCATATGCAACACTGGCGTAACGTGCCAGATGAATTCCCCACCTGCTTGCCTAGTAAAAACAGAACTCACACAATTTCAAGTCAACCCCAAAGACCGACTGGAACACAAGACTCTGTTAGAGAAGTGCCCATTCTTCTGTAGATCTGCAAGAGCATTTGGTCAAAGCACTTGCAATACAAGTTTTTAAGCAAAGAAGCGTTACTTGTTCCTCCTACTTGCCATTTGCCCATGCAGGTGGCTGCTGTGCCAGTACCCCCACACAGTGCTGTTTCTATGGGAGCATGGAGGTGCATTAAACCACCTCAGTGTAACAGCTGATGTGCCCCTGCTTGTTTCAAGTGTGTTATTTATGTACAGCATCATTCAGAAATGGGAGAAATTCTCAGCCTAGCTGAAGACTCCAGCTCTACAAAGAGAAACAGATTCTGATCTTCTATTCAACCTCCAAAATATTTCAGTTTATAGTTTTGATTGGTCTTAAAAGCAATGAGCAAGAAGGCAAACTGACACCATTCCCAGAAAAAAAAAGATCACATTTCTTGAGAAACAAGATACGATCTGGATAATCTGTAAAGCATACTTGTCTGAAGAATATATTTGTCCAACAATAATTGTAAACAAGTACATATGTTGTATACCAAAAGGTCTTCTAACTGCACACCAGGAGAAATCTGACGGATGTTTCAGAAGACTGTGAAAACATTCTTGTTTCAAGAAATAGTACCAGGGGTAGGATCAAGTCTTGAAGAGTTGATTTTGCTCTGCAGAATCCATGAGTATGAGCTAACAAATACAAATATACAGTAGGATGCAGAATATTGTTACAACTGATACTTGCAGTCAAATATTTATTAAGAGTATAATGCATCTATATTTTGAAAAGCAGTAACCAAGACAGATTAAAAAAAGAAAATATAGCCAATATGCCAGAATTTCTTTGTTTCAGTTTACAGTTCCATGACTGCTGTGTTCCAAAGAAAACCTTGCAAAAGGGTTATATGCTGTGAAAACAGTGATAAACTGATTGCTTGCTACCCTTATTACTTCTCATAGACGATTTCCAAACTTCTAAGTGCAGGAATAACCGTCATGTCCTCCTGAGGCCCTCTGCAGACTGGAAGAAAGGTGTGGCAAGAAGTAACTACTACAGAGATGGCTCCTTCTCCCAAGAGGGCCATCAGCTTTAGAAGCCCAGCTGCTGGCTGGTAGAAAAGATACAGATATCTTAGAAGCACAGAGCTTTCAAAGATGAGCACTGAGCCATACAATTAATAACTGTACTTAATTATAATATTGCTTCCCAGAAATGTTTAAATAATTGATATAATTAAAGCCTTATTAAATATTTTATTCTTTACTTTAACCACCATCAACACAATAAAATGACAACTGTTATCTGTCTCTTTACAGAGATTACAAGGAAGCAGCGCTGAGTAGCATAGTAACATTAGTTTGTATTTTCTTTTTCCAATCTGCCTTTTGACAGACAACAGTGTAAGCAATCATTTGCCATGGCACTTCCATCGCAATAACAATCTACACAAAACATTAGCATGATATAATCCTCAATATGCCAAAGCAGAGTGAAAAAAAGAAACTAATCAGCCTACTACTATTTTTCAGTACCTGATGTGTTTGCTCAGTATGCTAACGAAGACTATTCACTAGTCCAGCGCGTGCTGCTTCACAGAAATCTTTCTGCACAGAGAAGCTTAATGAAAGCACAGTGCAGAGAAGTTTCTGTGAGAAAGATGCCCAGAACCAAGAGCCAGTAAAACCCGATAGAGCCATGGCATTGATTTGTACTTCCCTGCTTTCCTTCCTGAGAAATGCCAAGCTTTGATATCAAGCTTCTAAGATGATACTTGACAAGCAGTACGCAGTAAATTATTACATGCTTTAAGAAGTACTATTAGGGTTAAATATAACACCGGCATATTTTGTCAACACATCCCCAAACATTCTCACAACTGTTTCTGTTCAGCTATCTGTTGGTGAACCTGGCTGATGTGCTCTTTTAGGTGTTATACAACTACCAGTCTCCTGCATTTATTCCATTCAGATTCTACACCTTTATATCACCCCCACAGCTCTCTTTCCAAGCTTCTGAACATACTTGAAAATACCACGCAGTTTCATTATCCCTTTAAGGAGCCTAACTACAGTTTGTGAGCAGTGAACACTGAATGAAGGATACCCACTGCCTACAGTGGTGCAAATCCCATCAGAAATTCAAAATCACCTATTGAAAAAGGTGATTTTTTTTTCCAATTTACATATGCAACTTTTCCCAGCAGAAATAGCTGGATTCTCATCAGTTGCCAACTAATATTGCTCTGTTGCCATTGTGAATGCAAAACAGCTTCATCTTTTTTCTATCCTGCTCTCAAACACAGATCTTAGCTACTTCATTGCAGACATTTGTTTTGCTGTTACTCTCATTTGTATTTTGAGAAGATACTTCACATGCTACTTAGGTCTCTCCAAATGTAGTGCCTCTTATTTTATGCCATGGAAACTGCAATGGATACAATGAGAAAAACAATGCTTTTTTTATAAGGCAAATTCTCTGCTACAAGATGTTGTTCTTCAGCACAATCACCAGCATCAGCTCTGCATTTTCACCAGTGACAAACTAGAGCCCGCATGCCACTCTTGTAAAAATCTGCACCAGCAGAGGCAACCTGCTGTTTCATAGTTGCTACGACAGTGCCATTACTAGGAAAACATTGCCCATGCATTCTATCCTTCATCAGTTCATAGAGACAGAAGTAAGAAGGCAGACTATACAGTGGGTGTGGTAGGACAGTCCAGCCAAGACTGGCATTGTGCTCCACAGCCTTCAAAAGCCTGCACGTCACACTTATAAAAGCCTGAACCAGCAGAGCTGACCTACTGTCACTGTTACCACTGCTGAAACATTACCACTGCACTGTGCTCACATCCACTGGTCAGTCTCCATAAACATTCACTCGTGTCCATGAAGGCCAAAGGATGCTGTTTTTTTCCACACTTCTTCTTCATCTGCAACTGTCAGATGCCATTGTGTCAGACTGCCCTTCTGCTGCCATCTGTCACACTGCAACAACATGTAGTGGAATACAGGCAGGAATGCTCAACCCCTTCAGCAGTACCATCAACATCCACATCTGGTTTTGTGTGACAACAGAACAAAATAGGAGGCATTGCTTTTGGAGTAGCCCTCATTTGGATCAATTACAGCTTATTAAGAGTAAAACCATTTAAAATTAACACTGCTTGTTTTTTGAAGTGTTTCAGTCTTCTCCACCTTTATACATTTTTAGCTATAGTTGAAAATTCGTCCCCTAACAGTAAGACTTTTCTTACACTCAGTAAAGCACAGGAGTAAGCAGCTGTAAACAATTTATTAACCTAATTGCAAGTCCAGTACTGTTACATTCAGTTTTACAGAGCCCTGTATTTCTGACCCATTTAATGTAAGAGATAATAGTTTTCATTAAGGTTCCCAGAGAGTTCTAGTTAACACAACTGCTTATTTGAGACCATTTTATTTTGTCTTGTTTTTAAAAGACCTTCAATTCCTCATTTCTATTTCTGCCCCAGTTCACGGGAGGACTAGATTTGAGGTCTTCATATATGGGATTAACCTCTGTCAGGCAGTTCTAAATACAATATATAGCTACATAAAATAGTAAATGACTCAAAGAGAAAATACTGCAACACAAACAAAAAGCCATATGCTCAAGAGAACGTATTAAAAAAATTCTCATGGAGGCAGTTTGCTTTTGTTACCCTTTAGCAAGGTTTCCAAAAACTAGCATTCACTAAGTGGATGTAATGTATTCTCTTTAAAAATTCTGTGCCAAATGCTCTAAATTAGCATAAGTAATAATCCCATTGCAACCACAGTGAGTAGAACAAGAACAAAGGAGCGCCTACACAGTACACATCTCAATTCAAACTCCATTTCCTTATAGACTCAAAGCATGCTCCCATAGCAATTAATTCAACAGACAAAGGAACCTGAAGACAAGATGGGTGCCTACAGCAATAAAGGATTAGGGCCAGTAGTGTGAAGCTTCAGTGAGTCGGTCGGTCTGCATTGTGAAATACCTTCTGCGCCATCATGCAAGGTGCTGGCACTGCAGAGAATACACACTTTGTGTCAGGAGACAGTTGTAGGATGCTCAGGCAGTTAGAAGTTATGCAGTAGAGATGGAGCCTTTCCCCCAAGTCAGTTAATTACACCTCTACCTCAAAAACCAGCCCTCTAACCCAGAAAAAGGTGTTCGCTCACTGCTACTAGTTGTGTTTAGACCCAGATGACAGGCTCAATAGGCCTGCAGAAGATAAAATCCTGTAGTAGGTCTCCTATAATACAAAAACAAGTAGTATATTTCATGCGTGCAGTTCTGGAAAGCTAAACAGCAAAAGAGAACAATCACCAATGAAAGCCCCATACTTCCAGATAGCATTGCTTGTAGATGCACTAGTTACTGTGTAACAAGAAAGATATTCAGAGAATTGTGGACTGCAATTCTTCCACATCTGCAAAAGGGAAATGCTTTCCCCACAGCATGCATGTAGTGCAGACAGGTTGGTCTCAGAATGCAGCCTTGGTATCTTCTGGTAGACCATAAAGAGGAAGACTCTGTCAGACTAAAGTTGCATCTAAACCTATACACAGAACATGATTTTTAGATGGAGGAATTTTTTAAGTGCTTAGGCTTGAGAAATCATCTCAAAGGTATGATAATAAAAGGGACTGGGGAAGGGGTGCCTTTTTCTGCATGGATTCCACCATGAAAGTTAAATATATTAAAAGAACATTTGTTATGGAGAGAGGATGAATGAGTTCATCAGCAGCAGAGAAATAAGAGACTGCAGCAAAAGCATTCTCTACAAAAAATGAAAAAAGGAGAGAAAAATGTCTCAGTGTAGTATAATGAACATATCAATCAACAAGAAAAGATTAGCAGTGAGAGAAGGAAAAAAAGGAAAGAAAAATTAAATTAGAGACTCCAGTGGGAATAAAAATGTCTGAAGAGACAAATACCTCTGATGCTTATTTTCCCTATTATTCTTGTATTTATAGTTTTGGCAGAATGCCATGTGAGAAAAGCTCATTCAACACCAAGATGTACATACTGGGGAAAGGTGTGGAGGGTTTGGGGTAGGACACAGCTAAGATGCCACTGGAGTCATAAGAAGTATTGGTGGGCAGAAATCTTCAAAAGTTGTCCTCGAAAAAAAGCAAAATTAAGCCTTCAACATACACACAAAAAATCCAAACCGTGTCATTGCTATTGAGACTGTAACAGCAACGTTTCAATTATTCTCAGAGGGAACCTGAATATCAGACTAATGTTGAACTGTAGGTAGCCTTCAGAATTCAACAATATCCTTGTGGGGAACCATTACAGTGATGTCATTGTGCATCATGTGGTCTGTACATCCTCATTCTTCATTTAAAAAATAATAGCAATGCTACCAATAGCAAATGTGAGTGATCATTAACTGAAGCTATTTGGAATTTCCAGCCAGAGTTTCCATTACGTCCACTGGAAACTGGCAAACTGCTTTAAATGGGCAGCAGAGGTATTGCCACAATGAGTTCCTCTGTAACCCAGTTTCACGATGGGCAACGGTGTGGCAGTCACAGTTTTCTGAAGGTATCCATCCCAAGAACAACAACATTTCTTAACAAGATTTCCTCATCTGATTTTGCAGTTGCACTTTACCCTAGCCAAGGAAAGTATCAAACCCAGCCATTTTAAGTGTCAAAGCAGCAGCTTCAGAATGAAGGTTAGATGAAGATTTATGAGCTCTTGCTAATTCTACAGTGCATCACTGCACACAAAATTTTTCATACAAAAATCAAGATTCTCTCTGAACTACCCTGCAGCTTAAAAAGCCTTTACAAAAAAGTAGCAAACATGAACACAAACCAACAGTATCAGGTTTTTTTCAGCATCTTATGAATATCCTTAGGCATGATTTACCCATCTATTGCTTAGCAATATGAGAAAACAGCTCGGAAATTCCTCAAATTCAATACAGACATCACTGTTTCTCAGGTGATGTTCAGATAAGCCTGCTGCATCTCATGAAGCAAACCAACAACTTGTAAGGGTCACTGTGTGACTAAATTAAACATGACAAATTCTTCCATCACTCTCCTGTACTTCTATTTCCTACAATTAATGACAAATCTGATAAAAAGTAGCGTAGGTTTAAGGCAAAAAAAAAATTCAATTTCAGTCCAAGCAAAAAAGTGCATTTTTAACCTCACAAAACTAATTAATTTTGCTCCAGAATTCCCTTCCTCCCCCCTCCCCCCCAGCCCTATTCCCCAGAGGAGTCTGTTTTGACCAATTTCTAGCTTAATGAACCAAGCAGAGGAAATACAGCACTAAAAGCAAGTAGCTTTCCTCTCATTACTTTTGTCCCGGAAAGTTTTTGTTTCAGCCTCAAGATGGTTTGACTTGAGTTGATTCAATTCTGATCACTGAATGCCTCTTGAGCAGTGAAGAGTGCTGTGCGGCTGCAATCTTTTCCCCAACAGAAAAGGGAAATCAAACAATTCAGTTACCTTACAGCCACTAATACCATAAGACAAACAGCTATGTAAGTACTAGTCCTACAGACCAGCAGATTTGGGGAGGGAGGGGGGAAGAGTATTTGGAAAGACACACAAACAAAAAAGGGAGCAAAATATTCCTCTGTAAGTATACCTGCATCATAGCTAAATGGCATGTCCGCTTTCGTAGCTTCCTCCAGTGAAGGAAATGCTACAGAAATTCTCCTCACAATGCTACCAAGATCTACTTTTCCTTTATACAGAAGCCTCACAGCTTGTTTTACCCTGAGCCATGACAAAGGGTGGCAGTGTGACAGCTTGGAGCAAGTCAAGCAGCTCAACTTCTTTCAATATAGCCTGACTCATTTTCCATAAGTCCTATGAGGAAACTCACTTGGAACTTCAATAAGAGCTACAGTAAACTTCTTGTGTCTGAGTTACAGCCTTCCATTTGAGTATGAGGATACCAATGCAACCAGATACCTCCGCCTACATACCCTATTACTGGGTACTGAATGGTACCTGTGCTAACTCTGATAAAGAAGGCCTGGAAAGTAAAGAACAAGCTATACAAACTGGTGTTATCTCTGCCAGTGTCACAGGCTTAATTAAAGTAGGTGCCAATAGGACCCATTTTTGTGAAGAAATCCAGAGGAATGATAGCCACAATACACGGTATATAATGACAAACAGGGACATGGCTCCTACTGGGGATGTCTCAGACATCAGGTGACCTGCTTGATCAAAGCCTTAAAATTAATATCTGCATTCAAGAGAGATCTTTGTCTTAAAAGAACTCCTCAATTTATTCAAGTTGAAGTAATTGTAGCAAGAAAGGAGAACTCTCTAATTTACTGAAGTGAGAACTCACAGAAGACTAACTTTCTCCTCTTGAGAGCACTTTAAAAAAGATGTTTAATTATTACTGAAGCTCAAGAGAAGTACTCGCAATCTGATGAAAATGCTACTGTGCAAACGCTTCACACCTTCCTTCAACTTCACAGCATAGCAGAGTCAATAACTGTACATTTAGTATTTAAAAGTATTGCCTCCTAAAATTCCATAGCAGTTTTATATAATAAAGACTTAGAGCTACAGTCCAGATAAATTACCACAGTTTCTCATTTAACTTTCCCTCCCAAGATGGTAGTAGAAACAAATGTCTTTTTGGCACTGTCACTTGAGCAGGTATGCTGCAGTGATACAGACAAAAACACAGAAGACATACTATTAAAAATAATGGTGCCCTGTTGCATGCAGATGCAGCACAGCTAAGCCTCAACCTCAGATCCACAGCAGCAGGTAACTGAGAGTCATCAGTGATTCTCCACTTTTCACTGTAATTACCAATACATGAGAAAGTAAAAGGCAAACAAGGTGAAAAAAAAAAGAAAAAAAAAAAACCACCTCTACTTAGACATCAGTACTAGCCACTGTCCTCTCCTGACTTACTTCCACTTGGTAATGCGGATATCACAGAACCTTCAAGCATTAAGAACCTTTTGTGACACAAGTGCTCTCCAAGTTCTGCACAACACAGAACAGTAAGCATGCACACAGCTGAATAAAACATCACTGAAAACCACAAATAAACTATTGTTCAGTAGCCTCTCTACACCTCAAGACACTGAAAGAGCTACGTAGCAGTGAGATAGATCAACATGATGGGGAAAGCAGTTCAACAAAAGCGAGATGATGATAGGACCAGCAAGATAGAAAGATACTATAAAGGAAGGGAAGAAGATTGCTCACCTTTATCAGAAAACACTAGAATTGCAGGGGAAAGCTTCACCAAGGAGGGATCTCCAGATCCAGCTCTTAAATGGCTCCCACCCCTTTCAGTCACACAGCTGAATTGCCTTCAGCTGCGCTCCCAGGTCCTTTCCCCAGGTGCTCAATCAGTGCTTTCAGGCCATGACTCAACAGTTACCATACAAGCTACTTATTGAATTATACAACTGTAGCAGAAGAAGAACTGAAGGAATGCAAGAACTGAATGTAGACAATGTGCTCCATATAGGAATCCTTTTAATTTTAGATTGTTGCCCCTCCCTCACAAAATAAATAAATAAATAAATTACAAGCTTTGTTTTCTTCCCCTGCAAAAGAGGTAACAGGTTACAGCTGCCAACTGTAGGTGGGCAGGCAGACGGTAAGGACAGAAACACAAGGTAAGTTATTTCATTTTCTGATATCTAAGCAGCACTGCAGATAGGCTGCATGCTTTGTCTCAAAGGGGACAGCTACTAATTTCTCTCACAAGAGGAAGAAATAAGCACTCAGCTCTGAATCTATTCAAATACCTGTCTTCACTTGAAAATTCCTGAAGGGAACGATCTGGAATCAACAGAATTAATGGCCTTCTTCCAAGTCCTGCCTCGTTCCTCTGAGTGCTGGAAACAAAACACAAGGCCACTTTAATCCGAACTTGCTCTTTAGATCCTTTGGTTCTTATTTCATGGCTGAGTGCACAGTTTAAAATGCTGATCATCAGCTTTCACAAAGATTTATGGAACTGCTTGCTGTTTGTCTGATTTTTTATTTATTTATTTTTTACTTCTTCATTAAAACTTCATACTTCCAGCTATGCCATCACTGAATTATATTTACTTTCTGTGGGGAGAAAACATGGTTAATAGTGGCAGTTCTGGCAATAGGTGCTACCTTGGTTGTAAGCTGCTGTGGAAATGATGCTGCAAAGAGAAATGCACTGAGTTGTTGGCTGTTTGGGGTAAGCATGCAATGCCTGGCAGCCTCAGGCATCCTGTTCTCCAGGATAATTGTATTAACTTGTTACCAGCACTCATTCCAGTTTGGTGCTTCTGAAATTATGTTTGAAGGTTAACAGAATCCTACTAGGAATACAGACAACGCCTCTGGTTTGCATAAAACTCCTTCCCTGTTTAAAGGTGTTTATTCAGGGGAGTTCCCTTCAGAATATAACAAACACGTGTTTCTGGAGAAATAAATTATCTACTGATTTCATCATCCAAACTGCTACACCCAAATAGGCGGTTATATGTACTGTGAATACAGATAGATTTCTATTTATAGAGCATTTATTTGTCTGAGATGCATTTGAATATAAATCACGGTATCTAATGCCAAGTTTTACAACATGACATTCACAATCCATTAAGTATTTTACTACATGTTGTACAAGAGAGAAACTCACATTCCTCATTTCTAGCGTTAATAAGGAATGATGAAGCTAAAGACGGATTGCTTTTCGGTTTATGTGGAGGTTTACCACATATATGGATGCTTCAAGCTTAGTTACAATCCTATTTTAATGTTTTATCATAATAAAAGACATGATCCAAGTGCTGTAACGTGCATAAAAATTAAGAAAAACACTACTAAAACTATACAGGTTTTCATATTGAGGAGGGAACACAGATTTAATATACTCCCAGCTGTTTTCTAAATGGAAATAAATATTTGCTCATTTAGAAGCATTTACCAGGTGCCTCATCACAGTGTTTCGAACAAGTATTTCACCTTGTTTGAAAATTGGGGCAGAGGGAAGGAAGAAACACATCGTAATTTGTTCCCCACATCCTTCTAAATCTTTCTAGGTCATCCCTCAGCTCAGGTGCTTCTTTTCCTACACTTGCTGATTGTCAATGTTTGGAATCAGCAAGGAAATGCAGACTTGCCTCTTTTTCTTAACTTCCTTCTCACAATTTCAATTCCTATTACTGGCAGGAGAAAAATCATATAGATGGGAGAAACATCTTCTTAAGTTCTGTTGTTACTGTCCTCAAGAGATGCCACCTCCTTACTTGATCAATTCTCATGCTAGCCAACCAAGCAAGGAGAGAGAGAGAGATCATCTTTGTTTATGTGGAAATAGTGGTGGGAAAAGGTGGTTGGTTTTAAAATATAATTAAATTCAAAAGTATCCAGAGGTGATTAACACTTTCCAGAAAGTACTGCCTTGAGTTTTGATGGTTATTTCTCTCTTTACCAAAACCTAGGTAAGTGAAAGGAGATGAGAGAAGAATATTTTTTGATTCTCTGTAGT
The DNA here is from genome assembly GCF_019238085.1 of Lagopus leucura. NCBI lineage: Eukaryota > Metazoa > Chordata > Aves > Galliformes > Phasianidae > Lagopus > Lagopus leucura. Next base: position 9,041,263 of record NW_024962255.1, on the reverse strand, counting down.
TTAGATCTGAATCATTACTATTCTTCAGCCACATAGTTCTGGATTCTATGGTCTGTGTACAGCCTCTTCTGGAGGCTTCTGTATCAACAGCCTTCAGTCAATCCCCACTCAAGTACAGTTATTTCAAACACCACGTACCTGAATAAAATCTCAAGCAAAGCTTATTTGAACAAGTCTTTGTAAAAGTCTCTGATGTTAAATTGATGTCTCATGTATAATTACTGGTTGCCTACGTGTAGAAAACGGGAAATGAACAACTTTTTACATTACTTATTGGTCTTCCCATTTTCTGTGCCTGTAATACTTAACATTTCTCACCAGCAAAGGAGGCTTGAAGGCAGCATTCCTGAGAAAAAATTATTTCACTCCATATCACAAACAGATGCAGAAGTAAGTTGCTCAAAATAAACACAACTGCTGTGTCAAGCCAGTAAAGAAATGCTGATTTCTGCAGCAGCAGTTTAGAACTAATGCACAGAAAGCTATGACCATTAACTTAAGAGATTAAAGATGCAAGTATACTCTGAAAGATCAGAAGATAGAAAACACAGAACTTCAAGTATTCTGATTTTAAGAATCTTTAAATTAATAAAACAATTTTCCTGAAGAAAACTATTTCAAGATCTATTTCCAACGAGAAAAGAAGTTCACAAAATAGAAATACTGTGAGTGAGAATGCACACCCGGTAATTGAGAATGCACACCCAGTAATTTCTTGCTGTTTTTTTTTAAAGCATGACTTCTTTTTATTACGTCAAGGGCGATAAACAAAAGCATGGGGAGGGTAAGAAAGTTACCAGCCTCACAGTATGTCAACGGTTTACGGGCTGGTTCGGCCCGGTTCCGTGACGAGCGGGGCGGAGGGATCCGCAGATCCGCGGCACCGATCTGAGGAGAAACAAACTAATTTACTAAGTATATTATCGGAATGCAAGATAACACACTATAATACAATATAATCAGAATTGAAGCTAATAAATCAAATATAATGAGAGAGAGAATGTCCGAAAGGTGGATAGGCCTCACCACAGCGCTGAGGTGAGATGCGCAGTCCAGTTGAGCAGCAGGGAGACGGGAGCAGCGCCCACCACGAAGGGCAGGCGAGAAAGAGAAATCAGGTGGCCTTGCCAGAAGTTAAACCTCCTCTCCCTGACCGCAAAGTCCCCTGGGGAATGTAGTTCTTCTTCTCTTCAGGGCAGGTACCCAGGACTTGAGCGTTAACAGTTAAAGTCCCAGTGCCCCACATGATGTTATGATGTGGAATACCGAAAGCCAAAAATCACAAAACCATGACACAGTAAAATAAGTAAAACAGAAAAAACACCAAAATCACGGGTCGTAATCATACACACCAACCAAAAGCCCATCCTCTAGCCTTCCTCTGTTTTACATACCAGCTTTATTTGGAATGGCATGTACTAGTGATATTAATGCTTTTTCAACTTTGCAAATAATTTCATAAGGTAGAGAACTTTGTCAAGATCATTTTCTCTTTCAACTTGTCACATACATCCTATATTTATGTATTAAGAGACAATATTCATTTTAAGACAAAAAATACTGCTTACAAGGATTTTGTTACATGGAAATACATCAATGCCTTTTGTAGTGGTGTTATTATGATTGCTACTTCAGTTCTCCATAGTACTCCATTAATCTTACTTTCTCTACAGTCATCTGTAGTCTCATAATTTTAGCCAACCTCACCAAAACCCATTTGTTACCCCTGTTTTTTTTTTTTTTATTTGCTCTGGGCAGGTATTCTAAATTCCTTTGTCCATTCTGCTGCTTCTCTGTCACAAGATGTCCTGGATCTCTTCCAATTTATTACCTCCATTCTAAGCTCCTGAAAAACATTACAAGACTAAGCTATCCAGCCATCTGCTCACACTAATCTTTCATGAGAGAGAGCTAAAACACAACTGAATCCTTATCTGGCACACATCTAACCAGTAGGGTGCTTCCTAAGTAATCTAGCATACAAGAAAAAAAAAAGAAAAGCAATTTAAAAAGCAGAAGAACACAAAAAATAGTTCTCAAAGATACCAAAAAAAAAAAAAAAAAAAAAAAAAAGGTGTGAAAGGAAGCTGCTTTCCACTCTAGGTCCATGCAAGGTTCACCATGCTCTGGCAGTGATATGTTTTCTCCTCTTCCTTCCCCTCTGGCAGTGAGTATGGTCTGCACAGTAAAGAAGTAAAGATTGCATTAGCTGCATTATCCTAAACAGCTGCAATTTTGTTTGTGCTTGAGGCCACTACATACACTCACAACGGCTTAATTAATCACCACCCCTGTGCCCTTCAGAAAATTCATAAAATATCATGGACTACTCCCTGTTGTGTTGGTTAAGCAGTGGTTGGAAAAGGTAGTATACAGCAAACTCAAATTCATCTTGCTGATCTTGTAGTACTATACTATTTATCTTGATCAAGCTCTCTGTCATTCTCCAAGAATAAAAGGATCAAAGCCTGGACTTCTTCCAGAAGGCATCCAAAGAAGTCAGTGGTAGACTTCTGGGGGCAACATTTTTATCCTTTCGTAGGCAAAAATTTCCAGAAGATTAATTACTGAAATTTCAGTGCAACTCCCACTTCATGAAGCCAATTTATTTCTTGCACCCTGAGAACACCATTTCAAGCACAGAAAAGAAAATAGATCCAAAGATGAAACCCACAGCAGCAATCCCACTTGAATGAGAGCTCAGGGAAGAACCAGACAGGAATGACTTCTCACCAACAGGGCAGCAAACAGCTCTTAAATATCATTCAGATATCAGAACAAACAGCACCCAGTTGAAAGCATCTTTCTCCAGTAGGCCTTGGTCACGTTCAGTGCTTCTTCTAACTTAAATACAGAGAAGAAACAGCATTATCTAGAACATCCAGGACATGAGGAAGAGGCTATGAGGTATGATAAAGCTGGAGGACTGCTATTTGCTCCTGCTCTTTCAAGCTGGGACACAGGAGGCTGCAACTATGAAATAGCAAAATATTAATTAAAAAAAATAAAAAATAAAAAAAGGTCCAATAGGAAGATGTTGAAGGGATCAAGACATTACTACAATCTCACAGAGGACCTTAACTTGAGCAGAGTTACTGACATTCCACAGAATAAAGCAAGTAGTGGGCCAAAAAGTTTGTTCCCTTTCCATTACATCAGGAAAGGAGGAAATTCAGTACAGATAATAAGCCCATTTATGTTACAAGACTCAATCTGGCATTGCGTGGGATTCTTCATATTTTTCAACTCTAAAGGGAAAAATCATTAATTCATTACCTTGAGTCTGTCATGTCACAAATGAAACTGTTCTTTCTTTTCATGAAACCAAAAATCTTTAATTCTAAGTAAAAATTCTTCTTCAGAAAGTATGCTTCTGAAAGGCTCCAGGAGCATAAATAAACAGTAATGGGGGTCACAGAGATCTCCTGGGAATATCCCTCCATACGACAACAATCGATCAATCTTGCTGATACAAGAAGAAAGTTTGCATAAGGAATAGTAAGGGGAAAAGGAAAAAGTGGAGGAGTTGCTGGTGTGTGTAATTTGCTGCCTTGGTGAGCCCTGGAAAACCAAGCATAAGTAACTGCAGAAGGCAATCTTGTTAGCATTCAGATGCAACATATTAAGAGCTTCAACCGTAATCCTGCAGGTTTTTGCATGCGACAAGTCTCATTTACATGATTAGAAATTCATACCTAGGCACTGGTCCTACCCCACAGGAATAAAAATTTGCAGGATTACTGTTAAGACAGCTGGACACACAAGATAGCAGCTGTATTAAAATTCTTAATTTATTATTCATTATTAAATACGCTCCTGATATCCACCAACAGAAGTGGTAGTAAAAGCCTCACCTGGATCTTCAGAGCGCATCCAACATGAGTAGCAAAACAATGGGAGTCCCACACCCTCTTTTTGGACACAGCAGGAAGGAGTCATGAGCCAACAACTGACTGGACATTCTGCATTGTAGCAGAGACACTCCTATTTGAAATCTCCCGCATCGTTTCAGTTCTGCTTCTTTTGAGGCTTCGTGTTAATAAGACCCTGCTCTGAATACTTGCAGCTTTCTCAGTGCAAGGGAGTCTGTTCTATCCTTTACAGATCCCCCTCTGCAGGTCATTACCCTCAGAGGCACACATGAATGAGATTTCTTTTACTTGTAAGAACCCTACTTGTTCCCTGGAGTGCAACTGATTTAAATCCTGACTTTAAAAAAAAAACCCAAACCTCTAACATCTAAACATCGCAGCACCTCCTGGGAGGCAATCACTCCCAGGCTGGGCCTTCATTTTCCTCCTGATGTACATACAGGGAAGTACATATCAAACGGGCCATTCCAAAGTTAGGTTGTGATTAGTTGTTCACAACGTCATTTCTAGTACTCAACATTTCTTGGCTACTGTAGACTCCTTCATTTCTAGATTCTAAAATACACAAGCTCTTATACCCCTGCCCCCGATCCCTCAGTACTGTCAACAAAGCTTCAGCATTTTCTTCATGTAGCTGCATGCTGGTGGAAGGTTTTCACTGATATGCAAATGTTCTCATGTATTTGCCTTCTACAATAAAAGATCACATCATGACTAAAGGCTCTAAAAAACCCTTATTCTGTCAGGGCAAATGTCATTCCCTTTCTTGTAAATTCCAGCTCCCACCATTACTGCTGTTCTTGGCTTGCTCACGGGGCCAGGAATCACAATCCAAAATCGTCAGTCAACATATACCCAGCTTGGCCAGGTGCCACCAAAAACATTTCAAACAATTAAATTCTAAATGTCTCTCAGCAAGTATGTTAATAGGGCTTCTCTCTTCCATCCAGCTAGTGTCTCTGTGTCTCTGTATGTGTCCTACAGAGACCTGACACCATCAGAGACTTCATTCCTGTTGCAGGCTTGAGAAAGCAACGGACCAAGAGGTTTGTCACTTATTCAAAAGGAATAGAGAAATCATATAAGCCTGAGTCCCTTAGAAAAAAGCACTGAATGCTCAAAGGGGGAAAAAAGATGAAGAATATTAACTGAAATGCTAGAAGTGCTGGCTCCTAATCAAAGCTACACAGAAACACTGGAAGTCCTTCCAATAAATGCTAAGTCCCCAAAACCAGGTTTCAACTTCTTCCCTTGCAGCAAGTACTTTCTATTCTGGTTATTCTGCCCTTATTGGTGAGAGCCACACAGTCAACTATCAAAAAATTACTACCCAAACTATACAACTTTTGTCTATTCAGATACAGTTCAGAGCTCTCTTATCTCCTCCTGATTTTGTTTCTTTCTGGATGCATGTTTAAGCTTGTCCTTGAGTCAAGCTACCGACACTGGTGTTATCTGTGCTTCCCAAAGAGCTGTTGCAATATCTGCCCAGACTGCATTGATTTGGGGTTGTCTGTTCTTGAACATGATTATATTAGAGCAGAAAATGGTCTTAATGAGGAACAAATTTCATTGCACAGGACATTTCTTGCCCTTTTCTATCTCCTTACTTAAAAGGCAGGATGTGCATTTCCTTTATTTTTACCCAACACATTTATTTTAAAATTGAAACATCTATAAATGTACAGAAAGGTGTTAAAGGGTTAAAAAGACATTTGCTAAACTACCAAATCTACATTTTTAGTAGCAGATAGCTAGTATTTATATAGGTAGCAGATTTGTAATTTGCCTCTTCAAAAAAAAACAAACAAAAATCATGTAAGAATATAAATAAATATGATCAAAATCCTAAACTTTTGCTAAAATGGTTTAGGAATCTATGGTGCTCATATTTTGGTAGTAGACAGAAAACACTGTTTTTAGGCTAGTATCTGAAAAAATAACATTTGACAACTCATTAGCTATTTTCCTCTTTAATCTACCATTATTACTTGCAAATCATCATTTGCAAATGTTTAAGCTCAGAGACAGGAAGATGTACATCATATCACAGAATCACAGAATCACAGAATCACCCGGGTTGGAAGGGACCCCAAGGATCATGTAGTTCCAACCCCCCTGCCTAGCAGGGCCACCAAACATACACATTCAGATCAGGTTGCCCAGGACCCCGTCCAACCTGGCCTTAAACACATCCAAGGACGGGGCATCCACAACCTCCCTGGGCAGCCCGTTCCAGGGCCTAACCACTCTCCTAGTAAAGAACTTCCCCCTAACATCCAACCTAAATCTTCCCTCCTTCAACTTAAAACCATTTCCCCTAGTCCTGCTGTTATCAGCCCTTCTGAACAGTTTACTCCCCTCCTGGGTGTAGGTTCCCTTCAGATATTGATAGGCTGCAATGAGGTCACCCCGCAGCCTTCTCTTCTCCAGGCTGAACAAGCCCAACTCCCTCAGCCTGTCCTCATAGGGGAGGTGCTCCAGCCCCCTGATCATCTTAGTCGCCCTCCTCTGGACCCTTTCCAAAATCTCTATGTCTTTCTTGTACTGCACATCGTACATTGTACATCGGGTCGTCCACCCATCAAATCCACTTCCCTCCAATTTGGAGATGAGGATGTGGTGGGGGACCATGTCAAAGGCCTTGCTCAGGTCCAGGTAAATGACATCGGTCGCCTTCCCTTCGTCCACCAATGCCGTCACTCCATCATAGAAGGCCACAAGATTAGTTAGGCATGACCTTCCTTTGGTGAAGCCGTGCTGGCTGTCTCGGATCACATGCTCATTCTTTATGTGACCGAGCATGTTGTCCAGGAGGATCTGTTCCATGATCTTCCCAGGCACGGAGGTGAGACTCACCGGCCTGTAGTTCCCCGGGTCCTCCCTGCTCCCCTTCTTGTATATGGGAGTGACATGACCCTTCCTCTTGATCCAAAACTGGAGGAAATTATTCACTGACCATTGAAGAGAAGGCACAGAAGAGAAGGAAAGCAGCATGTGACTGGGACCCAAGTTACACAAAAGAAATCCCAAACCAATTGTGATTTGATGAGATTCAGGCATTTGAAGCATTTATACAATGTTTGGAAAAATATGAGCCCATGGCTTTTATGCTCTCATTCTCTCCATGTAAGAACAGCTGTGTATGCACATACAGACTCGTTTATGGGAAACAGGCACTGGTCAAATTCATAATTATATGAATTGAAGAAGTATTCTTCTAGTGCTTTCGCTTTGCAAAAATCAGAAAACATACTACTTGAACTTCAAGTTCCATATAGTAAAAGAACCATACTTTTGCTTTCAGATACAAGTGTAATTAATTCTTTGCCTACAATAGATTGAACACGCTGTGTTATGCAAATGAATATAGCAATGCCCACAGCTAAAATAAGTCAAACAGTGGGAGAAAAATTGCCCTTTCTTAGGAACTGAACAGGCTTTGTATATTCATTTGAACTACACTTAATCTTTGCCACAGGCTAATATTCCAAATAGTTTTAATAGCACTTTAGTTGTCTAAGAAATTATCAAGCTTCTCTTTTGCTGTTCACATGTTGCTATTTTTATACATCTTTTGTTTCCACATATTGACTTATTTTTTTCTTTTTATAGGACTCTACTGGAGACCATCTGAAAGGAAATTTGGTTTGAAAGCAGTGTTTGAAAGACACGGGAGAATTTTTCTGCTTCCCACTTAAGGAGCAAGATGCTAAATGACCACAGACTGCTTTCTAAAGCTCTAGTTGCAGACATCCCTGTGTAGTTCCTGCTATATATAATGACTTGCTAAATTTGAAGAAAAGTCTGAGGCCAGATGGGATTAATCTGTTACATTACATGCCATCATGCTTCACAGATATTCGAAATCTCTAGCTTGGAAGCAGGGATGTATTCCTGACAAAGAGAACAGTTTCTCCAGTAACACAATTACCAAATACTTATTTTCTTTTAATTCCTGGAAGTTTACTCTTGTCAACTTTTGCCATTTAAGGCACAAGAAAGTCTGCTTTGGTTACAGATTGACTTGGATTTCTCCTGCAAATGTACACTTGTCTCCTCAGAAGGCCAAGAGAACTAGCTGTAAGCAAGCAGTGGCTGCAGTGAGGGTAGAGAGGGACCAGCCCCACCAACACCCTGCAGCCAGCACAGTTAGCTCCTGTGCTGGCAAGGCCTTCAGCATGTGTAGATGGGAAAGCTTAACATAGACCATAGGAGAGAGAAGGCAGCAGCAAAAATGAAAGTTAAAAAAGACAGCAGCAGCAGGTCCAGGACACTGCACATACAGGGGCCCTCTTGCTATCATGTTGTCACTCCACCAAGCAGGCAGACAGAAGTGGTGCTCCCCTGGTGCAAGCAGAGACTAAGTGGCCTTCTGACCTCAGCCAGAAAGGCTGGATGCCACTGGCATGTTGTACGGACCGAGCTCTCCTGCAGCACTACTGCAGTTATCTGTGCCAGCAGATCTTTGAATGCCCTTTGCAGTTTATTTTACACTAATAGGAAATCTTTCAAACAGATAATGTAAACAGAATCTAACTAAAACAGATTTTAAGCTTTCTGTGGTATCTTTTTCAGATGGTTTATAATCTCATCTCTATTACTACTCAGATATATATTTTTTTAAGGTCAGATAAGCAAAAACCAACAACAAATTATTTAAAAAAAAAAAAAAAAAGGAGGCTTTGCTTAAGTTTTGTTAAGTTTTTGTATCTTACACATAAAGAAGTATATAGAGTCTCTGCTTGTTAGGGCTTTCAGCTAGCATCTACAAATGCAGTGTGTCTCTGGAGACAGGGAGATCAGACTTGTGACTGGCACAGGGGTCTTGGTTACAAGTTGAGGGATGGTGTAGAAGGGAAGAACACTAGCTGCAGCTCCAGAGGCCAGACACATTGGCCACCCAATAGACCAAAGCTTGCCTTCTACCAAAACTTCCTAGAAACAAAGAAGCAGGCTCCTCAGCCAGCAGCCTCTGTCACCTTCAGCATGGCTGCACTGATGTTGAGAGTGCAGCCAGTCACAGCAGAATTAACTGAAAATGAACTAGAGCAGACTATAAATTACAGTGTTTTCCATGAATATGTTACAATTTGCTGAACGTTTTCTTGTTCCAAGCAAACATAAAGACAGTTGATTGCAGTCAAGCTTAGGCCTCCTTTCCAGTCTTCATGCCATATGAACATCTGGCTGCCACAAAGTCTTACTACTGTACTCATCTAGCATGTAGACCTGAAGCTGTGTGCAGACTATTGGCTATGCAGCTGGAAAGCAATCTTTGCACCTGTTTCTTTTGAGATCCATTCTATCCAATTTCTATGAGCACATTCTCTGAAAGGTGATGTTTTTCCTCCTATTACAGCATTTTAAACAAAGAAATAGAGGCTTCTAAAGGATGTGATGAAAAACATCCAAAATTCAAGGTGATACTTCCACTAACCCTTGATTTATATTACTTAATCCCTTTCAGCAAGAAGCATAAATTGCAAAGGAAGTCAAGCTTCAGTTATCTCAAGGGCCAGTTGTTTAAGATCATTAGAACAGTAAGCCTATAAATATACACTCTATGAAGGTAAATATCATCAAGAAAGACAGACAAGGGTTTTTCTCTAAGGCTTAGCATTTGTCCAAACACACAGATCAGTATTTGCTTTTCAAATTCCAAGGCAAATGTATTTTTGGCTGCAGTATTTTATTTTCAAAAATAAAGCTTTAACAAAAAGACTACATGCTGCAGAGTAAATAATTTCCTGATATTCTTTTGTTAATGCCAGGCCACTTGTGTGTTCAGGTTTTCACTAAAAGCAGATTTTGAGTTCTTTTGGTTAAAAGAAATAACTGAAAGCAACCAGATCTCAGGTCACACTGACTGTTAATCACTGTCTGCTACAACAGTAAACCAAAGAGACTCGCCATGACCAACCAGTGATGCACAAGGCAGTGTGGAGCAGGGCTCTGAAGTGCTGGCAGCTGCTCACCACCTGCATCCTCACACAGCCACCTTAATTCAAATCTCTCACCTCTATGATTCAGGCTGTTGAGTTTACTCAGACTCTTGGCTTCTTTTACCAACTTTCTCGGGGTTATCATCACCCTGAGGAAAAACTCCTTGCAATTTCCCACATTTTTACATTTAAATATGCTCACAGAGAGCATATTTAAGTGATTCAAAGCAATATACTGAAACAACATGTACAACAACACATAGCTGGAGACTGCTATTGACACAAATCAGGTTAGCATATTAAAATTAAAGGAGAAGCTTGCTGTTTCTTCTCCAGAAGAAGGAAGCATTTAAGACTGGGTCAAGGGAGAGGAGAGATTGGGGGTTGAAGTTGAAACTGCTTGATCTTTGAGGTTCTTTTCAACCCAGGCCATTCTATGGTTCTATGAGATACAGAACTTGAATTTCCAGCTACAAAATTAAAAAAAAAATACAAAAAAATACAAAACAAAACAAAACCCTAAATTTCTATATGCATTTTCAAGGAAGGCAAGGGGAGCTTTAGCCTACCCATTAATTACTGTCTTTTCCTCTCCCTAGAGTACACACCTGTGCTTTGCAAAACTCAAGATCACTCTTTCATGCCTGAGGTAGCTCCCTTCCCTCCCTCCCTCCCTCCCTCCCACCATGCAGTGAATATTCACCTGCAGTTGAAGCCCTAAACACTTCCCACTTGCGGTGCAAGTCTCACAGTTTCAGAAGGCATTCAGGCTGAAACACAGCCGAGGAGCACTCACACACTGCCAGGCTGGGGAGCTCTTGCATGTGCAAGCACTTGGCCTTCAAACTCCCGATGAAACTCCCAGTTTAACAATCCCTGCCAGCTGCAGCAAACTAAACCTGGATCATGATCTGTAACTAGATGAATTATTTTAATTATTAGACTATTAAAGCAATAAAAGAGTAATAATAAATTCTTGACTTCACATATCGGATTATTCTTTTATAGCTACCATAAACACGATGAATGCATTCTTTGCCTGCTAAACAAACTGTAGTGTCTATTCTCCTTCACAGGATAGTCAGATCTCTTCTGTGCTTTATCAAATGAACACATTTACTTCATCTTTACTATATAGCAATCAGAAGATGGAGTGAGTTTCTTTCTGCCACAATACACAGGAGAAAAATCTCACCATCGGTCAAAGGCTGGCAGATGGCTGATTCCTTTCCATATCTTTAATTCCTGTTATTCTTATGACAGGGAAACACACAGACACTGTGTTCATTCTCTGAACTTCATTCATTTCATCCAGCCACAAATTCAGTTGTGCAAGGCTCAGATACAAGCACGCTATGGACATAGGACCATTACCTTATTATTTTGGTTCCTTTCTCAGATACTGCAGCAGTACCCAGTAGGAATCTATAGGTTACATGCTCAGGCTATTCTTGCTATAGTAGAAATATCTTTTAAAAGTTGGCACTAGCAAAGTATATAAAAGTTGTTGAAAAGCAACTAGACTTGTGTTGCCCTGCCAATGTTAGCGCTTTTGTTATGAGCTACAGCAGAATAAAAAGGTAGAAACAAGTTGAGCATATATTACCATATTTCTTTGGTCTTCACAGATATTTTGAACAACACAAAAATTTAATAAATGATAATTGTTAAAATTTCTTACAACTAAAAACAAAAACTAATACTTTTTTTTTTTCATGAGGTCACCATTCCTTCGGAAAAACATTGGGATTCACTGAAAGTTAAAACCTACTCTAAAATAGCAGCACAAATAACTTTTGTGTGCAAGAGAACTGTGGAACCATAGAATAGCTCATGTTGGAAGGAACCCATAAGGGTCATCAAGTCCAACTCCTGACTCCACACAAGACCACCAAAAAATCAGACCATACAACCAAAAGCATTGTCCAGACACTTCCTGAACTCCAGAAGCTTGATGCCATGACCACTGCCCTGGGATGCCTGTCCACAGTGAGGAATCTTTTCCTGACATCCAACCTGACCTTCCCCTATCATGGTTCCATGCGTTTCCTGCAAGCCCTGTCTCGGTCACCAAAGAAAAGAGCTTGGCACTGTCCCTCTGCTCCCTGTGAGGAGCTGCAGCCACCATGAGGCCTCTCCTCAGCCTCCTCTGCTCTGGGCTGAGTACACCCAGGGATTCAGCTGTTCCTCATACCTCTTCCCCTCTAGATACTTCATCTTTGAAGCCCTCTTTTGGGTGGTCTCTAGCAGTTTTATGTCCTTTATGTATGGTGGTGCCCAAAACAGCACACAGTACTCAAGATGAGGCGGCACCAGTGCAGTGTAGAGCTGGACAATCACTTCCCTTGACCAGCTAGCAGTGCTGTACTCTGTGAACCCTCGGATATGGTTGGCAAGAGCAGTTGTGCACCATTCCAAAGTTCACAAACAGATCAGCAGGAAATATTGCCTACCCTCGAAATCAAATTGAGATCTTCACTATTCTACCACTCCAGCAGAGCACATTTCAGACCTGTGTACCTCACTAGTGTGCCTGTTTCCCTCATGGCCAGAGAACCCTTCTCCAGCGCTCACAGAATACAACCACCAGGAGCTAACTCCATGCTCTAGTGTGCAGATCAGGTCATAATTTTAGCGGAACCACAAGGACACTTGTAGAACAAAAAGGCAACAGCAGACCTACAACCCCAGGCTCTGCAGCCATTACATTTTACAAGTAGCAGTAATACAGCGGGATATTTTTTCTACTATGCTACTAGCAAATTTAAACATCTATCACCGGAATAATTACAAGGAACTTCTAAAAATTAATTAAATCTATATTCATCAGCATATTTATGCCAACACCGTAACCATGTGGTATCGAAGCATCTTACAGAATTTACGACCAGAAGAGAGCATTAGTATCATCTTCCTTGGCTTGCTGAATAATACAGGTCATAAAATTTTATACAATAATTTCTACATCACGCTTAGTACAGTGAGAGCCTTGTCCCCCTATTAAAAATTCTAACAATTTAATACCAAGCAAATAACAATTCCACATATCCTTAAAAATTGGTTTTGTTTTCACTGGGAAAATGCATACCTTAGTACATGCAGATTTCAGCACCCAACTGATGGATTATCACCACAGTTCAAAAACTTCAGTAAGCGCTGTGTTCATGCACACACTTGAAGATTCAAGTTGACCAGCAAACTGGACAGAATAGCTGTACTGCATAGTAAAGAACTTAAGTTCAACACAGTTCCTGCTCTTTGGAAGAAACAAGGTCTTTTTCCAAGTTTTAACATCAGAGGTATGCTTGAAAAGCTGCTCTTCTCATGTTGAGTGAGGATAAAACAACTAAGGCACTGCAGAACTTGACCCCACATCAAAAACAGCAGATAAACTGTAAATAAGAAGACATCAGTTTTTCTGGCTTTTAGAGTTGCTCTAGAGTGCCCATAATGCTCAAGTGCCCCTAGAACTTGTCCCACATGCAGGGCACCTGGCATCTTATCAGAAAACACATCTCAAAAGAGTTAACGCCAAATTGAACAAGAGAACAGCACTTACTACAGCTTTTGGCTAGGAATCCAAAATTAAAAGTGGGATTTGTCAGTGTGAAGTGATACATGCCAAAGTGTTATGAAGCCCAAACACAGCTGTTATTTGTCTCGGCTGTTTTTTATACTGCCAAGGAAAGCCTTACTGTGCTATAATCAGAGAGCAGACATCACAGAGCACTTTGGGCTTGAAAGTAACAGAGAAAAGATATCCATTAAAGATACAACTTAATGTATTTATTAAAATAGAGAGGGGAGAAAATGCTATAGTTACCAGTCTGAACAAGCAGAATTATTAGTTCTGAAAGTGCTGATTGGGGTGAGAAAGCAGGAAATATTTACCTTCCTGTTCATATACTGCATTTTCCCTCTCAAGGGCCTGCATTTTCCCTCTCAAGGACCTCCTTCCATGCCTAATATTTCTCATGAATGAGGCAGTTGACTGAACGCAAATCGACTTATCTCTGTTCCTTGTCCCTTACACAAAGAATGACAAGACCTATGGAACGTGAGGAGGGCTACAATGCTGAGTAGAGACCTGCTTTTTTGTCTGAACAGAGTACCTAATACGCGGGGCACTTCCGTAAAACTAGAAGGACATTGGTGAGCTAGAAGGCAGCAATTCATAAATTCATACAAATATCATCCATGTGAAGCTCAGTGACTTTACTGCCTTCACTTCAAAGTCACCGTGGCAATAAATTTGACCTTCCTAATATCCTGAAATGGTTGACTCTATAGGCGCCTTTTGAAGACATACATATTTATAGACTTTAGAGTAACTTCTGTTCTTGATCATCTCTTTCTACTTACTGATTAATATTGTAAAGAATTATTCAGCTCCATTACTAATATTCTGAAAATAGGAAACTAAAAAAATTTTATTTTTAAACAAACTATTTTCCAAGAAGAATAATTAGTTGCACTGAAAAATAACATTAAAGCACTAAAAAGTAATGGCATTTCAAATGTACAGTTCTCCTCCTTCAGGCTTGTCAACGGTTTATGGGCTGGTCCGGCCCAGTTCCGTGACCAGCAGGGCGGAGGGATCTGTGGATCTGCGCCTCTGGGAAAGGGGAAGCAGGGGACCCCAAAATACTTGAAAACAACAGCACTGATCTGAGGTGGAACAAATGATTTTACTAAATATAGTATTAGTAAAATACAATGAGAGAGAGAGAGAGAGAGTCTGTTTGAATTGTATAGACCTCACCACAATGCTGGGGTGAGAAGTGCAGTCCAGTTGAGTGACTGAAGTACAGACGGCGAAGCGCAGATGGCGAAGCGCAGACGGCGAAGCGCAGATAGCGAAGAGCAGGCGAAGAAGAAGGATCAGGTGACCTTGCTTGGAGTTATATCCCCTTGCTGACCGCAAAGTCTCCTGGGGAAATGTAGTTCTTCTCCGACGGACGAACATTCGGCAGATATCAAACCCCACCCCCAATGCATTACATGATGTTATGGTGTGGAATACTGATGACCAAAAATCATAAAACCATGACAAGGCTTTCTTAAAATAATTCTGTATACCAAAAAATTTGCTTGCAGCCATTATTAAAAAATACAGAATCACCAATTTAGCCAGAAATGAAAGCAGCATTTCATAAGCTGTGAGGACAGTCTCCAAACTCGTGTTTGTTTTTTTTGCACATGACATACACTGGAATACATACAGGGTGATGGAAGCAGGCTGCATCAGTGCCACTAAATTTGCTAGAAGAGATGATGACATTTATCACCTTCAGCTGCGGTGCACTTAGAGGCAAAAAGATAGCCCACGTGTTCTCACAGCTCTGGTGTAAATTTGGTGAAGTTGCAGATTGTATAGAGTTCCTAGCATTCCTCAGTTGTAAAAACATGGAAATCTGTCGATAACATTCCTTATGTAATTAATCCCCATTCAATAAACTGGGCAAAAAGTAGAATTATAATCTCACCACAAAGTACAAGAACATTCTAACCTTTAGCAGCAATTGTTATCAGTTTACCATTTGATGCATGTAGAACATAAAGAATAACAGATCTCCTTCCTTACAGGGTAATTTGAGATGCTTTACTTTCCTATAGAGGTCCCAAAGGGCAATGCATATTGTATAAAAATCTAGTCATTCTGCTTATTTAGATTGTTTTCAGTATTTCGCTCTCATCTTGGGCTAAGAACTGATGAGGCCCAATTTGTTGCCAGATACCATTCACTGTCACTGCTGGAACCTGTGACTCACAGCTGCAATTTTAATGTGAATGCTTTTGCTGAATACTTCCATTGCATCTCAGTATATTTTACAGGAATCTGGCAAATGCAATCACACCATCAATTCTATGGACTTCTGAATGTCCATGAAGAACTGTATATCTGCCTAATATCATGAGCCCTTCAAATGTTTTGCTGACATAATTCATTTCTGGACAAGATGCATTTCATTTACCATACAGATGGGTTTTTGGAGGTTTTAGAGGTGCTCAGTCTGTGCACACACTCTCTTTCTACCTAAAAGATCCCATTTACATTATTTTTGCCAGTGACCTACAAAGCCAATATGCTGCCACCTAAACAAGCATAGAAACATGAATAATTCAAACTTCAGAAAACTCAGAAGCAAATCTTGTCTCACTTCAGGACACATAATCAATGGGTTACAACTCTATGAGGTGCCTAGATCAGCAGTCATATTGCAGTTTCAGATGCTGCCAAAAAGAATGTGAATACAGTACCATTGATTTAATCCCACTATAAATGATGCATCAAACACAGAAGAAAAACAAAACAAACAAAAAACCCAGAATATTAATTTGAAGTCATTATAATAAAAAGGGCAGAACAGTAGTAACTGAGAAGGGAGAAAATCCAAGTCAATAACTCAGCCTATCCATTAGGTGATATGAACCGCACAAGGCCCTCCACCCTCAAATCGTTAAAAGCAGTGATAGCAGAAAAGTAACAGAAGTGACATTTCTGTGTTGGATGTATATCTCAGTTGCCATTCTCGAAAAAATCCATCCCTATGAATAGACTGTCACAGAGTAAATTAAAACTTGAATAAGCCATGCTAATAAAATAGCTTGGCAAGTTCTGGTGCCTTGAATGACAGCACCTAACTTATGGCTCGTGGACAGCTCTCAATAGAAAGGTTTGCAATTGCTGGAGGCAAACCATGGAAAAGTTCTTCCAACTTCAGTGGCTTTGCCCACACTACTTCTTCCAATGATTATTCACTGTTAAATTTAGGTAATCAGGGATGGAGGACAGGATATAAAGTTACAGCACAAAGATGGAGAAAAATATTAGTACCGTAAAACAAAATGAAGGAGTACCAAAATCTTGACCTTAAATAGCAGCACCTCAGGATCTTTCAATAAACACACGCACCAACAACAAAAACAACTTTTTACTGTGGCTTTTTATGATGGTATAACTGTGTCGGTGGACAAGGGAAGGACTTCAGTAATGTCTTTGACATGGTCTCCTTCTCTGCAAATTGGAATTTGAGGGGTGGAATCTATGATGGATAAAGAACTTGTTCCAAGATTGTACTGAGAGAGCAGTCAGTGGCTCAATGTCCAGATGGAGATTGGTGATGAGTGCTATCCCTCAGGAGTCAGTCCTGGGATCAGTGCTCTTTAACATCTTCATAAATTATATCGACAGTGGGATCAAGTGCACCCACTCAGCAAGCTTGTGAATGACACCAACCATGTGGTGTGCTTGACACACCAGAGGGGCAGGATGCCATCCACAGGGACCTAGACAGTCTTGAGCAGTGGGACCAGGAAAACCTCATGAGTTTCAACAAGTATCGTGGCAATCTCCATTATCAATACAAGCTGGGGAATGCAAGGATGGAACACAGTCCAGCCAAAATGACCTTGGAGTATTGGTGAATGGGAAGCTAGACAGGAGCCAGCAATGTGCCCTTACAGCTCTGAAAGCCAGCCATATCCTGGGCTGCATAAAAAGAACATGGCCAGCAGGGTGAGGGAGCTGATCCTGCCCCTTTAGTCTGCACTGTGAGACGTCACCTGGAGTACTGCACCCAGATGTGGAGTCCTCAGTCAGGACAGACATGAACCTGTTAAAGAGTATCCATAAGAGAATCACAAAAATGATTCAAGGGATGGAATACCTCCTCTGCAAGGGCAGGATGAGCTGGGGCTGTTCAGCCTGGAGAAGAGAAGGCTCCAAGGTGACCTGAAAGCAGCCTGTCAGTATCTAAATCGGGGCTATAAGAAAGAAGAGGACAGACTCCTTAACAGGGTCTGTTATAACAGCACAAGGGGAAACAGTTTCAAACTAAAAGAGAGGAGATTCAGGTTGGATATGTGGAAAAAAATTCTCAGAATAAGGGTGGTGAGGGTTTGATACAGGTTGCCCAGAGAGGTGGTGGATGCCCCATCCCTGGAGATATCAGGCTGGATGGGGCTCTGAGCAACATGATCTAGCTGTAGGTGTCCCTGCTCATTGCAGGGGAGTTAGACTAGATGACCTTTAAGAGCCTCCTCCAACTCAATTCCATGAGCAAATCATAAATCAGGATGGATCACATCTCCATAAAGGAGTGATTTCTGAGGAAATCAAATTCAGTCTTCTTAAAGTTTGCAAGACTTTGAGTGAGACTGCGCAACTGCTCTTTAAATGAGAACACAGTTAAATAATGCTGTGCTTTCCTCCAAATGCCAAGATGTTTTGACACAATTGCCAGGTGCCTTCTAAGAGTTGGATGTCATGGATGGTAATTAGCCAGGTATTTGGAGAAAATGTTGCTAACGGCTACAGTGCAGTTTCCAAACTTATTCTGCAACACTGGAGCACTCATGTGCTGTGTCCTGCTGCTTTCCTATTAAACATTAATAGGTAGAACTAGGAGGCTAAGCACAATGGAGCTCTGGCAAAATGCATTATAACTGCCAGCAACAATGCACATGCCGTGTAATCACCTTTCTTCTTTTCCTGAAAAGTAATGTTGCTCTTCTAAGAACACCTGTCCGTACAAAAAAAATTGTAATTTCTAAGTCTCTCTGGAGTGCAACAAGCATAAAACTTCAGAGAGCTGCAAATGCAGCTTGCCCTGACAAAAGTTTTATACTTACTTGTGAATATATCTCCTATACTAACATTACATAAAACGTATGGGGGTTTTTCATAAAAAAATAACAAAAATGATCATTTTTTTCCTAACAAGGTAGAAATGAAAGGAAGGCAGAGTAATTCCTATGTAGAAAAAGAGATTTTTTTCCTTTAGTCTATTGTTTGAAGTGGATTAAATGTGATCTCACCTTCACCAGCTTCTCAAACTCTATTTAGACATTTTCTTTCAAGGCTGTGAGTAACTACACCAAAGAAAAGTAAAAATGTTATAAAGAGCCAGGGGTGAAGGGGCAGAAGGAAGAAAGGGAGAAAAAACAGACCACATAAGGTAAGAATTGAAAGGCAGATATCTGAACACAATTTCAAACAGGATTTTGAATCATTCCCATAGGCTTGTCTGCAACACTTTCGTGTATGTGAAGCCCAGTCTGAGATGATGCCACCCTTCATCCAGTGTTAAGCACTCCTACAACTACCACAGGGATCATTCAACCGCACATTGCAAAACAAACTTTTTATAGTTACTTTTTTTTCCCCAACCAGAAATCTTAATTCTGAAATCAATGCAGCAGACATTCCGACTTGCACACCATTTCTCTGCATTTCTTGGCAAAATAAGGAAAATTAGAAAAAAAAATGATGTAAATGCCTACTTTCCTGGAAGATGTTTCAGGACCTTTGTAAAAAAAAAAAAAACAACAAAAGCATGCTATTATTTTGTTCTGTAAAAAAGGCACACATCTACAGATATAAAAACACAGGTTATGTTTTTGTATAGCCAAAATCCTCCAATACAATCATCAAGCTATTACACTAGATGATGGGAGTAGAAATGCTCTGAGTAATGGAAAAGGCAGATGGTATACATCTCAGGATCAGCAGGGCAGACTGATCACCAACCTGGGTTTGGCAGAGACAGCCGAGAGTCAGAGCTCATCAGACCTGCCAGTGACAAGCAGACTCCTGCAGAGCTGTTTCCCGTCTCTGCATCCAATTTCCCTGCATGCCATCCAAAAGATGCCATAGAGCTGGACCCAGGTTGCTTCGGTGTGCCAGCGCCAAAGAAAACATGCCCTCTTGGAGCAGCCAGGGCAGGAAGAAATGCCTTAGGCCACAGGGATACATGGTTTGTGCACCATCCAGCATCTTCACAAAAGAGCTCCAATTTCCCATGTTCCAACACTCCTCCTGAAAGGATGGGTACAGAAGCCACCACATTATTTTCTGCCAGGTGAAGCAAAGCTGCTTTATTCCCTTCCAAGAGAATTTGCTCTGGTTTCATACCTACCACAGCCAGCCCCAACAAGTGCCTCAGTGAGCAGCCAGCCATTAACACAAGGTCATACAGACAGCGGGCATACTCTTAGTAAGATTACACTTACTGAGGTATCAGGTCGCTATGGTCTATTCCCAGCTATGAAATGCTACCTCCTTGTCATGGGAGGGTGTTGTTTAAAGAAAAACAGTCCTGAGCAATCCAAGAAATTATTATCTGAAGTCAGATTTTCTTCTATTCAAATATGGGAATAAAGGAACTCATGTTGCGTCTTGTATTCTTTCTGCTGTACTTCTAGAAAATTACACATCTCAAAAAGTACTGTTAAAAAAAGGGTAAGAACATTTTTTTTTTTTAATTTAAATTTAAAATATTTCATGGATTGATTTAATGCAAAGGGTTTCTCAAACCTCAAATTTGCACTTTTATTCAGAAATCTGATTTGTTTTTATTAAACCCAGTCTTCATTTCATCTACAGCTTTACATTTGAAATAGAACCTTGACAAACCCAGACTCCCTTAAATAAGGGTTTTCATCCCAGATTTTAAAATTTCCAGAAACTGTAAAATAAAGTAACTGTCACAAAAACCATGTGACAAAAAATCATTGCCAGAACCAACTATTCCTAACTGGAGAAGGTGGAGGCAAAATAAATTTTCTGCCTCCTTCAAAAGCTTTGGAAAAGAAAAAAATAGAAGAGCAAGATCAAGAAAATATATATTGTTGCTGTTTTGTTTTGGCTTTTTACTATTTTTTTTTCCTGAATTATATAGGAAGGAAAAGTAGAAGTGGTAATATGAGAAAAGAAATTATATTCTCACAACTTGCACTCTAGAAGAAAGTTAAAACTGGTCATCCTGAGCTACTTCACATTTACTTCAACTCTTCCTTTGTTTTCCATCGGAAACAAAGAATGCAAAATGCAAGGACTGGCCAAATCCAGTGGTTTAAGCTGCAAAGGTGCAGCTCAAAAATGAGTAAGCAAACATTTTAAATTTCTTGAGATTCATCTTGTACTGTAAGTTCTCTTATATCAAACACTGCAAAGATCTATCATAGCGTGTGCTGTTCTGCCATGGAGAAGTCCTCAATAGAATCAGCAAAATAAATAGCTGTTCTGTATGATCACAAGAATTGGTTTCTTAAATATTCTTACTTTCCTATATGTACAGCTTCATTTTTTATGCAAGAATTTGTCTGACGATGTAATATTGAAGGGAAGCTGATAACTATGAAACCATTTTTAAAATTTTCAGCTTCCCATTGACCTCACATTCTCACTCTTCATGAGTTTACCTGGATATTAAGAAGGAAAAATCCACAGGGAAAAGATTCAAAGATGCCAAACTTTGGCTCAAACAGTTTCCAGGGAGCGTTCCAAGGAACATGCTGCCTGCCTTTTCTCTTACAAATGGCTGGTTAGAACAGGCAACGTCTGTTTGGGAGAAGAAATTTTTATTTTTTCCTTCCAAACATGCATTTCCATTAAATGGGCATTTTTTCTTTATAAAAGCAACAATAGTTTGGCTGTAATCCACATACTCTTACTGAGTATCATTTTGATTAAAGGTCATAAAAATAAGATAGAAGTGAGCCAAGAGCTTACAGCTGAATCCACCGTACCATCCTCCCTACAGCCTGGCGTCAGACCAGGCTCCAGGCAGACACCATGTTAGCAGCACTAACAGATGGTCTCCTAATCTCAACAGATGATAAGCAGACACTACTCTCACCCTTTCACATCTCTCTGAACCTTTCGACACTATTAATCAAGATACACTGCTGCTCACTCTAATAGGTTCACAGGAGCCAGGGGTGATTTGCTAGAGTGGCTCTTAGTCCATCCATGAGAAATGCTCTGTATGGCCATACACTAGCAAGACACATGGACTTACAGCTGAAATTAATTCTCACAAAATTATTACAATTAAAAACAACATTGTCAGTGCTGCTTGCTACAACTGGAAGCACCCTCTTAGGAAACGACAAATATTGGCCCTAGCTATGATCTCTTAGTTTCCTTTACTTGGAAATGCATTTCTGGCATGCATTATTCAGTCCTTCAAAAACTACAGAAGCAACATATTCCTGCTCTCTACTGTGGCTTTCTGCAGAGCATTAGAGTAGGCTCCATGTTTTTCTTAAAGGCATTCAGCTGCCTGCCTTCTGGCTTCAAAAATCGTAGAAACGAGCTCTTGAAGCATAGGCAGACTCCAGAGTATGAACAGTGTCTATCCTGGGCACAGTTTCCTTAGATGTCCATCCCAAACTGTTATAAGACAACCAGAAAAATAAGAAGCAATATATATATTCTAAAAAAATCTGAACTGACACAACAGAAATTAGTTACAGTGAAATACATTTTGGTACAAAACTCACAGGAGTACTGTGACAAAAGCAGGGAAAGAAAATGTATGAAGTATCCTTTAAAAGAGATGGCATTTCTCACCATCTTAGGACCTTCCTCTTTGTTGTGCAGATTCCTGCCTCAGGTTGGAATCATCCATTGTAAGATATTGTAAGGAACACAGCAGATAGCAAAGGTATTAAGCAGGAAGTCAAACTTGGACTACCGGAGCTATGATCTCGAATGGTATGATTCATGAGAATCTATCAATATGCCTCAAATTTTATTTCTTGCCACTCATCACTGTCTCAAAAACATACACACAAAATTTTCAGGGTTCAACCCTCAAATACATCATGAAAGAAAATATGCTCATTAATTCGCACTGAAAATCACTGCGTTCCTTGTTTACCCTCTATAAATGCTATGCATTAATTCAGGAGGTTATATCTTAGTGGTTTTTTATGTCAACCACTTTTATGTCACCTTTTACTGGCTGCTCTTGACATTGACCAGCAGTAAATAACTTCTGCTTACCTTTAGATTTTCAGTTTCTCTTTTCACTGGTTACTACTGACTCCGGTCTCACTTGTGCAGACAGGTAATTTGCCATTAATTAGGCACTTTGAGCATTCTCTGAGTTCAGTTAACTGTCTCACAGAGATCAAGTGAGGGAGCAGTTAATGATATGAACATACTAAACTGGACAGCAAAACAGAATAAGACAAAAAAAGTCTCTACTTTCAGGTTCTCTAAGATGGAAAGCAAAAGAGATGGAATTAGCAAAAGAATGGACATGAAGTATAGAGGGAGAAGGAAGGAAGATTCTGTCCATCTTCAAGTGGTGCACACCTATGGCAATAGCAGGAAAAAAGATTTTAAAAGATTCTAATATTTCTGAGTTAATGGCTTATATTTGTTCATGATAATACTGCAGCCTTTTGGGGAAGCATCCCAGTGAATCCATGAAGATATCAGATGTTACTTCTAGCAAGCATATAGATCTCGAAGTCTTTCTGTGCTAGGTGGCTCACCCAGCTAACAAGAATGCTCCCCTGTTCAGCTGAGCATCCCACACAATAATCATTTTCACACGCACTGAGGCACAGCCCTCGGGGTGGAGAGCTCTGACAGTAGCACAGGCATCTTCCTGTCAGCTGGCTGAAATGCCTCAAGCTGACAAAAAGGGAAGTGACTGCACACCAAGGCTGCTTTCCTGAGCAAAATCTTTTATACTTCAACTACCCCTGTTTTCAAGTGTTAATAAAAATTTCAAGTGTTCTTTACAACTTGTACAACTTGGTCTTCAAAGAAATCTGTGTTCTGCAGGCAAGAAGATCAGGAATTCCTTATTTCATTTTTGTTGATTACAAATGTTAAAATTCAAGCAATATTCATTAAAAATTGTGCTTGGCAAAAGATTATCAGTGCTAAAAGAAATCCAAGCTCACTAACACTGCTTTACAATCAAGCTTCTTGTGTGTTTTCACCTCACTAGACCTCAGGCAAGTGCTCTAAACAGCTTTGCAGGTTCCTGAAAGGAAGCACAAAGCAGGGACTCCTGCACAAATGATGAGAGTGCACTCAGAGGGCAGCGCACAGCCTTTGTGCTACTGCAGAGCTTCAGAGTACCTGCCCTGGGGAGGGACCTGCTTCTTACTTTGCTTCACACAGCGGTGATGTCCATCTCACCAGCACATGACAAAACAAACTCGTTTTCCCATAGTACGTCCCAAAGTCTGCTCTTTCTTTGCAGGATTTTCTTATGTTTACATAAGAAACCTAACTTCTAACCCAAGCACACACTGCTGCCTGTGTGAACCTGAGCACCTGCTGATGGGTTGGCAGTGATTACAGGTAAGAAGAATATAACAGAAAGTACAGGAGAGGGAAGAACAGGGGGTGGTGTAGAGATCTGGGCTTGTAACAGAAGGAAGATTCAAGACAGAATAATTCCTTTCTTCCACAACATTTTTCTCCCATTTCTGCTTTCACCTTGAGATATCTGACAGCAAGCTAAAAAGAGACAGAGCCAGGGCATGCTGGATGCAGATTCAGACACTAAAACTATAATCAAAAGAAAGGATTGTTCTTCCTTCAGGCTGTGAATTAATTCCCC
This sequence comes from Lagopus leucura, assembly GCF_019238085.1. Classification (NCBI taxonomy): domain Eukaryota; kingdom Metazoa; phylum Chordata; class Aves; order Galliformes; family Phasianidae; genus Lagopus; species Lagopus leucura. The sequence continues at coordinate 9,017,071 of NW_024962255.1, read as the reverse complement.
TCTTTCTGTCACTTAAATCAATGTGTTTTGGTTTGCTTTCTTTTTTTTTTTTTTTTTTTAAATACACACATGGATATTATCTATAAATAAATAAGGACTGCCTCCAAAGGCAAGATGTCTGTCAGTTTCACATAAAATAATTCTGATTGCCAATGGCCCAAACATAAAATACACAGGCTGATAATATGAGAAAAAGTACAAACTTAGACTTGAAGAAAGAAACGGTTTACTTTTCAATGTCAGACACTTTGACATGAGTTCCGCAAAAATCTTGTAAGATTGTCTTGTTTAAGTTCCAGATTGAAAACTGGAATAGTGGTAGGCCTTTCTTATTGGAAATTCCTAAGTCCATTCCTGCAGCCAGTTTTAAAACTAAGGCACACTTCTATATACGTGTGCACATGGATGGATACACATGCAATGGGCATTTTACCTGAATAGCTTCTTCTAAAATTTTACTGATGCATTAGACTATAATAGTTTTGCTTGGATTAATTGTCAAACGAATCAACTCTCATGCCTCTTGATAACAAACTTTCCTGAAGTTGGAAAATATTATAATAAGCTGAAGTACATTACATCAAAAGCCTACACAGTACTAAATTAACATAATGTGATAAGATACAGTGTGACATAACATCTTCATAAACTTCAGCATGTCAGAAAATAAGATATCTTTCTATTGGCTTACTCTGAATCTAATCCATATTTAATCAGCCAAATCACCAGCCAGCAACCTTTAAAGTTTATTTAATAACACCATCGCCAATTTTCTATGGTGACCCAGTTAGAACTATATACAAGGTTAACGAAATACCAGGACAGAGAACATGTAAGTCTTCAGGAGCTCTGCATGAGTGAACTAAAAACTCACTTTCAGGGTTTATTTTACCTGGAATGAAAAGAAAGCTTTTTTTTTTTTTTTTTTTTTTTTAAATTACATGCCATCTTTTCTTCTGTTTATAAGATAATGCATCGTATTAAATGACCATGGTAGAATTATTTAAAATCAGATAAATAGTAATTGATGATTCCCTAATAGAGGGACCAGGATTCTGTAGAATAATAAGAGATTTGAAGCATTTCTGAACTCTAAACACCCAGAGCAAGGCAAGGATTTTATCACCTGAGTTCAAAAAAATATTGCTGCAACTGTGACTGGAATGTATTTCCTGTCCAGTTACAAATATTTTGGCTAGAATAAGATTTTTCATGGTATCTTAACAACTGCAATTTTATCCAAGCAAATGCTGCGTAGCAGAAAAGCTTAAGTATGACTTCCCCTCAAAAATATTGAAAGGGAAAGAAAAACTCAAGAATAAGTACAGTAAATTATTATTTTTACAGTGAATTGTAAGTATAGTTCACATTTCAGGGGACAGAAAATATGCATTCCTACTACTACCTGTATAAGCTGCAGTGCCAGCTGCTAGCTGTAACAGCTGGAAGGAACACGCACTGCTAATGGACATAAGGTTCTGCTCATCCTACAAATTCTTGTTCTTCCTGTGAATGTACAATAGGCTTCAGGGGCTGTTTGAAGAAGTAAGAAATACATCTATTTTGAATACCTGACAGGTATGGAGGAGCCCTTAACTCTGGTAGAGTTGTCTCTATTTACATCAATTTTCTAAGCAAATCTAAATACAATTTCAGCTTTTGGAGCAGAACTGAAGAAAACAAGCATAAGGATGAAAACCAGACAGTTCCTAGAGTCACAGTTTTTTATGCTATGGTCTGGATTCATTCAAATTCAATCAAAACCATTAAGACTCTTGTACTACTTGATATTTCCCTGACTGCAGGTTCTCTGAAATACAGTAAAGAGACTTAAAGGCGCCTTTCAGAAGGTCTATGTTTTATAGCTGAGAATTTGCTCGAACAAACAGTACTCTTGTGCTCTTTGCATCTGTTTTAACTTCCATGGAAATAAATAAGAGGCATTACTTTCAGAGCAGTTTAGATACGCAGACATTTGGGCAGTTTTTGCTTCCAATAAAAAATTCTTTTAACGTAGAAGAAGAAATGAACTTTCATGCATCCTTTTCCTGAAGCAACAGTAAGCCCCAGCTACATTCAACAACACTGTTATAGCCTACACAGCCAACTAGAACATAATCAATTCAGGTCTTGTCAAAAAGGACATCTCAAGCCAATTTCAGTGTCAATAAAAATCTTATGTAAGTTGTCACGCACTGAGAGCAGCTCAGAAGGGTGCTATTTTATCATCTGGTACCATACAAACCAGCAGTATATTTTCTAATGCCAAGGAACATTCAAGTATTATAAATTAGCAGAGGTATTTTCTTGTATCTTTATGACTGCTTGCCAGCAGTTTTAATAGTGTTTTTCTAACCAAAATAGAATATTTTAAAGAGCACGGTTCAAAGAGGAGTAACCTCACTAAAACAAGGGTTCTGAAATTCAGGCATGGCCTTGTCCATGTTACTTAACCAGTATTTGATCACTAAAGCAATATACCTCTAATTCAAAGATGAAATCTAAGTAAGGGGAAAAAATTGATCAAAACTCTACGAGGTCTAATTTATAATGAAGCTCTCCATAAGGCTGCTTGCAAACTACATAATACTGTTTGAGGCAGGGAAGCTCCAACTATATCCATTATTCTGTTAATATCTCCAGATGAGCAGAACCTGCCCATAAGGTCTGTTGTTACCTAAAGCGGAAAACAAGTTTTGTTTAAATTCAGAAATATTGAGATTCACTCAATTTTGACTTTCCTGAGGTGTATTTGTTAATGGCAGTGAAGAGGAACAGGACAATTTCGAGTTGAAATTGAACATCAAGTAAGAAAATATTGTTCTTTTCAAAATTCAAAATGAAATGCAGTATCAACTCTTCCTAGCAAAGTAAAAAAAGGATCCACGTTAGTGCCATCAACCATAATTACCTATTTAGAATCACTTCTCAGTGAAAAAGTATTAAATAAAATCAAACTATACATTACACAGGTGTTTCATCCAGGAACATTTAAGACCCAAAAGCACCCACTCTGTGATCTCCCCAGGCACAGATGTGAGGCTCACCTGTCTATAGTCCCCCAGGTCAGTCTTTCTCCTTTTCTTAAAAATGGGAGGGATGTTTCCCTTTTTCCAGTCACTGAGGATTTTGCCTGACAGCCATGACTTCTCAAATATGACAGAGAATGGCTTGGCAATCACATCAGCCAGTTCCCCCAGAACCGTGAGATGCGTGTTGTCCAGCCTCACAGACTTGTATACATTCACCCTCATAAGGTGGTCTTGGACTTTTTTCACCCTTAAAGTGGGAGTGATTTTGCCATCTCTGCTTAGAAGTTCAGGAACACAAGAGGTGTGAGAAGCCTGACTGGCCATGAAGACTGAGGCAAAGAACTCATTAAGTACCTCAGCAATCTCCATGCCTGAGGAAGCCAGCTCTTCTTTCCTTAACAGAGGAAGTAAACTTTCCTTTGCCTGTCTCTTCTGTCCTAAAGAGTATGGTATCTAAAGAAACTCTTCTTGTTTTTCACATCCCTTGCCAAGTTGAATCCCATCTGCACTTGGGTTTCCTGATCCCATTCTTGTACATCTGGACAGTATCCATATATTCTTCCCAGGCCCAAAGGTGCAGAATGTATTTCTGCGTGCCAGATCCTTCATGGTCAGTGCTATTATACTGCAGAAGTAGCCACAGAATTGCCATATTCCTTTAAAAACTATGGCTTAAAAGCTGAAAAGGTGTGTTACATAAAGGTAACCTCCCGTGCTTCTGTTGCCTAAGATGATGGCCACTTCTGTACCTATCTTGCCTGCAAAAAGCAAAAGATATGGTCCCTTTTCATGCCTCCTCAAGTTGGACCTCCGTGGCCTTTCTTAGAAAAGGTTAGCTCCCTTTTTCCTGTGACTAGGTACTGGGACACTCATAGTACTGGCAGTGAAGCCGTGTGCCTTCTTCCTCCTCAACATCCTTGACTAGTATTTCTGTTTCATACATTACTTGACACATCTCTGACTTCTGTCACTTTCCTCTTTTACAGCCTTCTAGAAAAACACTTTAAGACCTTGAACAAATACTGCATCCTAGAAATATTAATGCTCTCTGTCTTCCTAATGCTGCTACTCCTTCCCTGAGCACCAGAAAGGCTGATAACTGTGTTAGCTGAAATCCTTTCCCTAAGCAGCAACTGCAGCAATAACAAGTAGACATTTACTAATCCTGCTCTATTAACTCTGGTCTGTCATTTGAATACACACTGCACACAGAGCATTTCTGGGCAGGTTTTGGTGGAACCCAGCAAGGAATCCTGCAGCAGCTATTTCCATGTTTTGTACTGATCCACAGATTGCCTCCTGCCCCATTACATTTCGTATGTACTTTCTTAAAAGCATCTTCCAACAGAAGACATAAGAACCACCATGTGTGTCATCTTTGGATATTCTTAGTAACAGATATATCCAAAATAATCATTACCAGGCATTGCCTGTTGAAGAAAGTGTTTTTCTGTTGGAAAGTACTAGTTAGTCCTGTCAGAACCACTTTGAAGAAACACGCTGCCATCACATAAACCCTTTGGGACAGGACCTGTCAAGGTCCTTTCTGTTGTCTTTCTGTTGATAGTCATAGAAAGACTCTGTAGAGTTCAGGACTCTACCCTGAGCACAGATGATCCGGGCACAGCATAGTTAATGTCTGACAAGTTTCTTGACAAGAGGTATTTGCCAGTTCACATTGTTGTCCTCTCTCTGCTGAGGTCAATCAGTTTTAAATTAGGGAAGTCAAGACATTTTTCAAATTTTGTTGAACTTTTATGTCTTAGAATGCATATTCAGAGCATATGAGGATTAAAAAACACCCACCTAGCTAGCTATATATATATATATATATGTATATATGTACACACACACATTTTTAAACAAATTCAGTTTCAAACACCGTATATTTTTTGTTTCGTTATATTTAAAGTAATTGGAAGAGAAATCTACTAAGAAAAGAAGAGAAAGAAGATGTAGTTACTAAGTACTACAAAGATTATATAAACCATTCCTTCAACATACAGAGCCTACCTGAGATGGAATTTTAACACACAAAACTGACTACATTAAAATTATTAGAATTGAGTTGTAAATAAAGCATGTTTCTCCAAGTCTGAAGCACCTTTTTAAGAAAATTATATAACATGGTGACTACCCACTATGCCATTGTCTACTGAAATGGGTAAGAGCAGTATGAAATAATATATTTTTGTTCTTGAGACACTCTAACGCCACACTGATACTTGTCCCAGCCAAGCTCATGAACTTGCTTCTTCTTTTCAAGTTCAGTAGATCTGCAAATACTTTGCCTGATGGAAAGCCCACTGATAAAGCAGGCCATTGCTTAATGCTCACAAAAGCTTTCAACCCTGTTAGAAGCAATAGTGCTGTCCTGAGTCCATCGTTGGCATGAAAATATTCTCAACAACTACTCTGCAATATCTGCTTCCCCAGCCTCTTTTAGGTAGATCTCAGGATTTACGTTTACTAAATACATATGAAAGTATGCTGTGTTAAGAGCGACAGTATTCTACTACATCCTTACAGACAACTGGTACCTTGCAGACAGCTGAAACTTGGCTGTGTCTTGAGCAGAAGTTCCAGGAGTTCATAAAAGCAGTGAGCTGCAAATTTCCCTGGTGACCCCAGGCAGATTCATATGCTTGGTCTATTAAGAATGACCGACAAGATTCTGTTTACCACCGGAGGCTTTGGGAGCTGATGGCCTCTACATGTTTCAGTTAAATGACATGAGTGAGCAAGCACAAAAGCTAATAGGGACAATCTGGGAAGTCAAAGCTCTGACAAATCTCTGGGAATTGAACTAGGGCAAGATAGAACATTTTTCCTATCCCGGTTTGGCTTCTGGAACTTTCATACAAACATGAAATGGCAGACATTCCTGTACAGTGCTGATGACATTCTATTCTGCACGAATGTAAAAAGAAGCATCAGGATCACAGTCTAGTCCAAACTCATGAAAGAAAAGAGTTCAGCCTCAATAATTCCATTTCCAAGTGAGTTACTTACTGGTAAAAGCATGTAAACTGCATTTTGACAGCCAAGTATGGATTACACTGCTCGCATACACGCAAAATCAGCCAGGTGAAAGAGAGTTTGTCAGCAATTTAGCAGCAACTGAGGACAGACTACCATATGCCTCACTAACTTGGTGAGGTTTATTTTTTTCTTGTTCTAATCTGCAGTGAGTCCCTCTGTGGGACAAAGAGGACACAAATCAGGGTGGCAAGCAGCAAAAAACTTTTCATACACCACTTTATGCTTTAATCAGATTATTCTACAAGCATGCCTAGAAAACACAGTAGCAGAAGTTGTGTGAGGACTGTCCATTAAAGTCTCTGGCCTTTAAAACAAAAAAGACTGTTTTGAAACTGACAAAATATAAGATTCCTTTCTGTACTTATCTAAAGTCTCCATGCCCATGACCTGCAAAGGACACCAAAGCCAAGGAGCGCCTTGTCAGTTAAAGCAGTCATCTCAAACCACTTCATTTCTGCCTTAAATGTCCAACTGACAATTCTCTTCAGCTGGTTTCCTTTTACCTAGTATCTTCCAAGTAGATAAGAAACAACATACATCATTTTTTCCTCTTTTAACTAACTAACTAAAAAGTGTGGAAATAGTAAGGCAGAAAAAACACCCAGAAAATTCAAAACTGTTATTTTAAAATTTCTCAGTTTCCTCCAGTGAAAAGGAGATTTTGAGATTTGCAGATCTTAGTTTGCACCAAAATATACATATATATGTATATTACTCCATTTAGAGTTTTTTTTTTCAAGTATGTTGAAGCTTTTGCACCACTTACAAAACATATGTAATGACCATCTCCACCTACATTATATCATTTTGTTTTTGCTTTTATAACAGAAATCCCACATTCCTGATCATAACACATTACTCTCCTGTGCTGCAGTGGAAATTTTGAGCACGTAATGACAACTTGGAGAACACTCAAAGCACAACAGAGCTGATAGCAATGCGGCTTCTGAATACAGAAGTTGTACTGCTTCTGGGATTACATTTTTGTTTCTCCTACCTAAGCTATCTCTGTACCAGAAATCACACCCCCACAAGACTCAGAAAAAAACCTAATCTTGGAAGTACGGCTCTCACATTCACCAACAAACACTGCAAGGATTAAGCTAATTTCCAGTACAAATTTTGCCAATATGTACTCAGCTCTTCAGCATAGATGGGGTCATTACTTGTGTTTTCTACGTGAGATTTCTCTCAAGAAGAGCTCCTTCACTTCCACCATGATCTACATACAGGCTAGATATTTTACAGACAGTTGTCTTTAATTCCTTCCACAGATAAATGCCAAATACCTTTAGAACCTGGTGGCTGAGCTCACAACACCTCTCTGGGATGGGGCTGCACACTGGAGGTGTGGGGAGAAAGGAGCACTCTTGCTCCCTGAAAAGAAGACACATCTTGGGCAGAATTCACTCTTGAAAGCATCTATTTTGAATAAGGGGACTAGGTACAGTTGTGTGGCCACTGGAGATAAAAGCAACATGGGAGTCAGTGAAAGCTAGTCATGCTCTTATCCTGTCAACAGACATATTGCAAAGATGGGGCCAGACTGAGAATTTAAGATTCTTACTGTTTTTTATACTCCTCACTTTTTCCATTGCAGCCAAGAAAGATTTTATGAAAACAAAAACCTACACGGTGCATACCACTTGTACACACTCTGAATATTGGGTCATCACTAAGATCAGAATTTTTTTTTATACCTGCTGCATCTTAATTCACTTTGATCAGTGAGAATTTATAAAAGCTCTTCTGTTAATAATTGCATCTATACCATGAAGTTCCATTGAATTAGCACTTAAACACCCTACTGGCTTTAACCTAGTCTATGAACTGTTCCAGGCAGCACTGAATATAGTCAAATGCCAAAGCAATTTGACGAAGTAGGTCTTACGATTCCCTCATAGATTAAACTTCACATATAGTTGCCAGCACTCCAGATCAGATCTGGACTTTTGTTTTAGATACAGCCCAGGGTCTTAGAGAAAGACATGAGGTCAGGATCTGTAGAACTGCACCATGGGGATGCCAACATAATCCAAATCTCGGTACCTTAAATGGCTGCCACACAGTTCTCACTCATTTATTCATATATAATCAAGAAGAAACACCAGCATTTCATTACCATTTTGTGAAGAGCATAAAAAGTTAATGGTCAGATTAAGAAGAGAACAATTACACCAATGTATCTGAGATTTCTCCGTTATAGCTGGTACGTATAACAGTATTTCACATGATGGGCAAATTATGACTCAAAGCCCCGAACACTAACTTAATTTAAAGTGTCTAGATGGAAAATTCAACTGACAAGTGTCATTCATCCCAACCAAATATATTCCACACTGTTAAGCAAATGACAAGATAGTAAAGCAAAATGGAATTTAAACAGTGTTTTCCCTTCCCATTTCAGTGAAGCACAAAATGTGAATCCCACTTCTGCTCTCTGAACAATTTCTGCTAATATACCATTAATGAAGCACTCCAAAGAAGTTTTCATTACTTTAAGGCAATACATTCATTCACATTTCTTCTTCTTGGCTACCGTTCATTTATTCTTCAATATACTATACAACATAACACTGTCAGGATGTTACTTAACATATATGCCACAGAGAGGGGTGTGACAGAGACAGAGAGTTTTTTTTACAAATGAGCTGCTCACAGAAACAAGCTGATTGCAGGCACCTTGAATAGGAAAGGAGAAAGACTTCTGGAGGATTTGAAGAGGTTAAGCCCATGTTTCAGCTTTCAGCATAGCAGGCCACCCCTCAGTGGATACAAATCTCCATAGCTCTATTTCAATCAACACAGTCACTTCAGAAACAGCCTTTTTCTCTCCCTCCAGATCGCCTGCTTCACGTTCAGCCTTAAGAGAAAGCTCAGAGAATCTGTTTAAATGTAATTCAAACTCTGGGTATTTTAGTGGATTTGTGTTTGCTTACAGAATCCCAATCTTTTAAAGCTGTATGTCTGAGTGGAAAGAAAAGCTTCTTTTATAAAAGCTTCTGATTTCAAAGGAATACGCTCAAGTTCTTAGTACATAACAACAGTTTTCCACACAAGCTGCTTTCAAGAGGACAGAACACCCTTTTTCATACAATCCTCAGGTGAGACCCCAGCTACCTGCTGCAGCCCAGGCTTGCCTCGCACAGGGGCATTGCAGGCAGCTAAAGGCAGCCCCACTTTCACCTGCTTCGCTCACCCTTGCTTGCACAACTGACTGCTCACCAGGCAGGGAGCCATCCAGACGTTTCTCATCTTCTCTAAATCACTGCCACATCCATCCTTCCCCAGCCTTGCTATTACACTGAGGGAAAATATCGTGTCCTGCCGTTTTCTGGGGCGTTCCCAGAGGCTGAGCTGCGTGACACACCTGGCAACAAAGCCTCACGCCTCACCTGCACGGCGGCACCGCTTCCCGCTCTGTGGGGGAGAGCAGAGAAAAAGCCCGCTCCCTTCCAAACGCCAGCTGCGTAGCGCCTCGCGCTGCGCCTTTAGCTCGAGCAAACTCCCTCCGCTGCAGCGACAGAGGCTGGCTGGATGCCGGGAGCAGGGCTGCGGTTGCTGCTGCGGAGGCGCGTGGCTGCAGCACGCGGCCAGCAGCGTCAGCCTGTGCCGATAAGATAACCTTTGTACTTTACCTGCGTGCCCTCACTCCTACCAGCTCACCCCCCTTCTTAAATCTCCACAGTTACAGACACTAACGTTCTTTCAGCGAGCGTTTCTGCTTCTGGCTCGCGCCACCGTGAGCAGCGCCGGTGTCCTTCCACCAGGGCGGAGCTCAGCGTTCCATTGTTCACACGTAAAGAGGCAGACAGAAAAGCAATTACATATCGCCTGTAGGGGTCTGCAAGACCTGCTTCTGCCCACGGGTGTAACATCCTGGAAACATTAGCAAAGGAGTTGCTTTTCTCCTGACCGTGAGGTCACAGCCTTATCTCTACTCTCAGCATAAAACTGATTTTTTCATGAGGTGTGGAAAGAAGGAGGGGGTCACTCAGGAAAGAAAAAACTTAAAAAGAGAGAAAAAGGCCATAGGCTTTATTGTAATTATGGAGTTAGGACACTCCAGTACACAGTTCAAGAGAAATTAAGCAGCAGCCAAGGTCAGCAGTAAGCTGGTCAATGCCTTCTCTCCAGGCACAGAACAGAAAAAAAACATGAAAACATCTAAGTCATTGCTTTAAAATCATAAGAATACTTAACGTTTCCTAGAAGGTTAATTCACCAGCATGTAACCTGGGAATCCAGATATGTATGAGCTAATTAACAAAATATTCTCAAACACATCAGCAAGTTCAGTCTAACAAACACTCTGAAAATGAAATTGAGCTTAGCAATAATTTATACGTTCAAATTTATTTCACATACCAAGATATCAGGCTTCTAGGTTGAATGCACTTCCTGTGGTTTTGTTTCTATAGTGGGTAATTCAGCCTCTGACATTTACAGCTCTAATTTTTATATTATTTGTATTTGAAAATTAACAAATAAGCTCCCTCTGAGAGAAGAGGAAAATCAAGACATCATTAGCCTGAAAACACACAGCTGCAAAAGCCTGCAAGTAACTATCAGCACGTTCTTCTGAGGGCCTGGCCTTTGGGTACCTCTCTGGTTGAATTAACACACTTAGCTCCAGAGGACACATTCACAGCTGTATTCTTTGGTAAACCTCAGCATGCAGTCACACTATGGGTTACCTTCAGTACTCGCAGGCAGGTGACACCCTTAGAAATGTGTATACACGATGCATGGGACATCTTCCATCAGCAGTAAGAATCTGACTTAAGAGCCAATGATCTATTTCTGTTGCCCACTTAATCTTTTGCTGTAAAAACGACTTTACAGTTCTCTGCTCCTATTTACTTTCCTTCAAGTACAACATCCTTACTGTTGCAATACACGATTCCTTGCAAGGGAACAGCCAGAATCACCAGGGTATTACTTCTGTATTTTCACCAGCACAGCTGTGTGAAATGAAAGCCACGAAGTACTTTTCAACAGGCACAATGGAGCACTGACATGCAGAGATGAGCTCAGGACCCACACTAAGTTTCTTCTCCTGGTAGTTGTGTTCTTGCTCTGACACCATGTCAGGGGTCTCCCTGTCTGCACCACAGCTTGAGATCTGCCACAATACATCCACACCAGCTGTGGTGACCATCTGGGTAGATGGCTGGAACAAAATTGTACTTTTTCACACCAGGGAGGGCAGTGAAGTGACCTGGCTCAGCACAGGCAGAGCAGTTTGCCTGCACTCTCCCAGCTGAAGAGAAGAGCACTCTAAGGCTGATTTAATCGTGGTGCTTTATTTTCCCAAGTGAGGGAGGCCACCAATTAATCTTTTTTTCTGCTTTAAAAACTGTCAAATATAATCTGTGTTTATGTATTACAATGCTATACAAGTCTAGGGAGCTGAGAAATTTCTAGCTAGGGATTCTTAGGAAACCCGAGTTAACTAAACATTCATTTGCAACTACTTTTCAGTCAGATTTAGATACCTAATTCCTTTAGTTCTGTTGAAAGTCCCACTCCAAACCTAACAACGTGCGAAAATGAGCAGCATCATAAACAGTGAAAGTGAATTGAAATCAGTTCAGCCTCAACTATAATATATCTAAAGTTTGCATTAATAAAAATATAGTTAAATCAACATGACAGCATGCCTTCAGTCTTGCATTTATTCTCTGTTTCTAAAATAAAACACTATAGCCATGGTTTAAAGTGAGTAAAGCTAATCAATTACACTCACCCAAACTTTCCAGTCACTTGATGTGCTAGGCATACTCATATTAAACAAAAAAAACTTTTCAACTGTTTTTATATCTTGTCAAATGTTCTGCTTTGTAATTGGTCTTCTTTTATAGGCATTATTTTAAAGTGTAGACTCAAGGTACCATGATATTCTGAGGATTTGGTGTAGTTCACAGTGTTTATATCTCACTGCAATAGTTATAAAGGTTACGATCCCTGCTCTACATCATTCTCTTCAATATCTTTCGACATAAATTATGCACGGGGTCAGAATTTAGGATTGCTGAGAGAGAAAAAAGGCAGAATTCTATGATCATCTAAACTAATCTCTTTGTAAATTATCGCTTTTTGCCAAAATGCTTCAGCAGATGATTTGATCTAGTTACATTCTTAATAGAACAGGTACCAGCCACACTCAGAATACCGGACAAAATGCAATTTTTCTAGTCATTGGGCTTGCACTTGCTACATACTGACTAAAGATCTCTTGTACTCTTTTCATTACTCCTACTGTTTGTATCCACAATGTGGATTCTGGTAGGACAAAATGAACAGGCAATTTTGCTAATGATGCATGAAGCAAAATAAAATATATTGTCATTTTCTATAACTGCAACATATTTCTCTTCAGAATGCTTACTGGGTGAAAAAATATTTTTTACAACGAGTTTCTAATTATTTTTCATGTTTTCAGGCTTTCTTCACTGAAAAACACTGAACATGAAACAAAATATATATCACTGTTTTTCTACTAAAGACCTGTGCTATATATTGGTAATTCTGCAGCAGCCACATGATCAAGTTTGCTATGACACATTTGCCAGAACATGGCCAAGTCCCAGCAGAAAAGTACCTTTCACACAATGCAGTCCATGTAATTACAGGGGCCATCTGCAGGGGTTATGTGCTCTTTGTAAAAGGATTCAAATAACCTAGGAATTTGGAATATGTTTCCTACAAGAATAAAAGGGGCTGTACCAACCAGAGGTACCTAGACAGGTTTGAGCAGTGGGCTCAGACGAACCTCATGAGGTTCAACAAATCCAAGTGTAATGTCTTGCACCTGGGTCAATCCTCACAGCAAATGCAAACTGGGGATGAAAGGATTGAGTGCAGCCCTGCTAAAAAACCTGGGGATTTGGCTCAGAATGCCAACTGTATCCTGGGCTGCATCCCAAGCAGTGTAGCCAGCAGGGTAAGGGAGGTGATCCTTCCCTTCTGCTCTGCCCTGGTGAGGCCTCACTGGGAATACTGTGTCCAGTTGTAGAGTCCTCTGTATAGAGAGATATAGATCTGTTGGAGTGTGTCCAAAGAAGGGCCACAGAAAGGGTGCCTGGGATGGAATGCATCTCCTACAAGGACTGTGAGAGCTGTTGCTCTTCAGCCTGGAGAAAAGAAGGCTGCAAGGTGACCTGATAGTGGCCTTTCAGTATCTAAAGGGGAGCTACAGAAAAGAGGGGGACAGACTCTTCAGCAAGGTCTGGGGTGATAGAGAAAAGGGGAATGGCTTCAAACTTAAAGAGGGTAGACTTAGGACAGATACAAGGAAAAAATCTTTCACAGTGAGGGTGGTGAGGCACTGCAACTGCCCCCTGATGTGGTTGATGCTCCAACCCTGGAGACTTTCAAAGTGAGGCTGGATAACATCCTGGGCAATCTGAACTAGCTGTGGTGTCCCTGTTCACTGCAGGGAAGTTGGACTAGATGGCCCTCAGATGTCCCTTCCTACTTTAAGGATTCTATGATTCCATTATTTAATCCTCATTTTTATCCAAGAAGGTGAAATACTTCAGTGTTGAATGCATTATTTTAAAAAGTATCTGTAGAGCATAAAAAATATTAAGTTGCGATACTTGAGAACAAAGTGAAAAAGTCTTCTGAATTCTGCATGAGAAAAATCAGTTAAAAATATTAAAGAAATGGAGGAAGAGAGTGGAAAGAGAGAAAGCTGTGGGTCAAATTTTCTTCTTGGCTGAATATTCCTCAATTCCCCGAGGTCAGTGGTCATACTGTTAGAAAAAGTCAACAACAGTGGACTATAAAAAAAAAATATGTAAGAACAAATATTTAGTCTGGATGATGCCATTCTGTGCCAGCTTTCAGTGAAATGTAAGATAAGGAACACAATTATATAAGCTTTGACTTTAGAAAAAATACAGCAATCAAAATTACGTTCAACATGAAAAATAGTTATAGAAAATAATGGAATTCAACATTAAGAAATCATTTCTGTAAGGCTTATATTCATCTGATTTAAAAGCCAAAAATAATTTCTCGGTTAGGAAAGCAACGCTATTTTCATAAAACATTCAACTAAAAACAGGGGCTATATTCACAGAACATCTTGGTTGTTAAAATACTGAACACTGCTATGGTTCACTTCTAACTATCAGGTTTACCAGTGGAAATTCCAGCTGTGAGTTGGGCTCCCAGTGCATCATGGAGAGAGACTCACAATAGGATTCAAAGTACAGACTTAAAAAAACATGTATGCTGTCAGGGAGCCACCATTTCCTGCAGCTATTCAACTGCAAAAGCTCTTCCACTCAAAAGCAGCTGAGAAAGTCATGACACCACTAGATAAAAAGCCTGATGAGGGGAAGTAGAAAGGAGAGCAGCTTAGTGAGATAGAGAGGATCAGACACGGTCACGCAGTGATCAAGGCCAACGTTTTCCTGGCAGACCAAGAGCTGCTTAGGTGTGCAGGTACCTTGCAGAGCAGTGGAAATGTCAGTGTTCAACAGCTTGTTTCTATTATCACTTAACAGTAATTGAGGCAAAAATTTATACTCCTGAACTTTAAAAACAAATATGGTTTTGTATCTTCAAATTCGGCAAAAAATTTCCAAATGTAAGCAACATAGAGATTTTTGAATTAGAGCAGAAAAGTAAAATTACGAAGATGTTATTCCACTGCTTTATCCCATTTGCTTTAAGCATTTTATAACGTGTAATGTAAATGTTTTATGAGCAGGAATGCCCTAAAGGGCAGTACGAGCCTAAATGTTTGTCATATATGCTGCTTTTCTTAGATGGCCTCTTCCCGCCTTCAAAAGCATTGTAATTAACTCCACTAAAGTGAGATCTTAGCTGGAAAAACAAAAGGGCAATTAATGCAATATGATTTATTTCTGTCTTATATTGAAACTTACAATAGCCTAATTTGTTTGCTGTCGTGCAGCCACACTGCAACAGTCCTGTATTTCCATTGTCTGCCAGTATCAAATGTATGTTCTAACAAAATATGATCCTTAATTGGAATTTTGTTATTTCTTTTATACAGTCTTTATATTCCTTTGTGGTGTTTCATAGGCATTCTAATAACTTCTCCAACAAAAAGTACTTTTTCCCCATGACCTGAAAGATTATTTGGTTTAAGGAAAATAATCCATTTCTGACGTTGCCTAAGATCCACCTCAAAGTCTGCAAGGTGTAAATTTCTTTCTCAGAACAGGCTAGATCAAGTAATGTTTTCCAAGTTTCCTTTCTTTCTTTAGAATCATCTTAAACTTACCTTTCTATGTCTTATCTCAAAAAGTTTCTAAATCTGTTTTCCACTCTGAGACATTTTCTTTCAGGTTTGGTGTAGTGAGCAAGTGAAACTTGTTAGTAACTATAAGTCTTATTTTTTTTGTCTTCTCTGGCTATTCAATTGGACAGCATAGCAAGCTATTTACAAACTCTGCTCCAGGTATTTCATTTAAGCTCTTGAATTATCATCTGAAGATACTGAACTCTTTTTGCTGATGATGTTTATAGGCAAAGGATCCAATTTTCTGAGATTTGAGTCTCAGCTAAATTACCTGCTTCAAGTGCACAGCATGACTTCTCCCTGTAGACAATAGTGAAAAGGCAAAGCATAACACCAGTGTCTGTGAAGTCCTTATCATTTGCTGCTTCTCTTTTATATACATTGGAATATATACTTTTAAGATCTGCCTGCTGTCCAGCACTGTAGTTGGAAATGTTTGTGTTGTCACAAATCAGCTGTGTGTGGATTGAGAAAATGTATGGTTTAACAGATTGAAGATGGCATCTATTCCTATGACTGAGATATATCCAGGTTCCAGGTTGGGTGACCCATGGGCTTACTCCCCTTTCCTGTAGGTGTCCTTCTCCTTTCATGCATCTACTTTGACCGATATTATTTTTATCCACATCTTATACCAGATCTACTCGCTGTTTTGGAAGTGCAGTGTTTCCTTAGATAACTAATACTGAGGCCTTGCTGAATATACATGGAGAAAAGGTTCCATTCTCCTGCTATTTATCACACTTCTTGTATTCAGATGGGCATTTTGGAAACTCAAGTCTAATCTTTAGCACAGATAAAGGTAACTGAAAATTGCTTGTAGCAAGTGAACTAGTGCTTAGAATCTTTGTCATGCTAGAGTCAATTCTCTAAAACAAAATGCATAAGGAATTTCAACTAGCAAAATCTTGTTTTCTACTTACCTGTGTTTCATAGTTGATACAATGTAAGTTGATATGTATGTTCTTTCTGAAGTTTATGCAAGGTTTAATCATCAACTTTCATTCCAGTGTGGATTCTCCAAGTAATAAAATATGTATTTGTGTTGCACCTTCCTCCAGCTTCCAAAAAGGATTCCTGCTAATGGAATCTATAGGGATCATGGCTCTATAGAATTTGATTTAAATTGCCCAAGTAGTTCAACGAGCTGTATACAGACAGGGGATGTATGTAGAGAGTGTGGAATTGTAAGTTGATCCTCCATAGGTAAACCAGGCTAACAAATCTGTAAAACTGTCCTGAAGAAAAATTTTCCTCAGGTATCTTATATGTTTCTCTCTTCAGATAACCTTTTCCCCCCTCTATTAAAAACAAAAACAAACAAAAAAAGCCAAACCAAAACAAACAAACAAACATAAAAACCTACTATCTCATACTTCTTTTCTGCTTCTAGTCTTTTTTCCTCTCTGTTCTCTTTCACTTCTTATTTCTTTTCTCTGGATCAAACCAGGATGAAGGACAATTGAGCATCAATAGTTTGTGGACCTACAGGCATACATCACATTGTGGCAAACATCACAAAAAAACAGGCTCTACAGCTAATCCTGAGGAAAGAATGCTGGCATGAGCACCCAGTGGACAAGTGCTGTAATTCTTGAAAGAACACTGTCTCGCTGAATCACAGAATCACAGAATCACAAGGTTGGAAACGACCTGCAAGATCATCTAGTCCAACCACCCTCCCATTCCTATCAGTGCCACAAGCTACTAAACCATCTCTCGTAGCTCCTCATCCAGGCGCCTCTTGAACACTGCCAGGGACGGCGACTCCACCACCTCCCTGGGCAGCCATTCCAGTGCCTGACCACCCTTTGAGAGAAAAAGTTTCTCCTAATATCCAACCTAAACCTCCTCTGGTATAACTTCTGGCCATTTCCTTGGGTCCTACTATTTGCCTGGGAGAAGAGGCCAGACCCTTTTGCACCACAACCTCCCTTCAGGAGGTTGTACAGTGCAATGAGGTCTCCCCTGAACCTCCTCTTCTCCAGACTGAACAATCCCAGCTCCCTCAGCCGCTCCTCATAAGGTTTGTGCTCCAGACCCCTCACCAGTTTCGTTGCCCTTCTCTGGACACGCTCCAGGGCCTCAATGTCTTTCCTGTAGTGAGGGGCCCAAAACTGAACACAGTACTCAAGGTGCGGCCTCACCAGTGCTGAGTAGAGGGGGATAGATGCTGAAGATGCTGACAACTGTCAAGTGGAGTGCTTGCTAACATACATATGGCACCAAGGCAACACAGATTTTGCTAGTTGGACTACCACTCTGGAAAGGTCAAGAAAATAGCTTAAATTTTCTGTTCTAGCTTTTATAAAGTTTATTTTTGTCTCTGGGAAAATTGAAAACTTCAAAAAATCAGTTTCAGTTTTCGAAGAAGGAATATTACTATACTTGTTCAAAATTCCATGTAAAAATTCTTTCTTGCAAGTTATTTCAAAATTATCATCAGCTCAGACAAGTTTCTTGCTGTCCTAAAACAAACTTGGAGTTAATTCAGCCTCTTACATTTGGAACATACTTCCCACCACTTTGTTTTTAGGGAGGCAAAGCTCAAATTCTCAAATATAGACTCCTTTCTTTGTCATACTCTGTAACACTTGAAAATCTACAACACTCAATAAATTCACCTAGTAAAGTAAAAAAAAATTATGCCAGGCATGAAACTGTGTAGAGTCTCCTTGTTCTCATTATGGAGTGCTCCATCAGAATGAGAAGTTGCTGTCTACTTTTGACAAGAACACTTGGATAGTACTGCATGTGCAGCATTCCTTTTAAGATGTCTAGACTTCAAGAACCTCTATGGTTCACTTTAATTAACAAAAACATTATACAGGAAGCTGTAACGTGTCCTCAAAAACAAGCTTAGAATGCTTTCCAGTAACTGAAATTTATACCAGAGCTTGCCACAAAGAGCTCCTTTGGAAGGAGACAATAGGACCAGGAGGGCAAATTTCAACAGTCTTCAGCATCACAGAATTGTTCATATTGGAAGGTGCCTCTAGAGACTGGCAAGTCCAGCTACCCTGCTTAGAGCCACGTCTGTCAGGTTTTGAACATCTTAGTTTCCTAAGCAGGAAGTGGCTTCAGGGTAAGCTCAGTGACTCATATTCTAATGTATTGTTTCACAACTTTTTAAAGTTGGCATGTCTCATGGAAGACTAGTTTCTGAAGTTTATGACTGACAGTTGACATTCATATCTTAATTGAACATCTATAGCATCAGTTACTGAGTTTTCAGTATATAAATAAAGAAACAGCATATTTTATCTTCAGTATAAAAGACCAATTGCTTATTTTTGGAGGAGCAATTTATACCTAACTGGACTAAGCCCGTGTAGACAACATTATAAAATCTCTATTCACATATTCTTAATAAGGATTCATGATAAGCTCTATTTGGAGAAAGGAATCTAAGCTTCCTGACAAACAGTCACAAACATACATGTAAATTATTCCCTTTACAATAGAAGAGCTAGGTTTTATCATCTCACAAAGCAATTTTCTCTAGTCAGAATGAAAAAAAAAGATTTTTTTTTAGAAAGTCTTAGTTTGCACTTGTTACATTTATCTGTATTCTACTTCACTCTGAACAATGGGAAAAACTCAAGTGCTTCAGACAAGCTTTATTTGGGCTGAAGTGGCCCTGTAAGACAACAACCAAGCGTTCTGATGAGCAGAGTCTAATAAAAGGAGCAGTAATAATAAGCCTTTGCAGATCAGTGCAGATACAATATTTAAAGTTACCATTAAAAGCTGGATGTGTATCTTAAATTATGATTTTATCTAAAGAGATGCAGCTAGGCTTTTTTTTTTTTTTAAATAGAGCTACAGAAAACCAACACTGTTTAGATTTGCCTTTTTCTGTGGCACAGTACATTCTGTATGTTTTTTCTTGTATTCATGGAACAGACTGTATAACTAGAGCTTGCAAACCAAATGTGAAATATGCTATGCTGATCTGATTTCACATTCTATATAATTGCCTGATATTAATTAATCAGGCCATATTAATTGCTATTCTAAGTGTCTTAAAATCCACGGAACTTATTCCTGAATGAGTTTGATTCATCTATCCAGAAAGGAGCAACCAGTGGGCAAAAGTTTCCACTAGGCATTTGTGACCTCACAAACTGCAAACATACATATGAGATCAAATTAAGAAGCCTATGAAGCTTGTAGTTTGTTGCTTAAATAATCTTTGAAAAAATCTTCCAGCATGCTTCCTGAAAATTCATCTGCCAGTATTAAAACACAAATTACCACTAGGGAGATCTTAAAAATACCTGGAAAGATTAAACATTCAACCTTCAGAACACAGCAAGTATTACCAAGAATTAAGGTGCATTTAAAATTCTTCAATCAGAAACCCCAGGATATTAGTACACGGCATGCCCTTGTATGTGCATGCCAAAATTGTACTTGACACTACAGTTTACTAGCAAAATGCTTCAATACCTCTGTCAGCTTTATTCTTTTGCACTGGAAGTCTTCAGGGAGATGGACTCTATATCATACACAGGAGAAACCTCTTCAAAACTATGCCTTGCCTGTAGACTGGGCATGTGTCTTATGTTGCAGTGTACATTAATTCAATTATTAGTATTGAATACAGGATCTACATAGCTGAATCCATGTTTCTAGTGAAGTTATCATTAAATAAGATTACTTCTTATATTAGCACAATGAAATAAGGTATGGAAATCTAATACCGTTCTCCTAATTTTTTTTAGAGCATTAATACTGTTTTGTGATTCAAACATGGCATTGTTCAATGCCTTGGTATTATTCACATTATTTTCCTGTCTTGCAGTCACAGGAAGATTTTAGAGTCCATCCAGCTGGAAGATTTGCAGCAGGTAATGGAGAACGTTGAAAATGTCTTTTAAAGAATTTCAGATATGGTTCTGCAATACACTGAGGTTTTTTTCTTATTTGCTGGCTGAAGACATTACAGCACATTCCTAGCTTTCTCCCAGAATTGTTTCCTTTCACTAACAATCCTTGCAGTCTACTAAGTCAGAAGTCTTAAGGCAATGCAATGAAAGAAAATATTCTGAACATTTTTTCCTCCTCCCTAAGAACAGGTAACTAATCCAGAATACATCAGTTTTCATTTCAGTATAGTTAGAGTTGTTGGCAAGTGGCTTTTGAAATGAAATATGCGCTTTTTCTTCTTGATATTCTTTACTTAATTTGACCAAAGTGAGTTTATTTCATCTCTACGGTTTTAACAATTCCACCTTCTTCTTCTGCCCTAATAACATTTATATTTAACATACTTTTCTACCACGGAGTGATAGGTAGGCTGTACACTCTTTCCCAAAGAAGAAATTTCAGCTGCAGGAGCTCTGGTATTTCGGGAGTTCAAGAACCAGGTGGTTTCTTTCTCACTGAGGCGCTTCTTTCTGTTCTGAAATTGTTTCCCTTTACTTTTCCTCCATCCTGAAAATGACTTCTTCATCTACAGCCTTTTTATTTTTTTATTTATTTTTGCATTAAGGGTCTTTTTTTCATCTACATGAATATTTGCCTGCTTCTCCTGTCTACAGGGGCATTTGGGTCTCCATGCTCCATCAGAATGAATCAGATTTACTTCACAGAAATCCGCTCGATATTATACAGACTGATGAGCTGGCCTAAGGTCTTAAAAGGTCTTACAGTTACTTTGAGTTTTACAGTTACTTTGAGTGGAAGAGACCTCTAAAATGATTTCTATTTAAGCTTTCAGCACAGAGAAGCTCTTTGTCCTTTTTTATTTTTCTTATTTTTTTGAATTAGATGCCATCCTCCCTAAGATTAGCAATTTAGTGAAATTTGGATTCTATCCTCTTAACTGTATTAATTAGCAGTAAACAGCATTGGATGTATGAAGTATACTTCATCTCTGAAAATCAAAGCCTTCCCAATGCCCTCCTCCCCCAGCTCCATCATACCTCAAATTTTAACTCTTCCCATGGACAGTGTTCACATCCAGGTTGAGACAAGTAATGCAAACAGAAAGAGAAAAAAATAGAGAGTGATTTTGCAGTTCAAAGACAAAATCCTTTCTGCATAACTTTCCTGGGTCATTATCTCCATCTTGCACATTCCTAATTTTGGCTATGATTAAATAAGGAAAAAAGTAGGAGGAAAAAAAATGTTCCAAAAAATCAAGTTGCTTCTGAGAAAAAGTATTCTCAATTATTGTTTTAAATCCTGTTCTGTTCCACTGTTACCCTTAGCATTAATTTCCTCAATGAACCCCAGAAAGCGAGGACTATTTATGAACCAAGACCATTACGAAAACCTAGTTTTAAAAATTATTATTGAATTACAGAACAACTAAGTTTGGAAGGAGATTCAGGAGGGCTCCAGAACAACCCCCAGCTCAAAGATGGGTCAGCTACAGTGTCAGACCAAATTACTGTCACATCCTGGGCATTTTCAAGGATGGAGGTAGCTCAGCCTTTGTGAGCAACTTTCTTTACTGCTGGGCTGATCACCTGGAGAAAAAGGTTGCCAGCCTGAATCTCTCTCATTGCAACCGATGCCGGTTACCTCTTGTCCTCCCACTTTGCATTGCTGTAAAGAGGCTCTATCTTATCACAGAATCGTAGAATGGCTAAGCTTAGAAAAGCCCTTAAAGATTATATAGTTCCAACCCCTTACTGTGGGCAAGGAGGTTGCCAACCACTAGATCAGGCTGCATAGAATCCCCTCAAACCTGGCCTTGAATGTCTTCAGAGATAGGGCAACAACCTCCCTGGGCAGTGCATCACCATCCTCTGAATAAGAATTTCTGCCTAGCATCTAACTTATTTTCCCCTCATTTTGTTTAAAGCATTCCCCTTGTCCTTTCACCATCAGACCGTGTAAAATGTCAGTCCCTCTCTTGCTTATAAGTGCCCTTCAAGTACTGGAAGGCTACAGTGAGGTCTCTGCAGAGCTTTCTTTTCTCCAAGCTAAACGACTCCAGCTCCCTCAACCTGTGTTCCTGAGAAAGGTGCTCCAGCCCTATGATCATCTTGGTGGCCCTCCTCTGGACCTGCTCCAACAGCTATGTATCCTTCCTCTCATGGGGCATGGATGCAGTACTCCAGATGGGACTTCACAAGGACAGAGCAGAGGAGGACAATCACCTCCCTTGCCCTGCTGGCCACCCCTCTTCTGGTGCAGCCCAGGATACTGCTGGCTCATGTCTAGCTTTTTGTCCATCAAGCCTCCTTGATCCTTGTCCACAGAGCTGCTGCCAACAAATTCCTCTCCCAGTCTGTACTCACATCTGGAACTGCTTCAACCCAAGAGCAACACCTTGCTCTTGGCCTTGTTAAACTTCATTAGATTATCATGTGCCCACTTTTCAAACCTGTCCAGGTCCCTCTGGATGGCATCCCTTTGTTCTGTTGTATTAAATGCACCATGCAGCTGGGTGTCATCAGCAAACTTGCTGAGGGTGCACTCGATCCCACTGTTTATGTCATTGATAAAGATGTTGAAGAGCAGCAGTCAGTTCCAAGGCTGACTTCACCTGGACATAGAACTGTTGATACTGTTAATCATAACCCTCTGGCTTTGACCATCCACCCAATTCTTTATCCACCAAACTTCCTAGTCTTCAAAACTATAGTTCTGCAATTTAGAGATAAGGATGTGGTGTGGGACCATACCAAAGGCCTTGCACAAGTTCAGGTAGATGACATCAGTTGCTGTTCTTTTGTCCACTGAGGCCATCACTCCATTAGAGAAGGCCATCGGATTGTCCAGGCAAGATCCACCCTTGCAAAGCTACCTTCTTCATAACCATCTCCCGTGTAGCAATGGATTGCCATTAAGTACCTCCACATCCTTCCCATTATCAGGCAGAACAAGATCCATTTTCTTGCTGTCTCCTCACAAATCAAGTTCTCCAAGACAAAATCACCTTGCTGGCCCTTTTTAGAACTTGGTTCAGTTTATTAGCATCTTGCCTGTTTTGAGGGACTTAAAATTACACACTGTCCAGATGTAGCCTCTTGAGTGACAAGCAAAGCAGAGTAATCACTTCCCTCAGCCTGCTGGCTCTGCCATGGTTCATGTGGTACCAGACGCTGCTGGCTGCCTTTGCTGCCAGGACACCCGGCAGGCTCCTGCCCAGTTCACTGTCTGCCAACTTCTCAAGTCCTTGTCAGCAGAGCTGCTCCCCAGACAGGCAGCCCCCAGCCTGTATCATTGCTGGAGGTTCTTCTTTCACAGCTGCAGGACTTCGCATTTGCATTCATTTTTGTGTGCCTCTGTTTTTCATTTGCAAACTTAATGAGCCTGCACTTCACTGCCTCCTGCAGGTCACTAATGAAGAAGCTGAAAATGGTAGGTTCAAGCAGAGACCCCTACTGGGGCTCATGGGCCTGTACAGAGTGCCCCTTTAACTGCTGAGGCTGCCTCTCCATTAGCTTTTACCTACCCAATTGTTCACTCATCCAGACTGCAACATCTCAGGTTGGACACAGGAATACAGTAGAAGGGTGTTGACTACTATCTTCAAAAAAGTTCTGTATTTAGCAAATACTGCATTTGGAAAAACACAGCATGGAGTAAACTTTTTTAAGTTTCACTCATAGAAAGACATTCTTTTTGCTCCAGTGTTTGCAATACTGCACTGCCTTTAATGGTTTTGATGAAGTGCAGGCCTAAGGGTATCAGAGCAGCTCTTCATTAACATACCATCACAAATACCACAAAAGATTTACATCAGTGTGTTAGCAGTGTCAGACTCTAACCCTCTCCCTGTTAGTTAACTCAGGGTAGCAATAGTTACAATTGTGTTTTTCCAGCCATTTTGACAGGACATTTTATTTGTGGTGAAATTAAAATATTCTGATGAGATTTGGAGCTGGGAGTATGTGTGTTTCTTTGAATAAAGCATTTTGAGCAAGCCATTAGAATGTTCTTAATATGACATGTGCTAATCAGAACAGATGACAGCTCTGATTTCTGAGCAGTCCTAGGGCACTTGCCTTGTTTTAGTTTCTCTATTTCCATATTGCTACTGTAGTCAAATACAATTGTTACAATTAAACCACGTCAGTGTCTTGCATAAATACAATGATCCCTACAGCAATATGTAAAATGTCTCTTTTCACATCTCAAAGCTTCTATGTTGACTTCCACAGTATTGCAATTAAGTCTAATTGAGTAGACTTCTGGAGTTACACTAATGATTATGTATAAGAACATGTCCCCCTCAGCTATTTGTTCAAGGCATTCTTCATATCATTTAACTTGCTTCAATTATGCATATTATAATTTGCCTAGTGATGTTTTTGAATGATAATTTAATAAAAGTAAATGTGACCTACAGGATTTTCAATATCATTAACTTAAGATCTAAAGAGATTTGACGTACAACTCAGTTTCTTTCCACTACTTTTTAAATATTATTATTTAGTATTGAAATTATTCCTTGCGCTTTAAAACTTTTTTCATTTGTACTGCAATTATACCGGAGTAGAAACAAAATAATAAGAAAATAGATTAAATGAACATTCCTCTATACTTGATATAACTAATTAAAAAGTTCTGAAAATAAAAGTCTTAGAATAGTCTTTATATAAAAGGAAGCTCATTATTTGGGGTGCAATTAAAACAAAAACATTGAAGTGTATTTCTTACCTTATTCACACAAACTATATTTTGAAGACAAGAGAAATACCAAATTGCAAGTATTTGGGAACTCTGTACAGTCTAAAACTGTTAGATTCAAGAAATGTCAAACTGCTTAGCAAAACTTGAAAGAAATAGCTTGAAGATATGCTTCTTATCTTCTTTTCCAACTCACTTTAAGCAGTACATGACTCTCCCCACAAAAATTAATCCTGAATTCACCTCCTACATGTAAGAAAGTCCTGAAAATACAACAAATACCACCCAAAACTATGCACACACTTCCACTAATAAATTCTCTATCTACAGATGCACTTTTGTGTTAGGAGTGTTTCATTTCTTTTGGACCTGGATTCAGCAAACCAACAAACTAGTAAAAGCAATTCATCAACTTGTTAGTTAGTGTAATTCTAGACTTGGCATTTTCTATGGATCTAGCATCTGTTGGCTGAGGGGAAGTATCTCTAACACCTTCCTGTGCTTTGAAGTGTCCACAGCATTTGCTCTGAGGAAGTTTTGCTACACATGTTAATGTGTAACATAAGACAACATATGTGAACAGCACAAAATTTTAACAAACCTATGGTGTGTCTGAAGGCACTTGGGTGCAAATAACTTAGGAGAGAAACCCAAATCACGCTCTAGCATCTCACAGTCTGAAGTATCCCCAGACATGGTCCACAGAGTTGTAACACAGCAGCAATGCAGAGAAAATTCCCAGGGGCAATAAAATAACGAAAGACTTTATCTGGGGTGAAAAACACAAAGAGAAGAGCGGCACATCTGAACAAACACGTATAAGGAAATAGAGTACCATAATAAACACTGGAGTGAACACAGGTAAAGTAGGACAGTGCTGTGAGTCAACCTATGGAATCCTGAGGATGTCCTTGCATAAACGACACAAGACTTTTAAATGCAAAAAAGCATAATTTTGTCTGAACAAAAAATGAAATCTTTCCTTTAAAACTGAGAAAATTCAAAGCAACTGGAACAGAGAGGGAATCTGGGATTTATACAGAACTCATTTGTCTGTCTTTGCTTTTTATCAACCCAATACCTTCCTTAGTAGCAGCAAACTCTTGTCACCAGATCTCTTAATTCATGAGAAGGTCTGTCCAGCCACTCAGTGCCTCTCCTGACAGTCCTGCAGTCTTTATGTGAGACATAACTGCATTTGGATCCCTGTTGCAACTCCCTTACTTCCCTAACCTTGCTGTTCCTTAAGCCTGTTCTCTCAGGGATACTCAGTGGCTCTCCTAATCTCATCGTCTCCTCTGCCCTAGCAGATCCCACCTTGCTCCATCTTATAAGAAGAGCATAGCATACCTAGTAAGGAATACACAAGTAAAACAAAGATAAATTGTAGAATACAGTTCACTCTTTTTTCTTCTTCTTCCTTTGTGATGATTACTGCTGAGATGAGTAATTTAATCAGCTCCAAGGAGCCAAAATATGAAATTCTACTGGGAGAAGTAAAGGACTGTGAATTTCTGCAACCTAGAGACTTGCTCAACATGGCATTAGTCTCTTAGGGCCTACTCTATCCACATCACTGAGAAAGAGACCAGGAGATTGGGGTTACACAGATACAGATGTCCTGAAGCTCCCTTTTCTAATAAGGTGCCAAATACTCATTAAAAACTTTCAGTCTTAAATGGCAAGTATATACATCAACAACTAATCTACATCAGGGAAAGAAGTTAAACTGAATTGAAATTAAGAATCAGATGCATGTAGAAATTGAAACAAGCTGGTATTAAAAAATAAAATAAAAGGCAGTAGAGGAAAAGGAAAAAAGACAGCTAGTAAGAAAAAACAGAAAACGTATACCTACAATTTCCCAAATCACCACTTAAATACCAACAGTCTATCAAGTACAAACCTCTTCTCCCCACACTCCTGCTGAGCACAAGGAAAAAAAAAAACAGTTTAAAGAAATGATAGCAAATGTAAAGATTGCAGAGCTATTCATCACAGCAACTGGAAGTGAAGAAAAACAAACTGATAAGCCTTTGTTTCTCAACAATTCCATGATGACTGCACATAACACGGAGGGAGCTTTCCCGTCTTCTGCCGCTGTTAGCTGTGTTCTGAGTTTCACCCAAGGAATAAAAGCAATAGTGTTTAAGCTATGGTACAAGAAAAACCATATTTGCTATCCTAATTTTTACATGTTTTTACTATGTAGATACCATCCATATTAGATGCCTGGGCATATAGAAAGCAATGACAGCAGATACCAATACTGGGACAGATCCTCTCCAATCACGTAACAAAATTGGTACTCTCTGCCTAAGATGCAGACCCGAGGCAGACTACAGGAGGAAGACAGATGCCCCATTTAACAACTGACAGCATGACAAGTCTTAATTTTAATTTTTCTAACCAAATGATAGAGGCTCCTCCTCCAGTGAGTCAGTTCTCAGGAGATGCCAGATACGTTGGCCTCACTGCAGAACATTTACTACAGGCCAGAAGTTAATATTATATCTTTT
Organism: Lagopus leucura; assembly: GCF_019238085.1. Lineage (NCBI taxonomy): Eukaryota > Metazoa > Chordata > Aves > Galliformes > Phasianidae > Lagopus > Lagopus leucura. The sequence goes on along the minus strand of NW_024962255.1, from coordinate 8,989,601 downwards.
AAAACATATCTAGGGCAGGATTCCTACTTCAGGATACCAACCTTGAGCAAGTAGTGATTTGAAACATGGTAATTGTATGCTAAGAGTCATATACAAAAGATGCTTGAAAGAGTGAAGTCACAGATGTGTAATTAATGTTTTGTACAACTTTTGTTTGAAACTGGGAGCCCAGCATAGAAGCACAAAATGAAGGACAGTGACGCCTTTAAGTTTGGGCATTTCATAGTTACAAAACTAGACTGCACAGTTTTGGACAAGGAAACAAGATCTTGACTTTGGACAAAGTCATCAACATCAAGGAATCAATTTGAAGACCAAAATATTTTAAAATAGAGGCACAAATAAACTGTATGAAAGTCTATTACAAGTGTTATTCTTCCAGATATTCAGGTGGCTGGATTTAGATTTCAGAGGAAAAATTCTATGACATCAAAATATACAAAGGAATAGCAGGTTTGTTATCTTGCAGAATTATCAAGTACTTTTTACAGAAGCATTAAGAAACACCATTTTGCTAAACTTATTTGACAAATACTCGAGTGTACAACTCTAGATGACAGTTATGTAACTTCCCAAGGCTTACGTACAGCCAACAGTTTTCAAAGAATGCAAATAAGTAAGCCTTCCAGATTAATTCAATCCTGGGTGTCAATCATTTAAGAAATGATTTTATGCCTTAAGAGGAACAAACACTGAAAAACTTTCACCCCTGTTGCGTTCTACTTCATTTTGTTTTGTTTACTGCCTTTGCTATTGGTGCTGTACAATGTTATTGTTCATTTTGGTATTTTTAAATCACTCTTTTTAAAAGCTGGCATGTGACTGCCCTGCAGTGAATAAGAGTAAGAAGCTGTCAGTTTGATAGGACTGCTTAGAGATTGCTCTTTCTCTGTGCTGTCATTGTATGTGAGATGCACACACAAGAAAGCTACGGAAAAAAAGTATTTAGGAATGAAACAACTGCCTTCATGCCATTGTTACTGTTGTTTTGTATTGTGTTACTGTGAAGTTCCACTGTATTAAATACTCTGGAAACTCAGAACAAAAGTTTGCCCCTGCTACCAAGCCCACACAGCATAAGTCATGAAATTAACTTCATATCATGGATCACAGAAGCATAAGAAATAAATCAGGACACATGGGAGACAGCTGAAAAGCCTGCTTTGCTACTCAGTATTAGCTGCATGTCAGGCAAAGTTCATGCCTGTTAGTGAAAAATTGATGGGTCTGGGGGTGTCTGTATAGCAAGGCAGCACCACCCTTCTCTAGGTGACCGAGGGATATCGTGCAGGCAGCAAACAACAAAAAGCCGAAGTCATGAAGACTTTTACAGACTTGCTCAAGATTGTGTTGATATGTAAATCCCAAAAACATGTATCTGTACATTTTTTTCATGGACGGGATAGATTTGGTCTTTCTCATCCATCTGAAGGCTTAAAATTCTACAGACAGTACTGCTGGAACTGACCTCAGGAAGATATCTCTGCCAAAAGATATCTTTCTGCCAAAAGGCAGGATCAACTACACTTGATGCAGTTCCTGATGATCTGTCCCACATGCTCCAACACACCAGCAGCAACTCCCTAACATCCCCCAAATCCCAGTCACCTACTCTTGTCCTCTAACCCCAGATCTCACCTGCTAAGCCTATAAAGTTTTAAGCCATAAGCAGGAGAGATGGAGACTCACTTCATGCAGCAGTGCCACAGGCAGATGAAAAATAATTTCATGTCTGCTCTCAAATTTCTTCTTCTGCAACTAAAATTCTTCAGCTCTCTACTATAGCCTATGGTTCATGTTTTTGATGCCTTTAATCATTCTTACACCTGCCTTCTGGAATCTCTCAAAATTAGTTTGTAGCTTTTTTAAAATACATGCCCACAGCTGGACTTCACACACTGTTTGGGGCCTTGGAAATGTGAAGAAAAGCAGATGGATGCCTTATCTTGGTTTTGCAGGCTCTTTTGCTTATGCAGAGTCATTGGGATGCTTGCCTTTTTCTTGCCAGTATGACACTGTTGACTGATGCTCAGTCTGCGAGCCATTAACATGTTCAGATCATTGCAGCAATGATCAGTTGCAGTTGTGGAAATCATTACTCCTAAGTGTTGAACCTTACTTGCCTGTATGCCATATTATACTGCATCCTATCTTTTCCACCTACTTTGCAATTTCTCATTTTTTCCTCACACTTTTTCTCCAAACTTTTTTATTTCCTACCACCACACCACATCTTTGCGTAGGTATTGATGAAGTTCATCCCTTCAGTGTTAGCATTCAAACCCTTTGTAACAAGACCCTTAATTCACATTTACCAGATAATGAAGTGCATACAATGGGAACAGCCACACAGCCAGCAGGTCTCCATCCCTGCCTTACCCAGTAGGCTTCACTAATGATACCTATCCTGAAGCAGGAGCAGTATTACTGAACTTATCCTACCAACATAACAGGAATGCTACAGACAGTGAGTCATAATGATTTTAATACTGTGAGAAGATATTTACAATACAAATTGAAGTAGAGACTTCAAGGTCTCTAACATAATATTTTACAATTCTGACAAGAGTTCCAAAGGATGAACTGTCAACAAAAATGCACTAAAAACTCAGCACCTTGTCTTTGGCATGGAAATCAGTGTGAAACACCTGACTAGTGAATTTATAATTATAATAGGCACAAAAGAGACCTGCAGACTAGGCTGACCCTCTTGATATTCAATTCCTATATGGACTTGAGGCCCTTCAAAAAGGATCTTTTTACTATGAGAAACTAGTTTAAATGCCGGAAATATTAGCACATTTATTGCTGCTCTTTATGGTATAACAGCCACTTTGTGACTTAGGAAAATGACTCTTACAAGAGTTCTACAGAGCTGGGAAGTTGAAAAGGTCAAGTTGCATTACTGTGAACTTATCCCTTTCATGCTTTGCCATCAAAAAAAACACTACTACTTTCAGTACAGATCTAGTTCTGTGTAAGAAAACACACAGCTAAGAACACCAAGCCATTCCTCTAGGATTAATTAATTTGCCAGAAATCAATGAATATGTTTTAGAAATAGCTGCAGGCAAATGTTAACAGGAGATTAATCTTTCATGCCTTTAAGAACTTCTTAGACAAAATGAAGATACATTCAACATCTCTTTCAGTTCAAAACGGGAAGAAGACCAACTAGTTTAAACCCTAACTTTTGTGGTAAGTGGCGCATTCATCAGAATAGAAACAACTTTTGCCCAGGGCAAAAAGACTACGCTTCCTTGTTAAGCCAGTTAACACCAGCAGCAGGACAAGTTTCAGCAGCGAAGCATATAATAGTTGCGTCTTTTAGGTAGACACAAGGAGAGCAGCTCACACCTGTTTCAGTCTGAGACCTGCTTTGAACCTTCTGAAGCTGATAAGATCACTCCTTTGCAAGCAGAGGTGGCCATTTTTTATTCCTTTGTGGCAATGAGACCACGCTGCTTTCATGAAGTCCAGTGATGAAGAACTTAATTCCCGTAACTGAAGGAAGAAACCACTTCTTAGAATGCTGACAGCTTGTGTGGAAGTGTGAGAAGCAGTAGCGGTGACTGGTAACCACAGCTATGGCAGCACTGGCCCCATTATCTTAGTACTTCTCTCCAGCACAGATGTCTGGTCCCTTGGGAGCTGCCCAGATAGGAGTGTAGCCCAGCCCAGGCAAGCAGAGACCTTTCTCCCCTCTCCCAGAACCTTTGCTACCTCTAGGTGAGCCTGAGCCTCATTCCCTGCCCAATTCATTCCAGAAAAGACTTCTGTACCAACATACTGTTTTTCCCAATCAAGGAGTCTTTCCTAACTTAGAAAGCATAGGCAAAGTATAAGATACACATGGTTTGTAAGATGACACACCATGAAATCCACTTGATGCACAGAGAATTCCTCTTTTCACAGCATTAGGGCACTGAAATCTCCTGCTACCAGTTCTTGAACCCTAACTTAAACAATAATGCCCCAATGTTCCTTGAAATGAAACTTCAGTGCATGTCACCCAGCAACTGAGTGTAGAATGTAAAGATGATGACAAAGTTGTCAAACAAAATGGCTGGCTTTGCATTATGGCAGTCTTACACGTGTATATGAGATTATGAACAACGTGTTTTGACCAGTATTGCACCCTAAGGTTGAGCAATCATAATTCTCCTCATTCTCCTCTCTTTATAAGATTCATCCCTCTGAAGAAAAATACACTTGTATTCAATCTCTCTTCAGAAAAAAAGATCCCTTAAACACCAGGATGATGCAAGTGATTAAGATGCTGAGATAGCATGTAAAGAAAAAATTTAAAAGGCCTATTAATCAGAAACAATAAATAGTTCAAGCCTATGAATGCAGCTCACATGTTACTGCTTTTCAGAAGTTTCTGTTCTGTGATTAATTGTTTACATGTGTTCAGTGTTAGGCACTAGATAACACATTATTCTTAGTGTTATGACAATATTCCCTGTTGACATCTTCTAGCTGTCTACACTTCTTGCAGGCAGACTTGGCAAACATTTCTTGAATATATAATATTTGCTCACTCCAGAGTACAATGTTAAAAATTTACTTAGGAGAGATTTTAGAATCCATTTTTGTAGCATGCTTGCTTGTCCTCTTGCACTGTTCTACATTATTAATTTCAGATTAATTTCACCCTCTGGTTGCACATGGTTAGTGAAACTCCGTGTACAAGTACTTCAAGCAAAATGCTGCATTTATAGTACTTCCCAGGCACATATATCAACACTGATAAAAACCAGAACATTACCATAAAATCTGTGCATTTCATACTGGAGCAACTTTATAGACTGTATTTCTGTGATACACCTCCGTGTTCAATGAATACAACCAATTAGGTTTATCTACAGCAGGAATGTCTTTTGTGTCTGAAGCACAGTAACAAAGCAAGTACTTCTCCACTGTTTTCTTCACAATTTTCAGGGTGCAGTATCCAAGTACAGTAGAACTAATACCGACACTCATAGCAAAACTGTGTATTGACCTTTCTTATGCCTCTCACTTCTTTTCCCCTATCTGACTGCTTTACATCAGAGATTGGAGGAGAATCAGACTGTGCAGCTGTTTACAAATTCATTGAACACACCACTGGCTCACAAACCTGCTTTAGATAAAAGATGATTATTCTTCAAATGAAAATAAGACAGCCCAAAAAACTGTGTTGTTGTCATTTATACTGTAATAACACAGTGAATGCCAAGGCATAGCCATTAAGGACTGGGGTCCACGTGTATACCTGATGTAAACAGAGACGAGAAATACTTTGATAAATTACAGCCAGAGAGCAGCCTTCCGGCCCCTTTTTCATAAAGGTTGACTATTTTTTTCAGGTTATCTATTTGACAGGAAAAGAATATCTGCCATCTCCTAACATGCTATCCACATCAATCAGGTGCTCAGATGTAATGGCAAAGAAGGGGAAGAGCCAAATGGGCACGCCTTAGGGCCCTTAGTAATAGTATGCACTAAGAAGCAAGCATATGAAGTTAGAAAAAAAGAAAAAGCCAAGAGAGAAGCTATCCAGGACTGACTCTTTCTCTATACCAGCAAACAGGCACAAATCTTCAATATGTCAGAGCAGAATACTGGAGAAGTAAAGACAGCAACCAGTGAGGAGTGATAGGAAAACAGGCAGAGGGCTGTCAATGTCAATATAAATACAACATTTTTCTGGCTTCACAGTGTTAGTTCTACATGCCTGTGGCCATGGTGAGTGCTATGTGGTCCCCACAAAACTAACAGCAAGAGAAGTGCAGTACCACGGTCATCTACATCACTACTACAGACCAGGCTGCATTTCTCACAAAGAAAAAAAGGGTACAGTTGAAAGGAAATCAGAAAAACAAACAAAACAAAACAAAACCACCACAGAGATACAGAGATTAGGTCTGAGATGGAAAAAATAATGAAAATAGCACAGAAAATGATTTTTTAAATTGATCTGTTTCGTTATGTACATTTCCTCAGAGACATGGGCAATAAAATAACGCACTGAAAACAGCTGCCTCATGACATGTTAACACTAAGCAAACAATCATCCAGTTAAATATTTAAAGAAAAAAAGTAAAATGCATACTTAATAGAAGTTGTCTGGCAGAAGATGCAAAGCTTAACTGAAGATGGCTTAACTGGACAACATGTTTCTTATTTCATGCAAGGGAATGTGCTTTTCAGTTCAAGAAGCTATAAGGTGCTGCTGGAGTGCATTTACAAAACAATGCACTCTTGTGATGCATTAACTACTTTGGCTGAAAGTGTTTTCCTCTAGCTTCCTAATATTTGGGTGAAGGAGAAGAAATCAGAGCCTGTTGCTTATCAAAAGCAGCAAACAGGCTACTCAGATAATGGTGAATTCCAAAAAAGGACACAGAAGGAATTTGTAAGTTCCTATAGTAAAAACAAAAGAGTAAATCAATGTACCACAGATGCATCAATGTGCCAATGTTGCCTTTCCTCTGTCCTGTCATTCTGTCATTCACAGAGCCTCAGCATATCCCTGTGCATCTCCTGATGACATTCTTTAGAATGCGGAAGCACGTCTACAAAGGGAAAACATCTCAGTTACTATCTTATAACAAAGAATATGGGCAAAAGGCTCAAACTAAGTTTAAAAAGAAATATTTCTGTGTGAAAGTAGCATTGTTAGGCAAAGAAGAAAAAAAAAAAAAAAAAGAGATTGAGGCCATTTTATTCAGAGAAGGCACCATGATTTCCACTAGTTGCAAAACATAAAGAGAATTTCCCACATTCTCTTTCTCAGTGAATGAGGAAAGTGGCTGCAACATTCTTACTTGTCAGTAATTCTGGGAATAGATAATATGCTAACTTACCCAGTTTCTTGACATTAAATAATATTAGAATGGTTCAACAATAGAAAGTCTGTTTATAGAAATTAACAGTTAGTTCCTGGACAGTTTTCTGTTCAGGAAAAAGAGTTCTCCAACTCGCATGAAGCTTACATTCACAAAGTCAGGAGATAACAGAGAAAACTTGTAGGTCCCGTTCATACAAACCACAGGTTCTGAGCTCTGTTCTGCTGTTCTCAGGTAGGCACATTAAAATAAGCATTGTATTATCCATAGGATCTGCATATTCTCTTCAAAGCTCTGACACCGATACAGTTTCTGAATTTCTGCCAATTTTTGGATAAAATATGAAAACCAGAGAAAAGCAGCTTGAATAGCAGAAGCACAAAGCATGTGCTAAGATTTTATGTAATATTTCAAGAAATTGTTTTCTGTCTTGAACCAAGATTAGCATTCAGTGCAAAGAAAATGACATGGACTTAGAAATCTGGCTGGATATTTCTCCTCTTTCTATCTGGCTAGAAATCTAGGAGGGAGCCTAAGACCATAGACGTATGGCCAGCAATGACAGTCTGTTTTGTGTCACGTCCTACATTTTTCTGAAATGTGAAGGTTTTTATAACAAATTATTATCTGAACATTGACAGTTAAATGATATATATGCTGCATATGCAAAAGAAAAATCAGCATCCTTTATACACTTTTTCCTCCTCTTTAGAATATTACAAGGTTCAATACATAAATATAGCTTCATGGTTACTATTCTTTTCTGACACTGATATATGAAAGGATATATTTTCCTCCTTATGGATGCCGATTTCAAGGGCAGTGAATTTCATGCTTTTCTTTGCCAGAAAATTGTTGTAATCTGAAAACATTTTTAAAAAATTACCATGCTAGCAAATAATTAAGAAAGAAAACATCATGTATTGGCTGAGACTAAATGAAAAGGAAATAACAAAGATGGGTAGAAAAGCAGCTCAAACAAGAATTCTAATCTCTTTCTAAATTAAATCATTAAAAAAAAAAAAATGCCTAGAACAAAAAATGGTGAAATATAGCCTGTCCTGGCACTGTCTACCACCCGCATCATAATTGAATTTACTGTCTTGAAGTTACTCTTGACTTACCGAGGTGCAAACGAGATCAGAATGAGTCTGAGCATCTGCCTCAGGCTGACTTCTCAGTTGCTGAAAGATTAAGGACCAAAGTGGCTGCAATCCTGTGTGCCCTCTGTAACGGAGCACTGGCTAAAGCAGTCACAAGTATATAATGACTTACGAGTTTGGATGTGTTGTGTTTGTTTTGCATCACCAGAGCCTTAGAACAGAACCATGCTACATACTGGTCACTGCATCTGTACATTAAACAATAAAAGTTGCAAAGACCAAAAAGCTGTAACACATCTGTGTCCCCCAGCATTTTAGAGGGAAAAAAAAAAAAGAAGTGTGAAACATCAGCAGCATCCTGGGGTACAAGCTTGAGTAATAAGGTTAATTGCAGATTACAGTGATGAAATCTTCGGAGAGGTAGTGATGCTCAGGCCACCTGCCATACCTGGCAAACTCTCACCAGGTGCTTAACCTGAGTTACAACAACACTCCCTTGCCAGAGGCTGCATTACTGCTCCAGGTCTTCCTGAAGACTTCAGAAACACTGGAGCTGCAGGAATCAATTTAAGGTCCTACCATGCACTTTTTGGAATGCATCCAACAAATTAAGGGAAGTGAGGCCACGCACAGTGGAGGCTCACTGTCTCCTCATGCTGACTGTACATGCTTCAATGCTGCTGCCTTTTAACATTTCATCATCTTGATCTTCATTTTCCTAGAAAGAGGGCAGTAGCTGTGACCACATCTCACTGGCTCCTCTTCCTTCTCCTCTCCTTTTCCTCACTGATCTTGCCACCACTGTTAATACCTCTCCATGGCTGAATAACCTTTAGGAGGCTACATCTATATTTGTGCAAAATAGAAAAGGGTTTGCACCAAAGAGCTGACATCATGCTGACAGATTAAATGTTTTGTGTCACAGAAACCTCCTTGCTTCCATTCTTCCTTCCTGGGAGAAAGAAAATCTTTTTAACAACTGCAATTTTTAGGGAGTTGGAACATTTCTTCAAAGACAATTTTTCTGCACAGATGCATCAATTTCTACAAGTTGTACCACATCTAAAAGGTAGTGACTACGATCAGGTGAAAAGTGATCTGTCAGGCTGGAGGTGATTCTCTGCTCCATCAGACCAGGCTGCAGAGCAAAGGTCAGCCCCGAAAGCTGAGACATCATTGTGGATGCCAGCTGCTGAAATTCACACAGGAGTCCAGTTTTGAACAGAAGTAGATGCAAGATATTTTCATTTGCATACATCTTTACATGGTGGGTTTTTTATGTGCTCACACATACTTGGGAGTTTACGTGTACACCCTCCTGTGCATGTAACTGTGAAGGACACACAGAGACAGTCTTGTTACACTGCTAGCAATTTCACTGCTGATTTGAAATTGTATCTCTCAGCAAAACCACCACTCTATATACATCCCAACTGGAATGCTAATAGCCGTAATGTTTGGTCTAGTTTATAATCAGCGTAGCACAATCAAATTTATCATGATTGCAAAAATGAAATGGGTCCTTATACAGGCAATTTCACTTCAACCTGCATCTGTAAATACAAAAAATTTTGCTACCTTGCTGTGATACTATTTTTCCAAAACAATTATTCTAGACATGCCATCAAAATAACAGTCAATCAGCAGTTCTGCTCCCTCTCACAATTTCTAGAACTGATTTATTTTTTTATGCTTGTTTTAGCAATGAAGAAAAACAGCAATAATTCCAATGGAAAACATTTTTAACGCATCAGTCACCAAGTTACACCTGAATCCAGAACAAAATTGCTAGGTGAACTTGCCCAATCTTGAGATGTAGCAGTCTACATATCACATAGTATGCAAGGTATTCATGGCACAAGTTCACAGTATCACTGCAGAGACATCCACAAAGAGAGGAAGCCTTCTGTGCAATGTGCTGCACTGCTATCAGTAAGGTTTTCAAAATAGAAGAGAGCATCTGGACAAGGCAGAGCTGAACCCTTTTTGGAGAGGATTCACCTGGACTTTATCACTGCAGCGTCCCTGAGTCTGAACAACTTGGCAGCCACATGAAAAGGAGGCCTTTGTGAAGTTGAGGACAAAAGGTGTAGAACACCTTTTGAGAGCTAAAACTTCATTTATTGAAGCATATGTTTTAAGGTGGATAGCAGAAGTTCTCCTTAGAGACTGTGGCGGTTTGGGGTTGCTGAGAATTTGTTCAGCATTTGAACACTATGCTCACACAACTGCAGAGAGAAAGCAAGATCCATTTCCCTCACACTGGCTGGAGAACACTGTGAGGAGATTCCATGGAGTCTGCTTCAACCATCTGTCTGTTTTCACTATCATTTAATTATTGTCCAGCACAAGCACGATAGTAAGTGATCATACACCTACTGGGTAGTCCTGACTAGCTCAGGCTTCAGAGGGAAACCTCCTCAGAGACTGTCCCAGGATTATACTTCCACTGCTTGCTTACAGGCCTCCTGCATTGCCTGAACCCCTCCAGGTATGAGGTTCTGACCCCACAGATCCAACTCAAGACAGAAATGCATTTCCATCTATAAACACTGTGCCTCCTTTTGTCACAAGCTGTGCCAAAAAAACAATCTCAAAGGAAAAACACCCTTTAATTTCAATGTATTTGCTCTTGGCATTCAGCTGTTTGTTTCCTACTGATGGAGTACCTGCCTAAGGAAAGGTGTGACCAAGCACCTGCTCAACTTCGAGATTGCTGTCTGGCAAGAGCCTCACACGGCAAACCAGCTTTTCACCTGCACTGAATCTGGTGTCAGTAGGATTCACCAAATTCAACAGAATCAAATCACAATTTTCCAATTTGAATGGAAAATTTCCATTTATTTCCATCAGGGCTTCTTATCTGCTTAAAACTGCTAGCAGTCCATGGAAGTTGGTTCCCAGAATTATATTTTTAAACAAGTGCCTCCTTTTTCTTATTAGCATATCATTTCTGAGAATCCAGTTTGTTATTTCAGATTCAAACACTCTCAGACCAGATATATATAACTGTAAGCTGCTATAAACTTGACTTTAAAATGACTTTTTACTCAATTTTCTTCCCAATATTCAAAGCAATAAGCTTATTTCAGTGGAGTAGCTTATTAAACCGCTTTGGTCAGAAATAACATTAAGTTGATATAAAGGTGAAATACTAGATGATAATGCACCCCAAGTAAACTACTGTGAGTCATTTAAACTAGGCAATGTTTTACTTTTAATTAATTTGTTTAATATTCCTTTTATAGCACTAAGTTTTCATTGCAAGTAAAAACTACAGTATGCTAAAATAAGATTGTGCTTAATAATCAGAGCTAGGGCTAAAGTCTGCAGTTCTCACTAAGGCAAAACACTCAGCTTTTACATCCCATAAGCAATGTCTCCATAAAAAAAAAACCATGCTGATTTAGGCTGAAACTGACTTTGTTCTTTTGTGTGATTTTTTGATGGTTTAACTCCAAGTTAATAAAAACTTAAAAATAAAAAAACAGGTATAGTTTTCACTTATCTAGTAATTAACATTAATTTTGGCAACAGAGAGCCATGGGCTTAGAAAGGGCTGATGTCATTTTTAAAACACTTCATTCATTTTCACCTTCTACAGCTGCAGTTGAAACCTAAACATTCAGTTTCCTTCTTCACAGACAAGAACAAGTATCTTCCTAGAAAGTGGATGGAGGCTTGTCAGAGCACACATTTAAAAATGACAAAGCAAGATCTAGGTTCCTTCTCTAAGGATTTGGCCATGACACAAGCCAGAATTTGACTTGGACTTCTTTGTCTCCGACTTGGTGGAATCCAGGAAATGAATAATTAAGATCCAAGTGAGAAAGCTTCTTTTCTACAGTGCACTTCCAAGATTCAACGTTACACTTATGTGGACTTTAAAAACTGCATTACAAAACAGGATGTGAAAACAGTGCCCACAAAGGTACTGTGGGTATTTTCTGGTCTCTAATCAATAGAAAATAAAAGAACATTAAAAAAGACATGCTACAGTGCCCGATGTAGGGAGCCATTGATACCTGCCTGTGTTCATCGCTGGGAGATCCTGTACTGGGAGAGAACAATGGTTCACATGGATCAGTAGTCTACAGATACCTACCCTTAGCTACTGGATTGAAGAGTACAGAAAAGTTAGTGGGTGAGAGCTCTTCATGTAAAAAGAAGTAGTATATTCTAGGAAATAGAACTAAGTACTGTTAAAGACATGGAGCAGCAATTCAAAAGATAGCTAGGATAGCTAGGAGAAATAACTTCTGTATTAAGTTTTAGTACTGCAACCTTTGTCTTACTAACGATAAATAACCTTTAGGCTTATTTATTCTTCCCCAATTCTACGTTGTTAATATCAAAAAGGAACATTTTTCTCAATTTTTAACATCTTAATCCGCTACAAATTATTAGATCTAGGTTGCAAGTATGAGCTACATCCTCCATTTTGGTTTCAATGCCTGGACTGAAAGGATGGTGGTAAAAAAATAAGATAGTGCTACGTTAATGTGAATGACACTACTTCATGTAGTATCGTACACTGTCCATTCAGTATCACTAGATATCCTACTAGCCCCTGTTCAGCACTGTGATCAGGCAAGCATATGACTGATACTATCTCAGAGTTGTTCTGTGCTTTGCTACATGTTCAACATAGACCAACATGCTGTCTGTTAATTCTACATTCCAGTTACAAAATTTGAAAGAGGAAAACAAATCTGGCTGTTAACATAATAGTCATTTACCATCAATTCCTGCTTCTTCCACCTATTCAATGAGTTTAGTCCTTATCCTGAAACATTCTGGCCGCAGTACAGCAAAAGACTTAACAAAGGATATGTAGTTCACTACTCATTACATGTTATTTTCTTCCCCAGATTTATATCTTCCTCTTGTTCATTTCTATTTTCATACTTATTTCCTCAATAGATGATTTACAGACCAGTGGAAACAAAGGTTCAAATGTATCTGTAGTGAGATTGTAGATAGTAATTAGGAGCTTTGCTTTGAAAGCCAGCGGGACTTAAGATAGACTGAAAGGGCAGTTTCCCTTCTGTATATTTCATGCATCACAAAATGAATTAACCTTACATGGAACAATAAAAACTCACACATTCAGCTAAGAATGAACCTAGGGAGTCTTCTAAAATATAGCCCAGAAAATCTTTTGATATCTAGAAATTCCTAAACTAGCTTTCCGACATATAAAACAGACTGCTAGAATGCAAGGTATTACATAAAAACAGCTACTTGGCACAATTCCAAAGCAAATTTTAAATATCCTCAATGCTTTTATACTACTAATACATGTACTTACCCTTTCTTTCAGATTCAAAGATGAACTAGACGCAGTAAAAAAAATATCTTTAAATAGAATTTTCAAAATTTAGTTATCTCATGAGCTTCAAAATTCACTAGGATGATAGCCCTCATCTCATGAACAAAGTTTTCAAACACAAATACCTACCTTAAATGTCATAAATATCACAGTACTTTGTTAGGTATTCAAAAAGTAGCCTGGGGAGCATTATTTCTATCCATTTTTTTTTCAGCAGTTGATCTAATATTAAGGAAATATCAAAGCTGTGCTAGTGATGTCGTATATAGCAAGGAGACTGCTTAAAAATTGTCTTTCCATCTTTCCATGCAACGATGAAAATCTTTTCAATTCTTACACATTGTGAGGATCACTGGCAATGTGATCAAGAATTGTCTTTTTGAAACATTTTTTACTAGTTGAGAAAACAACTTATTAAAAGAAAACAAATTGTTTTCCCTGGAGATGAGATGGTGGTAGTGAAAATCTGTTAAAAACAAATAAATAAATCAAGTTCTGCAAGTAAATAAAGAGCAGATCCAACAAGCACATTGCTTGGAGGGAATGGTTTGCTCATCCTTCACAATGATACCTGAATGGCAAGCAGGAGTTGGACTCCTTCAGATGTGCTGTGAGTACCAGCATAAGAAACATCAAACTCAAAAGATTGTTACTACCAGGCGTCCATCAAAAGCTTCAACTAGGAAACAATGCCAATATTTACTTCTCACTAGGAGATTCCTAGAGTAAATTCTGAGAGACTTCACACTAGTCCTCTACTGACCTAATACAAAACATTCCCATCAGACTTTAAAGCTATTCCTTCAAACTGATTGATTTTTATATGCAAATAGCTCTAATTCAACACCTGAAGTTGTACCAGGAAGAAGTTATGCCTATCTATTCATTTCCAACACACATCTGTTCCCCTGTAGCAGAACACTATATATGCAGAATATGCAAGACAGCAAGCAAACACAGTTAAAATCAGTGGCATATTTGGGCTATTTCACGTTACAGGATCTTTCTGTTATACTCATACATTCCATGAAAGCAACTTTGCATAATGAGTATTTCATTCAAAAGAACAAGTGCAACAAACTATACATGCAAAATGATTGGGGGTCATAACTACTATATTAATAAACATCAGGCAGTAATTTCCAGCATTATGCCATAATTTTGACACTTTGGCGAAATTGTTTCTTCACCATCTGTTTTTAAATGATCCTCACAGGTGGTTGGCTTACTGACAGACACTTCTTGCATTCTGTAATATGTATTATACTTCAGAAGTTATAAAAAAATAATTAAGTAGATGATAAGAGCTACCCATAGAAAGAAGTTGACAAGTTCATCATCCATTCTTCAGCAATCTCATAACAAAGTGTCAAAAAAGGCTACAGCTGATGTTTAGCACCAATACTATCCTATATGCAAGAGAAACTTTAAACACCTTTTAACTTGTAATGTATTGAGACCTAGATACGCAAATTGGCTGGCCTTAGACATCTTTTTTATATTTAATTACAGCCTGCTAAATAATCCATAAAGTGATGGGGAGATGCAGTCCAATAAACAAACCCATTTTGTTGCTACTTGTGCGAGAGGTGGGGGTTTTGAGTACTCATTAACAATGGCAGGATATATTTTAGACTCAGAATGCAGTCTAAAATTCTGAGTCTTTCTGCATTTGGGAGGTTATGGGAAAATAAGCCCTTAAAATTGGAAGGAAAGTGTCTCATACCTGGCACCACCAACTATCTAAGCTTGCAAGTTTCTTGCTTGCAAAGTCTGCTTTGTGTCTGTTAAAAGGAAGGACACTCTGGTGGTACAAAATGTGTTAATCTCCAGGAGTAAGAGATGAAGGATCAGAAGCACTATAATGACTGAGGGTGACTAATGCAGTTGCTGATTACCTGAGTAAAGCAAATACAGCAGTCCAATCTTCAGAGTCTTTCAGCTCCATCAGTTACCAAAATATTCATCATAAAAATCATTTGTAGAGGTGTATTTCCTCAAAGAATCTATTACTTATACTTAAGATTACTTTCACTTGCTTAATACTAGGAAACACAATTTTAACAAAGAATCTATTTTCTGTTTTTATCTTCAGCAAGGTAAGACCAGCACAGCCCAGTAAATTTTCAGGTGGGCACAGGACACGTGCTCAAGCCCTACAAAGGGGAGTCAGTAGTTCCTGAGCTTGGGTACATTCAGTCCAGCATCCACCAACAGGATCATCTTCGCATATGGGTGCAGTGCTGGGAAGTAGGCCTGGAGCTACAGGGGAGATTGGTCAGATGGCTATTCCCTGAACTGCATTCTAGGAGGATGAGTGGCTTTCTCTCTGCATGTGACTTAATGTTGCTTGAAAAATGAAGAAAGTATCAAAACAGATAATGACAAAAATAAGAGGAGAAAATTCATCTGTCTGTGCAAAAAGTAACACACCAAGTTCTCTGCTGTCAAAGCAGCTGAATTGATACAGAACTCAGTGACAGGTCCTGCACTTCAAAGAGCTTGTTAAAGCCCTGAGGTATTACAAGTAGTCAATAATTTTCCCAGGAAGTTGTGCATTCATAGGTGGAAGATATGCAAGACAGAGTGATGATAAGAAGGATCTCACAAGGTTCCATTCAGAGTGCATGGATCTGAGGCACTGTGTTCCCCATTCTTCCCCGTGTATGTTGCGTCACCAGCACAACTCTCTCATTTTTCATTATGATGTTCTAAACAATGCCAGGGGAATTCCTTTGACTCTAGAATGTCTCTCATACAGTCTTGTAAGCACAGACAGTAGATACAGAAGGATGAGGGTACTGGGAAGAAGCAAGAGGAAGAAATACTACAAATACTTTCTAATTAATCAGTATTTATAAATATACCCTTTTTTTCCAAAATTCCAAGACTTGTCAGACATAAGAAAATACTATTCTAAATGGTTATTTGATAATTGCAATTCCATCTGAAATTCCACATCAGGTTCCCCAAATCCTAACCAACATCTCAAAAAGTTACAAGGGCCATGCATTCCTTTTTCTGAGGAACAGACAACAGCAACCACTGCTATGCAAAACAAGACAAAATAAAAAACCCTTACTCATTTTCCTCCTGTTTTTTCCATGCTGAATACCATACTACGTTTTCCTTCAGGAAGCCTTTGGGAAAAGATTAGGAAAAACAGTGGCCAATTTAGATGCACAGTTCAAACAAAAGAAGACATCTACAATGATCTTAAGGGGTGTTTCAGTCACAACATTCCACAGCAGCCAGCAAAAAATATCCTCGGCAATTTCTCAGGGGCAACAGTAAGAAGCAGTCAGATTGTCCCTCATAAAAAAAAAGAAAAAGATTCTGTATGGCTTTGATAGCCTGTAATATACTAATTAGAGAAAATAGAGCATGTCTGAAGATGAAAGAAATACATCTGGTTATCTCTGCCAATCTGACAGAACAGCATTTCTCTCCCTTGTATATTTTGCAGTATTTTGTCTAGTCTTTTAAGTTCCCAAAGATTGGTACTTCCGTGGCTTTCAAGTAGTCTCCGTCGTACGTTTCATTGGCTAAGATAGCCAGATGACATTCAGATCAAATGCACATATTTCTCCATCTCAGCCATTTTGTGCTACAGTTCATGACCAAAAAAAAAGCCCTTATTTCAGCCCAGTGTCACTGACATCAGGGGTGTCTGTAGTAGTACAGGGGATGGATTACAATATCCTAGATGTTTGTGCAGTCATGTTGCAAGCACCACGTTTTGAGAGGGAGCCTCTCTTCCTCAGAGACGGCAGCTTCCTGAGGGAACCTTTATTCCTCCAGGGCCGTCCAGTGACTTCTCGATACTGAAGCATTGAGAGGTTAATCTGACAAACCTCAAATAATTGCTTTTTCCCCTAAATTACTCAAAACATAAGTTTGTATTACACACTGTAGAGCCCTGGAGATTAAGTTTCATGCATATTACAAGACAGCAGGGTTCCTAAATTTAGCACAGAAGCAGGATGAAGAAAAACACAAGCATGATCCATGAAGAGCAGCAGCTGCCTTCCTATACCTAAAGGCTTAATTATGGCTTTTTTCCTTTTTAATTCAGTAACTTGTGTATTAATTTTGATTCACCTAATTCTTTTAATATTTCTGTTGCTTGAAAAATAGCCAACAATAGTGTACAAACACCACTAGCTTACACAGTACCTTATAAAGGGTTTCAAGGCTATGCAGGAGGATTCCTGCTGTGAGTTCCATTTGATTCAAGGACAAGGAGCATGATTTTATTTTAGTAACCAACTTTACCTGGCCACCCTAAGATTCACTCTAGTCCTGCAATTGAATTAGGCATAGTAGCTTAATAAATTAACCTCATACTTGGCATTTTGTTTCCTGACACCCAACACAAATCTGTCACCAGAAAACAACAGGAAACAGTCTTCTACTCTAGCTAAAACTTGCATGTCACAGATAGGAGTAGTGACAGTTCAAAATCAAGAACTTTCCTATGTAGGCAATGTGTTGTTAACAGCATTAGAAGCAGTGCTCATTTTATCATATGCCCACTTGGTGCGTTTTGCTGAAACAGTTTGTTGAGGCTTTTTTTGTGGTGGCTGTCTGTGCACCAGCTTCCCTTCCATCCTATTGCCTCCTACAGGGCAGGTACAAGAAGGAGCTGGCCTCATTGGAGCCTTCAGTCAAGCTGTTTCTACACACTGCGTACTACTTCATACATACAAAGCCTTTCTCAGAAAGCTTCAAATGTTTTTTTTTTCATACCAAAGGTCAGAAAGTAGCCAAAAACTCAATATGCAAGAATGCTGCTGTATTAGTATTGAATTTCTCTGTTGTATTTCCATTTTAAATTCAAGTCGAGAGGAGCACAGATCCATGCTTTTCTTTCCATTTGGCTAAATTGTTCTGATGCATTACACTGCTAAACCTACTGAACTCTCAAGTACAGTTGCATTTAAAGACTGTGGAAAATTCACACATTGATAAGAATGCTTGCAGTGCTCTGCTGTTCTCTGAAGGTGTGAGAAATCTAATATTTCTCACAGCTGTTAGAAGCCCTTTGTAATTTATTCTTTACTTTTCTGCACAAGCCCCACAAGGCTTTTTTTTTTTAACCTCTTGTCGACTACACAATTACTTTGAACGTCTGAACTGCCACCAGCTAGATACTACCTCTTTCTGATTTCAAGCAACAGCTCACACTGTTTTATTCAGCCAGATGAAACAGCCCTCCTAGCTCTCAAGAGAAGGCAACAGGACAGGACTCTACCAATGAAGAATTTAGTACAGTCCTGATGAAAAGAGTGTCTCAAGCTGGCAGGTAGTAACAGAACATGGTGCAGAAAACCAGATATGGGCAGCTCTTGGGGGTAAGCCCTGGTCAACGTGAGGCCAAGCAAAGCTGCAGCATCAGAGCTCATGGTCTTGATGCTACAGCAGTGATCCCCACATGGTTTCCCTTCTGCAAAGCACCTCCCTGTTCAGGGTCTTGCAGACTTAGTTGGTCACAGCCAGAACAGCTTTGGGAGTCCCACATGAACAAAGAGGGGTTACATTCCATGGATGAAAGGAAGAGGATTCCCATATGCACATTTGTCTAGATTTCAAAGTATGAGTATGAGATACCTCTATTATTTGCTAGACAGAAAGCTGTGACTCTGTATTATCTTTATATGCCTGACACATGTTTCACTTCTGACCTCCAAGGTACACGGAAATTGCACACAATAAGAAAAAAGCCAAGCAAATGCATGTCTTGATAGCTTGACATTGCCTTTTGCCTAAAGCAATTTTATATAATTAGCCATCTCACAAGTAAATCCTTTTTATTTTATACTTTCATCCATTTAAAATAAAAACTGTACAGTGGCATGGATAGCTTGTCATTTTAATACACTTTGATGTTTGCAAGCTTTGAAATATCATGTTCAAATTTGTATGCAAATTTGTGTTTCCAATTACATACTCATTAGTTCTTCTGGAACTTCATCTTAATATTCAGAAAATGTTTATGGCTTTCTCTGTTGTTTTTCAGAATTGCTTTAGAATGACACCCCATGTATAATAAACAAATGAAGAAATCCATTAACACTCAGTAACTTTCTTAAACATCACATTTAATTCCTAAGGATGTTAATTTGTCACTTCAGAAAGTTCAATTATCTGTGTACACTCCATCTGATAGCATATTAAAAATCATAAGAAAATGGTTTTGTATCTATTGCATTTACATCCTCCAAAAATGGCCACCTCCATTCCCTTCTCACTTTAAAGTCTGTCATATTTTTCAATATCTTTAATGAATGTTTTGATAGACATGAAATACTGATCCACATTCCTAGATGGAGCAAAATTGCTACTACTGCCTAGACTTCACTGGAATGAAGCAAATTTATAGCAATTACGAATACAGATTTTTTTTCTAGTTATCCACCTCCATTAAAAGCATAAATAACATTTTAAATTCTAGAGTGAAGTAAAAGTCTTACTGTAAAAAAAAAATGCAGTAATCTCCACTGCCAGAAAGATCAACTTTTGGATGATACCTGGAGCTCGCTAATAAGTAAAATACAGAACACATAGAATGAGAGGAAGGAAGGAAGGGCTGGGAGGGAGCATAAGGGCATTCAGGGTGTAGCACCATCCCACCCAGCAGTGATGGGATGGAAATGCACACTGGCAGATGCTAGTCTAACCTGGTCCCATAGATCTCCCTCCTCTTGGAGATCTGACAAGTCCCCTGGGCTATCTACCCTATCAGATTTCTCCTAATCATCGAATCATTGAAGTTGAAAGGGACCTTTAAATGTTATCTGGTTTAGCTTCCCTGGCAATGAATAAAGGAACAGCTACAGCTTGATCAGGTTGCCCAAAGTCCGGTCCAGCCCGACTCTGAGTGTCTCCTGGGATGGGACATCCACCATCTCTCTGGGCAACCTGTTCCTGAGCCTCAACATCCCAGATTCCTCCCTAACATCTAACCTCAATCTCCCCTCTATTAGTTTCAAATCATTTCCCTTTACCCTATCACTATCAGAACCCCTCAAGCATGAAATTGTCCTTCAAGTACCATGCTGAGGTCTTCCTGGAGCCTTCTCTTCTCTGAGTTAAGAAGGCACAACTCCCTCAGCATATCTTGATAGGCGTTCCAGCCCTCTGATCATTTTCACAATCCTCTAGACCTGCCTGACAGCTTTACAACCCTCCTGTACTGGGGCCCCCCAGGCATGGACACACTACTCCAGATGGGGCCTCACAAGGGCAGAGCAGAGGGGGTCAATCGCCTCCATCCTCCTGTTGCCACTCCTCTTTCATGCAGCCCAGGATACTGTTGGCCTTCCAGGCTACAAGAGCACACTGCTGGCTCATATCCAGCTTCTCACCCATCAGGACCCTCAAGTCCTACTCTGCAGGGCTGCTCCCAGTGAATTCTTCTCCCAGTCTGTACTCGTATCTAGGTTTGCCTCAACCCAAGTGCTACACCTTGCTCTTGGCCTTGTTAAACCCCATTAGATTCTCATGCGCCCATCCACTCTTCAAGCCTGTCCAGGTCCCTCTGGACAGCATCCCTTTCTTCTACAACATTAACTGTACCACTCCACTTGGTGTCATCAGCAAATTTACTGAGGGTACATTTGATCCTACTGTCTAGGTCATTGATAAAGATGTTAGGACCAGAGGGAATGGTTTCAAGCTACGGCAGGGGAAATTCAGGCTGGACATTAGGAAGTATTACTTTTCAGAAAGGGTGGTCAGGCACTGGAATGGACTGCCCAGGGAGGTGATGGAGTCACCGAGCCTGGGGGTGTTCAAGGAAAGGCTGGATGTTGTGTTGAGGGACATGGTTTAGTGGGAGCTATTGGTGATAGGTGAATGGTTGGACTGGATGATCTTTTAGGTCTTTTCCAACCTTGGTGATTCTAGGATTCTATGTTGAAGAGCACCAGTTCCAAGATGGACCCCTGAGGGTCAGCACTCATGACCACCCTTCACCTAGAGCCATTGTTGGGCCCATGGAGGAGCACGGTGGGTAGAATTCTGTGAATTGGTACAGGGGCTTCCTGTTAACCCTCTGGTGTTGCAGATATGCCCTGCTTGTGTCAAGGAGGCTTTTGCACCCTTTCTGGAACCTCTCAGTTCAAATCTTCATACTTCTGACCCACCTGTTGCCATTCCAGCCACTGGACTTTTGTTCCCTTGTAGGTACCAAAGTTTCTCTTATTTGTGTCCTTTCATCTTCTAATGTACTTGAGACTCCTTGGGTTAGTTTTAACTCTGCTTACAGAGCAATAGAACAAGGGGAAATAACTGTAAAAGAGGGGAGATTTAAGTTATATGTTACGGGGCAATTTTTTACTCAGAGTGTGATGAGACATTGGCACAGGCTGCCCAGAGAATTTGTGGGTGTCCCGTCCCTAGAGACATTAAAGGCCAGGCTGGATGGGGCCCTGGGACAGCCTGGTCTGGTGGGAGGAGTTGGAACTAGATAATCACAGAATCACAGAATTGTAGGGGTTGGAAGGGACCTCCAGAGATCATCGAGTCCAACCCCCCTGCCAAAGCAGGTTCCCTACACCATAATCTTTACAGTCCATTCCAGCACAAGCCATTCTATTTATAGGGATCATTCTATTTACAGATCTAGAGTCAGGGAAACCACAGATCGGTTAGACGTTAATTTGCTGAAAGAATTATATGTTTCCTCTGGCTTTATGGCCTGGAGACATCATGCATCTACACTTTCGGGTGATCCAGTGTGGAGCCAGGAGCAGTACTCAATCCATTTCTCTGCACAATGTGTCAGAGTCAAAAAATACTAAATATAATAACTGGTAATGTGACAGCACCCTGTTTAAGAGGATGCAATTTGGAACACAGTCACTGGAAATAATATGAACAATTAAGACTGAAACTTGCTGTACCTGTATATGCAATAGAAACTATGAAATATCTAGAGAGGCCAGGCTTTCCCTTTTCTTGCCCTTAAAGTGGATACAGCTCCACAGGACTCCAATAGAGGATGTCTTTCTCAGTCTATCATACTCTCCCTCCAGTCCAGCTAAAACTTGTAGTGCACAGAACTGCAGAGAAATGGCAAAGACAGAGGCCAACTTCATGAAAATAAATGCAAATCAGTTTTCACAGCTATTGCAAGTTTTTGGTGTCAGCAAAAAGCTTGGTAAGCAAACATTACATTGGCTCATATGCATCACCCTTCATGCTAGCAGGCCTGAAAACAACACGCTTCTAAGCGCTAATAAATCTACAACAATGTGTTAAGAGTTTTTTAATGACTTTAAATTAACACTGATCTTCTTAATTAAACTTTTTTAATTAAGGAGTAAATCTGTGCATTAAACAGATCAATTTATTCTAGCATGCCACAAGCATACAAGATGGATACTACACTAGCAATGCAGACCTGAGTCTTGCTCCAACAGAAGCAGCTCTCTTCCTACAGGCAGACAACAGTAATTGCAGTTCAGAGTGGGACAAGGTCAGATAAAATTTGTAGCATTGCATCACAGTCTGACATTTGATATGTGCAATGCTCAGCAGAAACCACTTAATTTTGAGAATTTTCAAAAATAAGATACTGGAAATTTCTCCCTTGCTAAGGAAAACTTAAGGTAAGCAGTTGTCTAGAAGAGCGGGAACACAGTGAGAGTCCATAAACTACTCCTTAAAATCATAAACAGAAATATTTATCAGCAGTAAATTCAAAAAATTTATTAAAAAAAAAGAAAAATTTGAAAGTCTTCCTGGATTCATTTTCAGTTTTTTCAGCTTTTTGGGTATGGTGAAAACTACTACAGGCATGAATTATCAGTACTTTGAACATGAAGTAGAGGGAATAGAAATGCTTTTTATGTTATTATTGAATACTACCCAAACCCATTATTTCAGAAGTACTACCCAAGCCCATTATTTCAAATGTACATGTGATGCCATAAATCAGACAGGGGTGTGGGCACCACAGAGGTACTTGCTCTCAGGGCTGTTTGCCATCCGCTGACATAAAAAAGGAAATGAATGTTGCTCATTATCTCCCAACAAGATGAGGCCAAGCCATCAGGACCAGGCCTCAAAGCTTCACCGCATGGCCCAGCTGCAGCACCTGCCAGCACATCTGCAGCATTCCTGGAGGGATTACAAAGAGCCCCTGGAATACATAAGCCAAGGAGTTCCCAGGGCCTGATAACTGCAGGATTGTTTCTTTTCACCTCTGCCATATTTTAGGGCTGGGAGATGAGGGTATCTTCCTGGCACTTTACCCTGAAGTTAGCTCTCAGGGGAGCAGTTTGTTTGAAGTGACAACAGGCATAAGCTCTGAGCTCACTGTAAACACAGATCAATGCTTGCACAGTACAGCATCATGGGAGCTGACTAGAAGTCATCCACTTCTCCCAGACTAGATCATAGGATAAGAGATTTGAGAACAGAGGCTGCAGCTCAGTTTTTACCATTGGATTCTTTTGTTTGTCCTAGCCAGAATTTATCACCAATTCAAGTTCATTCTAGAGAAAAATCTCAATAACTTTTCATACCAAAGATGTTTTTGTATTCAAAGCTAGACTGAGTAATTCTGAAATAAGAATAATATTCATGCAATCCTTCCTTCATAAATATGAAGTGATATAAAGTGGGGTGGTTTTGTTGTTGTTGTTGTTGTTGCTGTTGTTTTAGCAGCATGTTTGTTACATTACAGTCTGCTCCCCTTACTGGAAATAAAAGCTAGAAAATCACAAGGCGTTCAGCCTGTGTCAAAAGCATTTTATAATGGCACTTTCTTAAACACTGAATTTGGAATGGTAGTTCAACAAACAGGAGGAACATGCAAGAGCTCAGAGTGCTCCCACACATCTCCTGAGCAGCTCTCAGAAAACACTGCTAGACAGTTTCTACTACAGCTTTCTGCACCTCAAACTCTAGCTTTTGAAAATCTAGCAAAGTTCAGGTAATTGGGAAGCACAGCTCCAAGAGAACAACATTGTAGCATTTGTGATGGGGACAGTACATCAGAAGTCACTGGCATCTCTCAGGCCAGAGAGAAACAAAGGCAATAAGTGACAGCCTCAGAGCAGCAGCCAGTTGGGATTATAACTGTGGCTATGCCGGCAAGACACAGAAGCTCCTCTGCAATAGGTTTGAGCTCAAATAATCCAGAACTATCTGATTTTCTTACCATGATGATACACATTAGCTTTTTATTTACTCTGCTAAATAAAGCCAAGAAAAGCTCATATATTCATTACTGATTAATGCAGACAAAATCCAAAGGGCTATTCATACATTGTTACTTGACATGTACATGGTTTAAATGAGAATTCATGTTAGGAATGCAGCATAGCTATTTCTTTTCTACTGAAATGAAATTGGTCAGTAGAGTTAAAATCGCATCAAGTTGCAAAAGGTATCCCAGTGAGCAGAGGATTACTGAGAATCCTCCGCCGTATCTTTTCAGTCTGAACACAGTTGAGACATCCCGAAAAAGTGGTGTGGGTCTACTACAAGGGGGTGCTCAGAACAAAGACATAAGTGACGTTGCCCACACAAAAAGTCAGCACACCCCCATAGCTCTTTAATGTTCCTGTTCTCACTCATGCATTAGTCTTATATCATCATAACTTTCTGGAAGATTGATTCACCTGTCCTACTGGAAGTTATTTACTTGCCAGGATATTGGCAGATAGTCTGCCACTAACCTTGTCTGAGAAGTTATTTTGTCATTCACATATAGTGACAATTTTTACACTGAAAGAAAGATATGAAGAAGTACATCCTCTCTACTGCAAGTATTAGTTAAGGATGCACTTACTCATAAAATTGAGCAAAACAATTCCAAAGAAGGAATAATGTTGTCAGCCTTTTGCTGAAACCTCAACCCCAAGGTCAAAAATACTCTGATAATTGTCTAACAAAATTTTGATGCTCCTTCTCCTAAGTGCCTTTAACTGGTTCATTGTTCACAGGGACTCTAAACATCTCCTCAAAGTCAGCAGACTCTCCCATTTAAGTTTCCCTCTCCTCTGAGCATTTTCTTCTGCTCTTGTTGTGGGAGGATTTTCATGATAAAGTAATGATTGAGTGAATCCTAGAAAAATGCAAGCATACTAGAGCCATTTCCCTGTACTTGATTGGTCTTTTCCCTCAGTACCATTTAGGACATTTCTCCTTCTTTTTAAATTATCTGCCAGAGTACAGCCTCTCCTGGATCATGACAGACATTCAGAGCCACTCCTGTTTTTGGTAGCATTGATTTATGAAACTCTTATTGGGATAGACTTAATCTATCACAGGAATTGTTTTTTCCTCTCAGAACTCAGTATAGCAGATGTGATAAAGCACCTGTATAATAGGCTTTCTATGCTGCCGTTGCCCACAGACGTGGTTTACCACACTCTTCGTGAATTGTGGCTTCATTCTGGGCTTAAGTAAGCCTGGGTTAGGTGAACGAATTACAAAAGTGGATTGTGGAGATGATAAACCATGAAGCACAGTGGCTCAAGCTCTCACTGAAAGGAACAAATTGGTTTTTGATGTTAGACAGCAGAAGATGCTGCTTGTGTAAACATCACTAAATGCAAATAATCGAGTGCAGTAAAACACACTGGAGATGACAAAAAGATAATATTGTAATTTTTTTTTTCTTTCCTACTCAGCCAGGTAGGACTAGGAATAGTCCCCTCTGGGTTTGTCCAGCTGCATTTCTTTATGCTTTTATTCTTCAAGCCATCTTGCCCATTAGAAATTTATCAAAACTTGCTCATACGATAATCCAAGGGAAAAATTTGACCTGACACTGGATTATTAGATCAAAGATGAAACATGTGCCATTTGCTATGTTTAAATATTACAAGAATCAACAGTAGATTTTTTTTTCCCAAGATTGAATACATAGATTTAATATCAACAAACAGTGCATACCTTGTTCTCCATCAGTTTGCCTCCAATCCATGCTCTTTATAAGCAGAGTGCTTATCTGAGGAAAATGTGCATCTCCATCTCATGTAGAAACACAGAAACAAGAGGATTAATTTTGCAATAGTTCACCAGATGAATTAGATTGAAATACTCAGTCATCAAGGTGTGAGCTACCTGTTGATATAGAGAGATGTTTTTACTACAGAGGAGGAGTTGCAGTACAATTTTTAACTTTAATAACTCTATATTAAATATCATAATTCACTGTTTGTGTTTTCAATTATACCACTTACAAATAAGATGCTACTTATGGCAGATTAATTTGTACATCTTCCCCTGGAGATGAATTTTTTTTCAAAATACGCAAAACATACACTGGAGAACAAGAACTGCTCTGCTTCCTATCGAGGAGATTACCATGAAGATCTGTGCTCTCCAGTAGTTAAGACAGGATTACTGCAAGTTTGACAGCTTTCAATCAGCCACAAAGAACAGAAAAGAACTATCAGCTTGAAATTATCTAGTAATGTGAAAAAGTGCAGCCAACTTCAGCTGAAATGTCACATCAAATAACCAATTTAGACTGTAGAGGAAAACAAAAGTTTTACGTTTATTATCTTTCTCACACACCCTTGGCCTTGTGTCAGCTCAGGCAGCAGCAACAACTGAGGTTCATTAAAAAGCTAGCATGTGTCAACTGCTTTCTATACAGTTTCTAGAAGCCTTCATCCATTCAATTTTACACTCAGAATGAGACCCAGCAGATGGAGGGGGGGAGGGAAATTTAACCTGAGAAAGGCACTATTTGCAATTTTATACAATTTATTCAGTATTCTCATCTACATTGATTACACTAAAAACTCAAAAGACTCCCAAAGAAGATCAGCTATTTATTACAATCCGCTCACTAAGATTATCTAAACTGATACAAAATTATGTTATTTTTTTTCAGTGCATGAAGGACATAAAAATGTAATAACAATAATAAGTAAACACAGTATATTTGGTATGTTCTAGAGGAACATCCAAAATGAGGTGGAACTGGTAGCTAAAAGCCTAGGGCAAAGTCAGATCTATTAATAGTTTCAGTTCATTTTTTTGGGAATAATTGACTTGAATGAAATTCAAATGTATCAATTTTTTTCCCCGTTTAAAAAAGAAAAAAAGAAAATAATTAGAATCACAGAATTGTTAAATTTGGAAAAGACCTCTAAGACCATCTAGTCCAACCATACAACTACCAACAATGCTGCTCACTAAATCGTGCGCCTCAGCACCACATCTACATGTTTCTTGAACACCTGCAGGGAACAGTGCCAACTGGGCACACTCTTGGCTCATGCTCAGTTGAGCATCAACCAACATCCTCAGGTCATTTTCCTTTGCAGCCTTCCAGCCACTCTGTCCCAAGCCTGTAGCACTGCATGGCATTATTACGACAAAACTGCAGAACCTGGCACTTGATCTTGTTGAACTTCATCCCATTGGCCACAGCCCAGCAATCCAGCCTGTCCAGGCTCCTCTGTAGGACCATCCTGCCCTCCAGGCAGATTGAAACTTCCTCTCAACTTGGTATCATCTGCTAACTTACTGAGGGTGCACTCAATCCCCTCATCCAGATCATCAATAAAGATACTTAATAAGATGGGCCCTAATACTGACCCTTCAGTAGCACAACTCATGACCAGTCACACCAGCTGGATTTAACTCCAGAATCTCAGCCTTTTACTTATCCTCAGTCATCACTTTTCCCTTCTCATCTGTAAAGGATGGAGATTCTCCTTAAAAAAAAAAAAAAAAAGTCTTTTTTCACTACAGTGGCCAGGTTGATTTCAAGCTGGGCTTTTGCCTTTCTAATTCTCTCCCTGCATACCCTAGTAACTTCCTTCCTCCCTGAGTCGCCCATCCCTTCTTCCACAGGAAGCAGATTCTCTTTTTCTCCTGGAATCTCAGCAAAAGTTCTCTGTACATCCACACCAGTCTTCTTCCCATCCAGTTACGGCACAAGCACACAGCCTGCTCCTGTTCCTTTAAGACTTCCTTCTTGAAAAACATCCAGCCTTCCTGAACCCTTTACTCTTAAGAACAGACTCCCAAGGGATTTTCCCTACCAGCATCTTGAATAATTCAAAGTCCACACTCCAGAAGTCCAAGGTAATGGTTTTTCTGACAGCTGATAACTCGTACAAGCTTTTGTGGCTAATCATCTTAGCTAAATGCTTTTTCAAATACATGCACTATTCTTAAGAAGCTACTGCTAATATAACTACTTTTAGAATTAGCTTTCCAAAATACCTACAGTGAGTTTATAAACAGGATATCACTAAGGCTGGATGATTTTCTGGTTTTATTTTTCCCTGAACTTTATTCAGTGTGTTCAAGTTTCACTGTGGTGCAGTGTTTTGGTATAACTGAGCATAGGATGCATAGCAATTACATATGTCCTAGCTGGTTCTTTCTTGAGATAGAATTTTGTTTACCTCAGATGAAAGATCTTAAAAATCAATACAGGACTTTCCCACCAAGATAAAATATAAAGATCCTGAAAATCTGCCAAACTGTACAAGCTTATGAAGAGACTTACAGCAAGAAAGGAGGAGAAGACACACACACAAACACACACAAAAATCTTTCTTTGTATTTTAATCTGTTGTGCAGTGGAAAAAAAAACCCAGTATACTTCTTGAGCAGAATCTCTATCTTTCATTTGGTTGTGACTTTTTTTTTCTCAGAGGGCCTGAAGGAACCTCGGTTCACCAAAGATCCACAGAACAAATGGCAATGTCTTTGAAAGTTAAAATAAATAGAAATACCTTTGAAGTCTTTCCTCTTCCAAAAGTATTCAAAGCCCTTGGCATTGGAGAGGAGGGTTTCCCTGTAGGAAGCTCTGTGTATTACTGTCACAGTCTGATGTCACAGGACATCAGACTGGATGAAAACCTGACCACTGAAATGAAGAAGGAAGAGTTTTGTTCTGTGAAGAAACAAAGTGAATCCTCACTCAGTCAAAGGCAAAGGCATTTGAAATCAGTTAGGCCGCACTGAGCTAAGAGTAAAACAAAGCCCAGAGCTTAGATGAAGGTAAGCCCGCAGGTCCTTCTAGGACTCTTCTCTACATGCTATCTTATACAATGTTTTGAAGATGCCATTTGACAAAAGGCATATAGTTTGACTAGATACAGCTACTAAAGTAAAATCTTCTGTGGGGCATCAGACTGATTGAGCAACCTCCTGGATCCTTGGGGTAGAGCTGAATAGAGATGATGTAGCAAAGTCTGCTGCCATAAGAATACATTAAAGTTTTCCTTTCAGTGTTGCTTAATTCTGATATAGAAAGCAAAGAAAAACTGAATAACAAATGTATGTGATTAGGTTTTATAGTTCACCCTCAGAATCCACAGAAACACAATATCCTATATAAGAAAGTTATTCTATATTTACTTTTATCTCTGCATGTAAAAGCTATGTGAGCTTATGGACAAAATACCATAAAACAGTTTGGACTCTATCCATCACATCACTGTTTTGCTATTTCGCTAAACACAAAACCAAGGAAGCCACCAATCTAAATTCAGTTGCTCACTGATGTTTTCAACAGAAAGGTGTCCAGTCAACCTCCTCAAATCACTTTCTTCATTTTTTGCATGTCTGGATCACTGGGACAGTTATTAGGAGCTGATCACAATCACCTAAAATTATCTGAATTACCCATGAACAGGAA
Source organism: Lagopus leucura (assembly GCF_019238085.1). Lineage (NCBI taxonomy): Eukaryota > Metazoa > Chordata > Aves > Galliformes > Phasianidae > Lagopus > Lagopus leucura. Next base: position 8,959,703 of record NW_024962255.1, on the reverse strand, counting down.
CAGTACTTGCAAGTTTATGGCTTCAGTTTCTAATATTCCCATTTTCCAAAGTATTTGTTTCTTTTGTATTCTGGAAGCTCCCTTAGATTTGAAAGCATTTAAAAAGAAAAGGTTTCCAGGAAACAAGCAGCTTTGTTTTCCATAAGGGATTTTTGAAACATTTTACTTCTGAAATGATCAAGCACTCTGATTACAGATTCTCTACATTCATTGCTCTGCTTTGCTTTAGACTTTCTGAGTTATACTGTAGTGGTGATCTTCCTTGCAAAGATTTGGATAAAAACATCAAAAGCACACAGTGATCTACATATGACTGTTTCATTTAAATGCCTCACCCCCTAAAGGCTTCTTTGTATCTGCTAATATTTATCCTTTCTCTGCTGTTGTAGATTTTAAGGCAGGTTGAGTTTTCTTTTCCCATCATGTATACTTTCCTATTTTTATTTTTTATCCATCCATAAACAGTTTTAAAGTTCTCAGAATATACTGCCAACTGAGAGCTTGTGATAACAGCATGCTTCTCAACATATTTTACCTAGCCCTGTCTTATTATCTGTAATGGCCATTTCATCTGCCAGGAATGTCTTCATGCCACTTAAAAATAAATAGTTGTCTCTGTTCATATTCTTTATTCCTTTTATAAGCAGACAGAATTCAGCTAAAGATAAATGTATGCATTCACTTTTTTAAAACCTTCCAAACAACCCAATTTCTCTTTAAAGTGCTTAGAAGTGCAGCCTGGAATATGTCTAATATGTCATTTAGAAATGGAAAGTCCTTTTTTTTTTTTTTGGTTTCTCTTATCCACAAGTACATATACATTAACCTCAGAAAAAATGACTTAGTAAGAGTTTCAGAAGCCTTCGCATTAAGCAGTTCCTATCCTTCAGTAGAGCCCCCTAAGTAACTATGGGGAGATAACCTTTATTCCTTGGCTAGGTTGATTCTAACTTAGCATTTGTTGTTAGGCTTGTAATATAAAAACACCCTTTCAAATATTTTGTAGTTTTTGTTCTCCTATGGATTAAGTTTTTACCTCTACTTAAGCACTTCAATAATTTTCACAGATTATATATATGTATATTGAATTTTCTCCTGTAGGACTGTTTTTTAATAGGTAATCTACTCTATTTCTTAATATGCAAGGTGATATTAATACAGACAAAAGAAGCAAGTCAAAGATTTTGGTGCTATGGAAACATTACTATTATGAAAGAGGCATTTTAGTTTGGTATGGTTTCTCAGTGCATTTCACATTATACTTAATAAAAGTTATGGACATAATAATTTAAGAGAGTACTACCATGGACTGAAGTGCTACTGAAAGCCAGCCTCAACAAACTCTTCGGCAGCCCAAAGTCAAGACCAATTTGAGATTTAATTGATTGTTCTTATTGAGACTCTTATAAGGTGTATCAAATGAAATATCTATTTGCTAATTCACTCTCAGTATACATCACATTAACTTCTCAGGCCAAAGACTTTAAGAAAGACCTTTAAAAATGCTTCAGTTTATCTTCTAAGTGGCCTAACATGACTTAAATGGCCCAATCATACAGCATACCGCTCAGCAGCTATCTTTTTTGCGGAATGCAGAGTCTAAGCATTATATTAAACAAACAAACCCCAAGAAAGGCTCATATACATCCTCAAAAAATCTGGCACTCTCATAGCAACACTTGGAAGAGACATAACTATATATACTACAATCAATTACAAATGCTATTCAGCTCTGTCTTGAGATCCTGAGATCTGGCCACCATCTGCAAATACCTGGCTGTCATTTGTATGTGCATGAAGCTGAGCACATGCAATTCATTGCAAGATGAGAGTTTATGCAAACATTGCAACTTCTACAAGTTCTGGTCCTGACTAGCACATCCAGAGATTGTTTATTGCTTAAGGTTAAAAAATCCACAGATGTAGCTTCAGCGCTCTGTACATTAAGAGAATTTGTGTTCAAATACTGGAAACAGTTCCCCGGACTTTTTTGTTTTAATTCTATTTTTGCACATTTCCAGAAAAACAGCAAGCAGCAGCATCAGATCAGTCGTATTACATAACAAAAGTCTGATTCAGTTGTTGGATAAGGCAGTGTCCTCCACATTGAATTTCTTCTGCTGCTTACCTTATTTAAATATATCAACAAAACTGTTTCCCATCTGTATTGACAGAGCAACAAAAAGTAATGGTGTACTTCTTCGACTGAGTAAACTAAATAATTGCAGAGATATAAATACAGAATGCTGATGAATTAGACTGGGTAAACTCCTTCATTCTAATTGAATATTCACACGATAATTCATATCGCTTCTTTCCAAGGAAAAACCCATGGTGGAATTACAACAGATGAGAAGACTGTATAAACACAGAGATTGTTCTTGGCAGACATTACTCCCCACTGCCCTCTCCCTGGAACGGAGATGAGACGTTTGTGGATTTTAAATGCTTTTAAAACCAGTAGTTTGAAAACTCTTCCTAAGAGCTAACATAAGTCAGCTTTGCTCCAACCTGAAGAAATAATTTCTTGCTTTATCCACATAACATACAGAGAACAAATCATTCACTTCAATTTTTCTGCAGTTCTGGGGTACCTTTCCTGTTCTTTCTTCTTTTTGTCCTTCTTCTCTCTCAAACCCATATTTTTTACTCAATTTGGCCTAATTAAATACAGGTTATGTAACCCTCCAATTCAATTGTGTTATTTTCGTATATCATTATGTTTTGTTTATAAAAACAGTTGCTCAAGAAATGAGCAGATTTTACCAAATGGCAATAACTTATCTGAAGAATTTGTTTACCAAGTTTGTACTGATTTCAACTGTACAGTTTTGTTGAAGCTACAGGTCTTGGGAGATTTAATCTCAGCTTTCAAGTGAGGGATATCTGTGTATCGCTTTGGTTCAGACCTATTAGATGCCCTGTTTAAAAAAAACGCTTATTTCCAGATCTGTCTCTGCTAACATCTGCATTAAAACAGAAAATGACAAACAGCTTCTTACACATAGGAATGTTCTGGGACTCCTCTCTTCTGGATCATCCAGAAACTAAGACATCTTAGTTTCATTTCTTAGTCACTAACTAATCATCAGTTAAACTAAGTGTGTGCCATAACAAATTCCTATATTCTAGAATCAATTTTGGCACTCATAATGTTATGATCATCCTGTAATACAGAGCTAAGCAACAGAAGGAAGAAAAAAACGTGAATCATTAGTACATGAAAGCAGCTTCCTGTTCTAAAATCACAGTTTTGTTACATCCTAAACGGAAGGATATGAATCCTGTCATCTTCTAAGAATACCTTTGATTATGCAGGTTTCTTGTTTTGCCTTATCGCTGCATTTTTCAGCTTGGTCTGAAGAAATTATATCATCATCTTGTCACTATGCTGCCTTTTACTGTCAGAACCAGCTGTATGATAAACAGGACTCAGTCCCTTCTGTTTGCCATTTATTCTAGGCAGGTGGAGCAAAGCATCTATGTGAAAAATGTAACTCTAGATTCAGACTCTGAGTGAGTGGAGTCACTATTTCATAAAGGCACTTTTCTACCATTTAACAGCATCAAAAATTCCAGAGAGCTGTGATCCAGCCTGGAGTACCTGAGGGGTAGCCTGAGCCTCATCACCTGCCACAGCAGCACAGCCGAGAAGGACCACCCTAGGCTGGTGTTTGACAGCCTGAGCAGAAAGCCATGCTGCTATGCTGGCTGAACAGCTTAAGGTCTTCTTAAGTAGATTTCTTTGGCCACCTAAGTTTCACCATGCGCCAAAGACCCGGAAGGATACAGAAATGGGTTCTAGTTACCATAATTATGCCATCCTCATCCTTCCTCTCTCTGATGGAGAATCTCGGCTGCATGCCAAATAGTTACTGGGCTTTAGATATACAAATAAATTCAATATATTTAAATTGATGTCATTAATCCCTTCCTCAGCCTAAAGGAGTATGGAATTATACATTTTTGGTTACAGTGCTAGCAAGACACACCTTCTCAAAGGTAATCCTCATTCTGCCTGTGGGAGGAATAAGGCAACAGCCGAGCATTGTGTTCCGGGCTCTACAGTCAGGACATTTAGTAATAGTTGTTACCCTCTGCTGTGGTGCATTTCCTCCATATGTCTTATAAGTAAGTTTCTTTCTATCTTTAGAAAGAAAAAAAGATCTAAAAATAGAAAGAAAAATGTTTGAAAAAAGCTATCTGTGTCAGAACCATCTAATTCTCATGCTCAGAATCTTATTCTCTTTCCCAAATATAAAATGTCAACACCTCTCGAAATAAAAATTAAACCATCAGGATTAATTAGCACTGCAACTGCACTTAGAGTACACACACACACAAAGTACAACTTCTTACTCTTTTTACTCATTTAAACGCACAGTGCAATTTGAAAAAAATGTCTGACGTATAACCTTCCCTTTAACTGAGATAGTCAGTCCTCCCCTTTTCTCTCATATTACAGATACCTACTCACAGTTTGTTTTTCTAAGACCTTTTGAACAAAACCTCAGATGGCTTTTCCATGCAGCTCTATCTACCACTGAAAATCCAGATCGCTTATCAAAGTGTTATCCAAATTCCCCAATCTTCTCATTCTTTCAATCTTTAATTTTTTTTTCTACCATTGAATCCCATTATTGTATCAAAGAGATGTAAAAACAGATCTCTCACAATCTCTCTCATGTTTATATAGTAGAAGTGCAGAGAGCTCTAATTCAACTCCTGCTAAAATAAAACAAGGTAGCCACAGAATTCCACATGAGCAGGAAATGGCAGTTATTTGATTCATCTGCAAACTGATGATACAATTTCATATGCATACAGATACTTAGGTAGTCCTTTTGTTTTAAACTTTCCACAGCCTTTGTTTCATCATTTCCACTGAAAACTATTGAAAATTCCAACAAAGAAAGATGGGTTTATTTTTTCCTTCTGCAGAAGGTCTGTCTAAGCCAGATATATTGACACTGAAATAACAGCAACAACTTTCATTTGCAGATAGTAAAACATTAAACATTAAAGTTGATTTACTGAAAGACTTAATATACATAACAGTTCCAATTAGCCAATAGAATAAAAATAAATTGGATTATACTGTTAGCGAACAGAGCCAACAGAGGTAAAAAATTTCTATGTGATGATTCTTTACGAAAAAAATAGATTAATAGAAGAGGTTTGGTCAATTAATCTCCATAGCATTCTGGGTACTGTTCAGCAGTGACACAAAGAGGGACAAGGGAAGGCCAGAATAAAGGCAAAATCCAAGTGGAACATGTATGTAGATACACATATAGTTCAAAAGTAGACTCCCACTTCCAAACTACCAACAATGCCGTTCTTCAAATGCTTTACTCCCAAATCAACGTCTGATGTGTGATGTGAGCTGGCATTCGCAAAAGGCTGTCTGTGCACATGGCAGTGAGACCATCTGCAGTTACATGAAACCACATTAACAAGAGGAAGAGAGATTCTAAGGAATAGATGCGCTCCTGGCTTCAAAAGCTATTTCAGTTATGGGGTTAAGAACAGTTTTCCATAACTACAGTGATTTCTTCTTTTGAAGGGTCTGAACACTGCAGGGACAAGAATGGTACATCTATATCAGTCCCTTGCCTGAGAATCATAGGAGAGGTGGCTGCACTGAAACTGCTGAAGAAAAAGGTAGAACATAGCCTTTAGAAGCAGCTTTATATAAGTAAAAGCTGAGGATCCCCTCTAGTCAAGCAGACTTCAGTCAGACTGTTGTTATAGGTCCAAATAAGCTTTCTTCACTTACTTCACCTAAAGCATCGACCCTCAGCATGGAAGTAAAATGAGGTGGCAATGGAGTTCCTCATTTGAACCTGCCATAAGCAGGTTGTAATTATGAATACCAGAAACAGGTGATAGAATCAGGCTCATATGCCTTTTGTACCTGTTTATAGCTTGTAATGCTACTGAGAACTCCTGTGCAACTTTTCTATTTTAACAGACAGAATACCAGTTCTTTAAAAATTTTCTTTTGTTTTATCATTCACGTTATTTACTTCAGGCCAGAGTCTTCTAATATGAATACTTCAAAAGCTTTGAATTGGAGTTGTATAGAAGAATATAATCCTGCTTATGAAATTTGACTATACCAGGGATTCTGCATATTTGCTTTGTTCCCTGCTGTTGCATCATTAATCAATGACTTTTATTTTCTCTCATGAGATTTCAGTGCATCATATTTGCAAATATTATTTTTCTTCACTCATTCCAGACAAAAAATAAATGCATCTTTATGATTTTCATGCAGCATTCTCTCTCCTCGTGCCCAGTTATCATGTTAAAATGGCTCTGTTATAAAAATATTATTCTTGCTAGTGTATCCAGAGTTTCAGGCTCTGGAGATGCAAGGGAGGAACCACAAAAAATACAGGCATATTACAAAAAGCTTGCTATAAAAAATTCTGAGGTTCTACCAAGAACACAACACAAAACTCTTCTGGCACAAAACTAGTCTGGCATCCCTACTTCATTACCTATCTGTTCCAGATATCTGGGCATAAACAGCAAGTTGCTTGGGAAGAAAATATTTTTCAGCTATACCAGCCTGCAGCTCAACATGTAATTCATGAACAAATTCCTCTTTTTAAGAACTGTGGGGGTAGGAAATGCCAGCTCATATTTTTTTCTTGATAGTCTGCCATCATGGAAACCTGTAGCATCTTAGAGCTACTAAGCAACCAGCTATCTGTTAGGTAAACTTTGAACACATATAATAGCAAAAAATATGTATTTTACTTTCCAGTTCAATTTCTTTCATTGTTCAGCTAAACACTACGCTCATGCTTTTTTTCTTTTCCTCTTTTGCAGAATATATAAAACCATCCTAAGAGATCACAGTTTCAAAAAAAACCAGGAGTGTCATATAATCAGACATAAGCCCAATTCCTGTCATCTTGCATATGTAAATTCAGTACAAATTTTAGATTTATCACTGTATCATGTAAAGAAGCATAGTTGTTACTGGGAACATCAACAGCACTCTCTCACAGCATACAGTGCTTACCTGGGCACCCCTGTGGGCTCTCGGTGCTGGTCTCCCCAAGAATTCCTAGTTCTCCTCTGGCTGGTGCCAAGGACTCAAATATGACAAGCTGGAACAAAGCACAGACACAAGAAAGCAGGACCACACACTAGACATGTTTTTAAAAATGATTAAAATGAAACTTTGCTGGGGTATCTTCTTTAAACTTCATGCGTGACAGGACTTCACCTGTTGTACGCCCTATCTGAGGCTTTATGTAGTTTGGAAGTAGCATATGAGCTTTTCCTCCTTTTTCTCTGGGGAGAGGATGGAAGACGTCACTTATCTCACAAATAAATTAAACTACTAGTTGTAAACGTGCTTTGAAAAATGTAGATTCTTGTATCAGTTAGAAATTATTAATTTGGCACGAAGGAAAGAAAAGGTGGGAAGAGTGTCTGAGACTCCATCTTCTGTAAGCATTTTGTTTCAGAGCATGTTTTCATCATTCTTCCAGAAAAGAAGTTTGGAGTAATTTTGATCTGATAAATGTTCCCTGAAGAAGAATTTCTTTGCTATAGGAAGTTCATCACAAATACAGACCTAAACCTGGCAAAAGGGAGATTTTGCTGAAAGAGCCTAAAGCACTCTTTCCAGAGCATCACTACTGCTTATTTATTTGCACATATGAAATCCAATCTTTATACACTGCCCTTAAGAAGAGTTTGGCTAAGCCTCAGGTTTCCCCTAATGAGAGTGCTTAACCCTAAATTCCAGCTAATCCAGCATCTCATTCGTCCAGCCTGCCCTGACCCTTTGCAAGCATTAATAGAAGTGTTCTGTGTTCAGTTACATAAAAATTAAGGGAATGTGTGTGGGGGAGAGGGGGGGGGAGAAGGGGGAGAAAGCGCACTAAGCTGGCACCACTGGGAAGAAGAGCAGCAGGAAGGGAAGTAGATGAAATGTAGATGAAATATTTTGTCTCTGATTTTCAAATGGCCAGAGCCCTGTCTGGCACTGCCTGGAAAAGCACTCTTCTTGCATGCGGAGGGAAAAAGTTTAAGTGGATTGTTTTACCTCAGGAATTGATTCAGTTTTCAGCAACAGGATTCCAGACAGTCTTTTGTCCTTGCATCAGAGCTAAGTAATAGTAGCTGCCCCTTCAGGAGGACAGGGACCTCATTTGTCATAGCTGTCTTTAAATTCTGAAACATTTTGTAACAGCAATGGTATAGCATAAATTTATAAGTACAAACATTAGAAATGTTTGTGGGCAGAGAAACATGTAAGCATCTGAGGTTCATCTCATAAAATTGATGCTATATGATGCCAGATACATTTCTTAGCTGTATCACATAATGAGAAAGGGAAAGAACATCTGGTGGGAGGGAGCCAAGAGAACAGAAGAAAAACTGTGCCTTGCTGATCTGAAAGTCCAATGACACAGTGCCAGGCTCTGGTGGCTCACAGCCCAGGACTGCTTGAGAACAGATGGAATATAGCATGTTCCCCTCCGAAATTAAGGCAAATACGGGAAAGAGAAAATAAAAGGAAATGCAGCTCAGATTAGTACTTTCTGATCTACACTTCCTATGCCATACTTGATCCAAAGCTCTTCGAAATGAACAGAAAGTGCCCCATTGATTTCAGATAGATTTAGATTTTTTTTCAGGGCCTAAAGAAGGAGTTAAAAACATGGCACAGCAGAAAGCTCGCTGGCATCATGGCTCTGTGGGGAAGTACAGAGCTCAGCCTGGAGCCATGCATGTTTATCAAATGCTCCTCTTCCTTGGATTGCCCTTGAGACATGTTTCATCCAGTAAAATCCAGTGAAAAGATTTAAAATACCATTTTGTTTGCATATATTTGGCAGAAAAGCTAAGCATTCTTCCAGAAGATTTGTGATTCGAATAATACTTTTCCTGATATCTGGAGTAAGAGAATATTTTCTCTTTTTCCTGGCAAAAATCTTCCCAGAAAAGAAGTATATTCTTTCTGTATATTACTTGACATTTTGGTGTATTAACGCTTTTTTTTTTTTTTTTTTTTTTTTTTTTCTTTTTTACTCAACACCGTTATTACAATCTACATTGCTTTGGTCTTTCAATACTACTCCTGCTTCCTAACAACCATTCTCAATATCCCCACAGATGCACATTCATCTCAGGTTTCTATAGCTGGTAAGCATTTCATTTTTCCCTATAATAGCAATCTACTTTGATGTATTAAAAACGTCCATCAAAATCTCTGCAACTACAGTCATTATAAAACACCCCAATATTTACATGGCTTTGTATCAAAAGGAGAACTCTTACACACACACACACAAAAAAAAACCTATAATTCATCCTGCCTCTTAGTCCAGTTTTATGCACATCAGGTGGTTAAAATAGCTCTCTGGAGCTTCATACATTCATTCTGTCTGGAAACAAATCAAACAATAATCCCTTTTATCTCTCCTCCAAAATCTCTACACAACCTTCACAAAATATTTTTAAATAATAAATAATACATATAACCCACTATGTCTTCAATTATTTCATGTTCTTCTGTGAGCAAGGTAGCAAGTGTAACACTACAAGCATTTAGTTCTATGGTACTTCAAGAGGATTCCATGCTGTCTTCTCCACATATCACTAATCACAGGGTCAAAGACAAGAAAAAATTAACACAATAGTATACATACAAATATCCACCATGAAAACTACGATAAGATGCTAAAGTCTGTGTGTCCCTGTTTGACAGAACGATAAGTTTTCAGTGTCCAGTTGCCAAAAAAATGCTCTGTTGCCTAAGCAGAATGTGATGTAAGAAACAAAATGAGCAGCTGAAGCATATTCAAGTGACATATCCAATGGAACAAGAGCTGAGCAGAGAGCACAGCTCACTCAGAGTTACTACAGAGACACGCACATTTAAAATAGCAGACGGACAGACAGGAAAGGCTTTGGAAGGGGCTCAACAGGCTGAAGAAGAAATTAAAATGCCATAATTTGAAACGTGACAAAAAAAGCTTGATCAAATCTGCTACTATGGCCTGCTTACAGATGAAGTTTGGGCAAGGGGAAATAGAATGCCTCCAAGGCTACCAGTGAAGCAAAAAATTACATTAGCTTTACAGCCTGAAGCATATTTGTTAGTATTTAACAAATTATGTGCTTCACTTAAATACTGTTGCTGGTAGCCAAATAAATTAAAATCACCTCATTAGGCTTTACATCAGTGAAGTTAAAAAATTAAAGGAGGCTTTTTTGAGTTTGTTTGGTTTTTTAACCCACTGTCTAGGTATCTTTCCACTTGTATAGTCAGTGCCAGTAGGGACCTATGTCTCACTGAGGCTTTTTCCATATCATTAGTCTCTAGGCATTCTGAACCTACATAGCTGTAATGAAAGACAAGACACATGTGATTTCAAAGTACGGCCATGGTGCTACAATAAAAAAATACGATCATTCTAATATCCTAAATGTATCAGTCTGAAGAATTTATAGCTCAGAAGGCCCATATGGTGTCCTCAGGTAAAGGCAGACTGTATTTTGCCAGCATGTCATATGAAATACAAGTATAATCCTATGGGGGGAAAGAGGAGAAAGCTGGAAGAACCAGCTACTACTTTTCTCCTTCCCCTTTATAGAGCATGACTTTTAACAAGTTGTTTTATTATGTGCGCCTTAGGTACTCTATTTGTGACATGAAGACACTGTAAGCCCAAATTTAGATTCTAATCTTTCTGGTCTCCAGACATCCAGCACAGCTTTACCAAGGGCAGATCACGCCTAATCAGACTGGTGGCCTATGATGGAGCAGCAGCATTGGCAGATAAAGGAAGGGCAACTGATATCATCTAACTGGACTTCTGCAAGGTCTTTAACATGGTCCCGTACCACAGTGAAACACAAATGTTGAAAAACAACACTGAGATGAAGTCTAACCATCAACCTATTCTCTCCATGCCTCTAAACCATGACCCTAAGTGCCACATCTACAGGGTTTCTTGAATGCCTCCAGGGACAGTGAATCCATCACTTTCCTGTGCAGCCTGTTCCAATACCTGTCCACTCTTCTGAAGAATAAAGTTTTTCAAATATCCAACCTGAACCTTCCCTTGTGCATTTAGAGGCCATTCCTATTCATCCTAATGCTTGTTACCTAGAAGAAGAGGCCAACAAGCATCTTGCCACAAACTCCTTCCAGGTAGTTGTACAGAGATTTAAGGCATCCCCTGAGCCTTCTCCAGACTGAACAATCCCAGTTCCATCAGCTGCTCCCCATAAGGTTTGTGCTCCAGACCTCTCACCATTGCCCTTCTCTGGACATGCTGTAGCACCTCTATGTCTTGTAGCAAAGGGCCCAAAACTGAACACAGTACTGAAGGTGCAGCTTCACTAGTGCCAAATACAGAGGGACAATCACTTCCCTGCTCCTGCTGACCACACTATTTCTAATGCAAGCTAGGATGCCATTGGCCTTCTTGGCCACCTGGGCACACTGCTGGCCGGTCTTCCACATCAGCTTGTCTTACAGCATACAGGGTCAGTTCATTTCTCCAATTTCTAACTTGAAGAATGTCCAGCTTTCCTGGAGCTATCCTTATCTCTGAACCAAAGAGAGATAGATTTGAAGGCTGGACTATTCAGTAGTTAAAGAACTGGCCAGTTGGTGACAGCCAGCAGGTAAAGGGCTCTATGTCGTGGAAGCTGGTGATGAATGCTGTCCCCGGGGATCTATCTTGGGACTGATGCTTTTCAACATCTATATCAATGACATAGACAGTGGGATTGAGTGTACCCTTGGCAAGCTTGATGATGACACCAGATTGAGTGGTACAACTTGATACAACTGAAGGAAGGGATGCCATCCAGAGGGACCTGGCCAAGCTTGTGAACAGCCCCATGTGAATCTAATGAGGTTCAAAAAAGGCCAGGTGCAAAGCGTTGCACTTGGGTCAGGGCAATCCTAGGTATGTGTATGGACTGGGATAAGAACTCACGGGGAGTTGCCCTGTGGGAAGGGACTTGGGGGTCCTTATGGAGAAAAAGCTGGAAATGAGCCAGCAGTGTGTTCTTGCAGCCTGGAAGGCTAACTGTATCCTGGCAGCAAAAGAGAGATAGCCAGCAGGTAAAGGGAGGTGATTGCCCTCTATTCTGCTCTCATGAAGACCCATTTGTAGTACTGCATCCAAGTCTGAGGTCTCCAGCACAAGATAGATGCAGAACTGTTAGAACAGGCCTTGAGAAGGGACATAAAGATAACAAAAGGACCAGAGCATATACGCTACAAAGAAAGGCTAAAGCAGATGTATTTGTTCAGCCTGGGGAAGAGAAGGGTTCTCTGGGGAGAGCTCATTGCAATCTTCCAGTACTTAAAAAGGAGCTTATAATCAGGAAGAAGACTCACTTTTTACATGGCAGACAGCAGTAGGACAAGGCAGAATGGATTTAACTTCACAGGGAAGATTCAGATTAGATGTTTTAGGGAATTAATTTACTCAGAGGGTGGTGAGGTATCAGCACAGGTTGCCCATAGAAGCTGTGGATATAGCATCCATGAATGTGTTCAAGGCCAGGTTGAATGGGGTTCTGGGAAGTCTGATCCCTTCCAAAGCAAGCCATTCTATGATCATTTCTGTGGCCGGACACAAGGAAACATGAAGTACAAAAATGAAGGTAGAAATTAAGCTGAATTTAAACCTTTAGCCTTCTTTAAAGAGTCTTCAATTTATGGAAAGGAAAAAAAGCAGCATGAGTCCCATACTCTAAGAATGTATGACTGAATATCAGTCTTGTACAACCAACTTATAGAAAAATTCTGTATCATGATGGATAGGAAAGACTGTTTGTATAACTTCCTAAGTATCTGCAAAATATAGCAAACTCTGGAAGATATTCTGACAGAAGGAAAGAATTTCTACTTTCTTTTAAATAGCACATTTGCTCTGGAATGTTGTTTGGGGAAACCAAAATCTGTGCAAATATGCATTGTGTGCAATGTGCATGGCAAGGATATTTATTTTGACATTTTCTAAGTTAAGCACTTCGACTTTTAATTTGAAGTGTTATTTTGGGACCCAGTGTAGCACTTTCCATTATTTCTTTTAAATATTTAGTGTTGAATAAGATGTTTTATTCAATCAAAACATCTTTCTTTCCTCTTTCCCAGTGATTTATGTTTTGCCATGGAACAACAATCATTTGTTTCAGGTCACCTAGTAGTAACTTTTTCAGAATGATTTGCATAGCCCTACTCAAGGGATGTTGAAAAACTTACAGGATATTTCCCCAGCTGTGCTACAGAATAAAATGGAGACAGCACAACTTATCAGATATAACTAGTACCAATATGGGCCAACATTTAAACAAGTATTTAGGATTTGCCACTCCTAAATGCCAATATCCTATTGAACCTAGAAAAAGAATTACATATTTCTGACAAAACATCTTCCTAAAAGTTTTCCCTTTGGAAGACAAAGGGAATTGGCCAACCTCTTTTCAGTGTGCTATGAGGACAGGACAAGGGAAAATGGTCATAAACTGGAGCATAAGGATTTCCACACCAATATGCAAAAGAACTTCACAGTGAGGGTGACTGAGCACTGGAATGGGCTGCCCTGAGAGGCTGTGGAGTCTCCTTCTCTGGAGATATTCAAGACCCATCTGGATGCTTACCTGAGCAACCTGATGTAGGAAGCCCGCTTTGGCAGGAAGGTTGGACACAGTGATCTCTGGAGGACCCTTTCAACCCCTACAGTTCTGTGATTCTGTGAAGTCCAAGGTATGTGAAGTAAACAATAATGAGAGAATAACTTGATGGTTATCATAGTTGTTTGTTTTTTTGTGTTTTTTTTTTTTTAATAAATTACGTGCATGAACACTTTCTCCAGCTATCTTTTGGTACCAAAGTCTTTACTCTAAAAAGTTCCTCTTCTTTAGAAATATGAATTTGACTTGTGATGACTGACTGATGCGTCCAATTCTTGCATTTTGGTATTCCTTTAAAACGGTGATAACTGTTTACAAAGTCCTAACCAGTATTACAAACCATCCAACACTAAGCTAACAGTTAAAGGTAAGGAACACAAGACTTCCGTCCACCTACAGCAAAAGAAAAGCTAGGTAAAACTACATTTTAAAGTAGTTGACTGTACTGTCACCAGTTAAAACAAGTTAAGAAACAATATTATTCCCTCGCTAGCTTACTGGATCAAAAGGAGTTATTTCTCATCTGTGTAAGAGCCAGCTTCTGGTTAGGGTATCTGTGTTTTTGATGCCGTGCTCTGCTTGTTCTACAGTAGAAACCTTTCATAAATAGAGGGCTGCCAAATATATCAAATTTCTCATTTCACTGTAGTGTAGAACTGAGCTCATTATGATTTGAATTAGGTGCATCAAATTCATTTCACCTAATCTGATCAGACTTACCATATGCTGCCTAGGTCAAGAAATACAATTTATAAAATGCAGTACTGGGGATACCATTAACATGTTATTTATCTCTCTTTTCCATTTTATTTCAGACTTACAAAGTATAATAGAGGTGTTGAAACAGCCACATTTCTACCAAACGTAGTATCTCCCACAGCATATTTAATTTTCATTTGCAATTCTCTATCTCATGGTCTATTTGGTGATTCTAAGCTGTTCAGACCCAAAGCAGCACCATTTTAGCAGAATTTCATTGGTATGTTATACAAATATTGATTTTGGATATAGGATGTTAGCTCTTCAGAATATCGTATTCAGAACAGAGTATGAAAAACTATGCATACTGTCAGTGCATGCTATGAAATTACACTCAAGGCAAAAACTGCTGCTCTATCAGTAAATCTGCTATCACTTTTTATAAGGGAAAGTGAAAAGTCACAGAAGCAGCATTACAGACAGGAGGGAGGAATTAACTCATCCCCATGCTCGTCAAGAGTGACAGTAAAGCTGTGCTCCAAAGATTACAGTCCCATCACATTTATCTAAACTGGAGTTTGCACTACACATCCTTCTCCCCCACTACTCCCACCTCCACATTCTCTTTGGCCAGCAGAGCTTTGCAACCAAGATTCCAAAAGCCAAAAGTCCTGGCCTCTCTGACCTCCCCCTCTTGCCAAGCTGATGTGCAAATAACACCGCAGATTCCAGTCTCTGCTTTGTTCCTGGGATGCAACATTCAGGCCACATAGATAGAAATGAACCAGAGCTGTTCCCTCTGCATTTACATCCTCAGTGCTCACTTCCCAACTTGCAGGGAAATGTACACTATCTTGCTTCCTACCATATTTTGGAGCAGGGCTGGGATCACAAGAGCAATGGAAACTGAAGGGGTGTTACAAGGCAGTCTTTTATTTTGTGGTTCCTCATCAACAAATAAATAGAGTTAAACATACATTACATTTCCTACTTGCTTTCTCACTTCCCTGCAGTAGCTTTTTCTTTGGTGAGAGCTTCTCACTCCATAAACAGCTGCAAAATGAGATTTTCAACAAGGAAAAAGGTGACCCCATAGCTAACTACCGTGTGACAACAGATAGCTGTTTTCCTTCTGAATCAACATCTGTCCCTCTGTTTAAGGGGAAGATGACATGCACTGTTTCTGCTACACTTAGGATCAAGCTAGAAAAATTACTACACCTAAATCCAAGAGGAGAGTTCTCAGCTAGGGATTGCAGGATGACTTCAGCCAGGCTGCCACTCCACAACCCTCAGTATGACCCAGCAGAACCCAGGCTGCCTTTTGTTCTATCCATCTGTCATGGGCACTTGTGCTTTACATGAGATGCAGATATGCCTGGATGCTGAGGAACTTTCCACTGTCTCCACAACAGGTTACCCAGTCCTCACCTGGCCAAAGTCCATGCACAATTTACCAGAAATGGAAAGAAAAAAAAGAAGAAAAAGGAAAAAAAGAAATGACAAAAATCAGGAAAACAGGGAGGAAAAAAAAAAAAAAAAAAAAAAAAAACTAGAAAAAAAAAAAGAAAGACAGAAAGGGAAAAAATAGAAAGTATAAGAGGAAAGCAGTAAAATGAAAGGCCAACATCCTTTTAATGAAACCAGATGTTAACTGTAGAGATCAGAAGAGAGGACCAGAATGAAAAACAAATTGAAATTCTATTTCTTCATACTGTCATAGCTAAAACAAATATGGTTTTCTATATGCACCTAAAAAGATAGATGAACCTATTCTCAGGGCTTCCATGAACAAAAGAAGGGAAACTGTACCACTAGGGTACTACTGCCATTAGCATTTTTTGCCAGATGATGAGAAAGCATTTCATAACAAAACATGTACGGTTAGCAGAATATGAGCATTATGTTATTGCCTGCCTTATTTTCATCTTTCATTTCAATGTTCTGATTTATTTATCTCCTTCTAGTCGTTAATTTTATCTTTTCTCTTTTCCTTCACCATAGCCTTTATAAAATGCCTGAAGAAGTTCAGGGCTCTGAAGCAGTAGCCTGAGTTAGATGTGCTTTACAGGGCTACTTGGAGTGCCAGACAATGAACTTCACGAAATGAAATCATTGTTTAGCCCCATCACAACACAACTGCAGATGCATTCCTGCAGGAATTCATACAGAGCAGGCTGCATTGTCCCTTTAGGAAACACCAGTGTTTTAGCAATGCAGTGAGGAATGTAACGCAGCCAGGACAGTGGGATGACTCACTCTCCTTGCAGGAGACCTAGAGGCAGATGGAGGCAGCTGTCTGCTCAGAGGAATCTCTCTTCAAGGCTATGACTTTGTCAAAACCAAAGGCAAGCCAAGACTGCTGAGACATCTATCCCTGCATGATATGCATAGCACTGCAGCACACTCAGCTTACCATACAGTTGATAGCTTGCAATTACATCTTCCACTGCAAGACTCCAGTTTAGTAAAAGCCACAGACATGCTACAGCTCTTACTTCAAAAGCTACCCCACTGACTTTACAACTGTTTTTCACAAAACCACTTGGGTAAATTTGACCAGAGGGGAAGGAGAAAACTGTGCAGTCTCAGAAGATGATAAGACGATCCATAATCTTGATATTTATTCTTCAGAGATTGTATTAAGGTATTTGCTTTAGTGAGCAGACAATGGTTAGGAATAGAGGAGGCTTAACCTGTATTCAGGGCATTTGTGTTGCCAGAGTACTTCAACACTTGGGGAAAAAAAATGTTTACCTACATCATTGTTATAAAGGTTTGAAAGTCCCCACTGCTGAATGGGATTAGTTTTTATTTATTTCTCTCTTTTAAGGATTAGCACAAGCCAAAATGAATATATGCATTTCATTCCAGTGGGAAAAAAAAAAAAAGTCACATGACTGAGAAAAATAAAGCAAACAAGCATGTTGGTCTTAACTCCGCAATTTGCAAAAGCAAACTCAAGCAGAGTGATTAAAAGCATGTGAAACAAGAAGTGTGCCCTTTAAATACCAACTTATAATTGAAGTGATGTGAATACATAAATCTAATTATGCTCATTTAGGGTATTTTATTTAAACTGCTTTGATATAAATTGCACAATCAATTCTTTTATTAAGAATGATCAATTTTCATTCCAGTATTTATTAATAATAACTGACAAAGTATCAGGGACTTACCATTTCTATAAGTACAGCAGTGATGGCTTTACAGCACAGCTAAATTTAATAACCTAATGCTCAGCAGCAGCGTATTTCTGATATTAATGCAGTCTGTGACAGGACTAAAAAAGGGCTTAGATTTAGCCATACAGAGTAAGATTTCTTAGAGTTTCAAACAGCCAAGTATAATCCAATTAGATGAGATTTTCCGTAATTTTGCCCTTCTTTCTTAGCTGGTGCACACATCTCTATTGCAATTAATTACTGCTCCCTTTCCAGCTGACCTACCACTGAAAGCAATGAGAGCACCCGTGTTTCTGGCTGAGCTGCAGTCCCACCCAGCAAGCAGAATACAGCACAGCATACCTGGTTGCTTCTGAGCCTGGAGGACAAGACTTGCACAGGCATCAGGCAGACGCCTTGCACAGAATTCACTGCTATGCTTTGCCTCAAAGAAAGTAAGATAGTTGAGCTTCACTGGATGGAGAGGTCATCTCTAGCCACAAGTCTGCTCCAGAGCGTAGACCAGTTCTGCTGTTGTAAACATAATCTACCATGCTTGCTTGATTTCTTATTTGAACTTGAATTTGGCATCCAGCCAGTAGTCCTTTTTGCAACATTATCCCCCAGAAGAAACCACTTGTTAATGCTTATTATTTCCTGCTACAAAGAGTGCAATGCGTAGATATAGGATCACTGCTCCACATTTTCAATACAGCCCCGTGTCTCTTTTAGCAAGGTATTTTCTTCAGACCCCAACCTATTTGTCTCTCCCTCTTTTCAGTGTTCTCCTTAAAACATGGGAATCCAAGAGCTTACTGACGTAGTCTTTCCCTGGCCAGTTGCTGGCTCCACACACCCTGGTATCACGTGAAGCATCCAACTTTGGGGAAAAAGACAAATTGAAAATAAAATGAAATAAAATATACACTTACAGAAATTCGCATGTTTCAGGCTTTGGAGAAAAGTTCAAGCACAGCAAAGTAGATGTTTTAGCCACACATTTACAGGAAAATATTTATTACTTTGCCTCACAGAAAAGCCTAAGGCATCTGAATCAAAAATCTACTCATCACTCGTACATCACATACAAGCAACAGGGAAGAATCAAATCGTTTCTTCCCTATCACTTAGCACAGTGTCTCATTTCCTTCATTTGAAAAGTGTAAACAGACTCTTTATCACTTCCCACAGTTTCTTTTTTTTGCTTTAAAGAACAAGACATACTGCAGATCTCTAACAAGAACACACTTTCCATAGGTGTTTGATCAACATAGCCAGGACATTTTGTAAACTATTTTTATCATTGTAAATTCTTGTGATTTAAGAAGATAATTAAATATAATTAAATGGGAAAGCTTCAGTGCTAGAGTTAAGAGACTGCAAAGGATTTTAGCTTCTATTATAACTTAAATGCATAGATACTGTACATGCCAGAAGAAACACATCCTAAAATATAATGAAGTGACAGAACACAAAATTTATATTTACCATGGTTGAAATTTCAATTTGTAGGCCCTGTTATACTTTGACTCAGGAATAGTTTTTGATTTCTGAATATTTTCTCCTTGGCAATACTACATAAAGGCAGTTTACTCAAACTTTAGAAATATCTCACGGGAGACGAAGACTGGTATGCATACTACAATAAAGAAAAATGCAAGGAAGAATCTATACTGTATTTCTGTCTTATTCAAAGGAAAAAAATCGGGTACATATTAATTCAGTCAAAATCATTTTACTTGTCTCAAATGCAGGGCTTAGGGGTAACCTTTTTAAAAATTAAAAGGAAGCGAATTCACAGACAGTAAAGCTTCAGCTTCTCAACATCTTTTCCAGAACACTAACTAGTAATACTGAAATCCTCCACTTTCTCTACCAGTGTATTAATTACCAGTCATATTTCAAGCTCCCATGCATGGTACTTTAAATCAAAGATGTTCAATGCAGCTCTACAACAATTTATATGAACAATTTATCTTTCACAGTCCAATTGAATTTTATACAGACACACTCATTCCTACCCTGTTATTTAACAATCAGGGCCCACACAAAATAAGTAGAGGAAAACCAGAAGAATTCTTATTGTTGACTGTAATGGGTACCTGATCTACAGGTACAGTTAACTACTTACTTGGCCTTGAACGATTTATTATAACAACAAAGAAGTAAGTTCACTTTGATAGGAATAGTGTCCACACAACTAAGAACACTGCTTAGCCCTCTAAGCTTGCATCCTATGCTTTATACAGACTCGTGGCTGCTGGAAGGTCTGCCCTGGTCTGCATTTGCTCCTGTACTTTCTATGTAAGATGAGCTATTGGAAACCAGGTGGCAGAGCAGAATGTTTTTTCTCTGTTCTCCTCATTCCTGTCAACAGTAGTCAGGCCTACTGGACACAACGCAACTCCTTATCAGCAGCCGACTTTGGCTTCTGGCAAGATCTGAAGCTTTAAATATGTTTATGTGTTCACTAACAGCACTGATTACAACAAAGAGTGTCAGGAGAAGATGAAACTAGAGGGCACTTTTGTCCCATGCAGAACTACAACAAATAGTTTCAGCACAAGGCCCCCCAGAGCCCTGCATACACGCAGGCAGTGCCAACACTCAGCCCAGGGCAAACACAGTCAGGAACATCCAGCTCCCTGCTCCCCAGCACCTGCCTTATTGCTGACCTTCACACTGGTGCACGGCCACCAGGTTGACATGTCTCTAATTTGAATTTCTATTCAAACTGATTATGATATTCTCACTTGGCTGCCCTTGAATGCAGCTGAATTAAGACAGCAGGGTAACAAATGGACCGACACATTAATGGTGATAGATCTCCCCGTTCCACAACAGACTAATTTTCATGTGGAAGTCATACTGTCACTAGACATCACTGCCATTAGAAATCAGTTAAATATTAATTAATAGGCATTTAAAATTTTACTAGGTGTTTAGTGAAAAAATCTCCATTGGCAGAACAGTAATTGGCTTTCTAAATTTCACAAATGCCTTAAAAATGATCTTCTCCAACTCTATGCCCCATTGCTCCTCCATTGTAATGCACAGTTCATTTGGTAATCATGTACCTCTGTACAGACAGACAACTATCCATTTCTTCTGACACTGTTTTATAATCCCATTTAATATGCTCAGTTCCTAACAGAAATAAGAATTTAGCAGAAGCAAAAACGTAAACGGAAGCATTTATCAGCTTAAAAAGAAACAAAAGACTTAATTTTCAGAAACTCACTTATGTTCCAACAGCAATAGTCATTTCCAAGCACCCATTCCAGGAGTGTGAACTTAATGGAAAATTTCAAGTTGACTGTTCCCTGCTTCATGCTACTCTGTCTCCTCATTTTAAGAAGTCAAAACAGGCTATTAATCATTTCACCCCACATCCATAGGCTGTGAATGCTTCAAAAGGTAAGCTGTAATCGTCTGAAGAGAAAAAGTAACAACAACTAAAAAAAACAAACAGAAGACATGAGAGCAAGGAAGCAAAATCGTTATATAAACACACCACAATTAGGAGACACATTTCAAACTGATGATTAAATTATACACTGTCTCACCTGCATTTCTTACAGATCTCAGCCTCCTCACTGGGTTGATATACACAGCCACCAACAAGGATAATTATTTCTCTAACCTCACTGACTGGCCCAGGAGGAAAAAAAAAAAAGAGAGAATTTCATTTAGTCATTTAGAGATCATTCCTACTCTTTTTAATCACTCTTTTTTTTTCCCCTCCCCTTAGCTTTTTTATATGGGAAGTGAAAGTAAAGAGAACCATAAAACATTGAATAAAAGCCAGCTTCCTTTAGCCTACTTGCCAGCTCCCTTCTCCAGGTTCACTCACTCTGGATGCCCATTTTGGCAATTGCATCCACGCTTATTCACCTCAGCTGCACACAGAGCTGACAAGAAGAGGCTGAGCAGCTTCACAACCCTGAGGAGACATGTCATTCTGCACCACACCAGAGTATTTCTACCTCAGTTACTGGCAAGCCCACCCGAGAGTCACACACAAGTTGTGTCACACAGACACAACTGTGCCCACAGCAGACCTGAGCAGATCCCAGGAACGCAGGCAGTACTAGCTTGTGGTCCACAATGCAGGTGTACCACTTGTGACCTCGTGCAAACACAGCGAGTTCTTCAATAATCCAAGTACTTTTACTCCCCCAGCCACATGTCAATATGTGAGTGTACAGCCATACAGTGTAATTTACCTCAGAATTTTTCTGCTACTGTTAAGGCAAGACCAGTGACAAAGAACATGCTGAGGAGACCAGAGGCCTCCCAGCAAATTATATGCAACAGTTTTGTAAGAGTTAATGTATGCTTCTAAGATATTGGCTTGCCAGAATCTGTGACAAGCTCTAGAAGAAACCTTATGATAACTGGATCTCTAGATACTGATTTTCTCTAATTTTCAGTACAAAACCTACTTAATACCAATGGGGAAGAAAAGCCCTCACCACTAAAAAGACATCTTGCAAATTCAGGGACATCATGACCTCATCACAGCAGCATCTTTAATTTAATGCTGCCTTTACTTCTCATGTAATACCAGCAAATTAAAGCCTTCACATTTTAAACAATTATTGATTTGTCTGATTTATGAATAGAAAGAAAGCTAAGTAGTCGAAATGTTATTTGGGTTGAATGAATTTGGGCTCTATCTGGAAATGCTTCTTTCTAATACAGGCCAAGCCTGCCCTCTAGAGCATTGCTGTCCCTTGTTGAAAGAAACCCATCTGCATTAACCAACTTACATGCAGTACTTAGCCAACTTGAGGGATTGCTTTAGTTCTCTCTCAGATCAATTGGAAACAACAGATTCTTCAGTTAGAAGTGTTTGTACCTCTCAGCTAGATAAAAGTTTGAGGGTTCAATGTTAAATCACAACAAATTCCTAACTGCATCAGGAAGGACAGAGGCCATACACAGCACAGGAACCAGAATCTGATGCTTTTGTATCACCAGAGACTCCTCTGCAGAAGAACAAAAAGAATTACGTCAGAAGAACCAAAGACCACGTCAAGCCTCTCTCCAGCAACCAGATGTATCAAAAGATGCAAAATCCCACAAAAACAAAAATTTTACACATTCCCAGCTGGCAGAATCTCAGTGTCAGTGCTTGCTGCAATGCACACGTGCATTACAGTTCTGGTTACTGCACTGACAATGAGGCAGCAGTTATTCCTACTTGAAGTTGCTAGCTGCATTGAAAAAGCATTTGCCCTGCTATTTCACAGTAAGCATGCAGCGTGACCCCTGCACCAAACAAATCTGACAGAGCATGCAAGAATGGAGAGGCAGAAATACAGGAATAAAGGGATCCTTTGCTATGTCCTTCCACCACTGCACCCACATTTGTCAGAGTAAGAAATACAGCCATGTCCGTGCTAGCAGGGCGCAACAGCAAAAAAGCAACTCCTTCAGTCCTTACATATGCAGTGATGCACATTGTGCCAGCACACACAAGCCACAGTCTGACCAGAGAGCACCTCAGAAAATAGCTGCACACAGAACAAAGTCCTTGTCTAAGATCTCTTTTTCCTGTGTCCTGATTTTGACTAGGGTAGAGTTAATCCTCCTAGCATCTGCTATGGTTCTATGTTTTATACTTGGGAAAAAAACAGTGTTGATAACTCATGGATGTATTAGCAGTTGCTGAGCAGTTTCAGCTTTTCATTCTGCTCAGCCACTAAGGATCTGGAGGTGCTCAAGGAGCTGGAAGGAGACACAGCCAGAAGAGCTGACCCAGACTAGCCAAAGGGGAAAACAATACTGTATGACATCTCACAGAACAATTAAACTGGAAGAAGTTGGCTGGGAAGGCAGACCACTGCTTGGGGACTGGCTCAGCACTGGTCAGTGGTTGGTGAAAACTGCACTGTGCATCATTTGCTTTGCTTATCCTTTTTGTTATTAATGTGATAGTTGTTGCTATTGTTTTTTTTCCCGTTTCTTCTTTCTTATTAAATTGTCCCATCAAACCATTTTTCAGTTCTTTATCTCTCACTTGGTCAGTTTGCAGAGTAGGGAAGTAAGCTTTAGACTGATGCAAGAGGGAGCAATGGTTTGGGGTTTCCTTATGCATAGCCAGTTTGTAGTGATCTAGCTGAATGTGGAAGGAGCAAGTATTGCAAGCATTTGGCAGTAGGGACCAGGAAGGTAGAGGAGAGGTATTTGTGGTAACTGACAGTGCAGGTTCAGGGCTGAGCAGACAGGTGGAAAACCTACGTCAATGAGAAGCAGCAGAAAATGAGAGCATCTTGGTGGCATATTTAATTTCTGTTTGTTTGTTCTTTTAGGCAACAACCTGAGCAGCTGCATTTCATGCAGAAATATCTCTAAGGATCCTCTCATATGTAGAAATGACTGAAATCACAAATGAAATACATCTGTTTCCCTGATGCACTGCAGTAGTCTTTTTACTAGGCACAGTACACAATGCAACAAACTCAGAGAAGAAATAAACAACGTAGAGGAAAAAAAAACTCAATTTTGTTCTTTCCAGCCTGCACAGGAAGATTAGCTAATTACTGTTATTTTAAAAGTATAATTTAACCAACTTGGGGTGGATGGAGTTCTTATCTGACTGGAAGGGCACAGCAGTGGAGTGTGGAACGGGAAAGCAATGCTTGTAGACAAAGCTGTTAAGCAAAGCTCAATTTTTCCCTGTCTGCTTTTCTTAACAGGTGAATATAGTCTTGTTACTCACCTCAGAATTCATCAGCACTTTCTGCTAAAACTCTTCTAACAACCAAAGGAATTAAAAACCTTACTCTTGCATTCCATTGACTGGACCAGCACCGCTGACAGATCATCCCATTCCTGTCACTGTTAGAACCACAGCAGCTGAAACACATCACCAAGAGCCAGCAGGTTCTGCTCAGATGCATCTTGCACAGCTCATTTGAAAAAAACACTGACAGAGCACAGAGCCAGGCAACAAGGACACAGACTGCCAATCTTTTTACCACACTTCTACAGAGAGTAATATTAGCTACTCTAGCTTTATTCCTTGTAACAGGTTATTTTTTCTCTCTGTTTTCAAATCTGGAACATTTCAAATGCGTTAATATGCTTCAGTCCCGAGTCTCATCAGAAAACATTCGTGTTGCTTGGATAGAATATAAATCGTGGTAATGCACTGACTAAGCTTCTACCTATACATAGTAATGTGAGATGCATAAAGTACCAACAATCTGAAATGCATGTTTGAGCATGAGAAAAAGGGAACAACAGATACAAAGTATTTCTCTTTGTTAAAGTGCTTTTGCATTTCCCACAAGCTTAGCTGGTATCACTTGATGACACTTCCCTTGCTGCTGAAAAGGCCATTGCATAAGCAACAGTGGTGCGATGCTATGAAGATCTGAACTATAAGGCAGCGACAAGGATACAGAAACACGCTCCTGGCGCCTCCCACCCTACTTTGATTTGAAAATGGGACACTTAATGGCAGGGGCAGTCAGCTCAGCAGAAGCAAATTCATGTTCAGTTTCATGGTATGGCTGAGCAAGGTCCTTCCTAAGGGTCCAAGGACCACCCAGTTCTTCCTCATATTTGGAGGGGTTTTTCTTTCATGACAAACTTGAGTATCTATGAAGGCTTCTACACTTAGCTAATAATACTACAGCATTTCCAAGAACAATTGCAATGTCAAATACTAAGAGTGATTTAAAACTCAAGGACATTCTTACTAGATAAATTGAGATGAACTATTGCTTCTACTGTAGTTGCTGAATATTTTTAATGCCATTGCACTATTGAAGTGTTAAATAATTATTAGACCAAGATGAAACTGATAAGCAAAACACTGTGGTTGAGCTTTTCTTCAATGTTTAAAGTGAAAAGACATTTGCACTAAAGAGAAATTTCAAAAATCAGCTTCTGAAGCTATATTTCTCATACAGCTTTTTTCTATTCAAAATTCGCATGGAAATACTCCATGAGCTGCTTTTCATTATTCTGATTTATATCTAGAAAACAGCTTCATAGAGCAGCTGATAAAACCTCACACACCAGTTAAGACACCGTGTCCAGCAGGACAGGCAGTGGCAGATTTGGATCTAAAACTCCTTATGCTATGCCTAACTTGTCTTATTCTGGGAAAATTAGCTGTTTTACTCTGGAACCCTTAAAGGCAAAGTAGATACAATCATATTCCATGCACTATACTTGCAGCTGCTGCCAAAAAATCAGTAATGGTATTAATAACTTTGTGATAAACAAACACAAAGTCACTCCCCTAAGGAAAATGAACCAAAATTTTTCCTTTTCTGATCAGCACAGTAATAGAGGGCCAAGTGATCAATGGGAAGTCTCAAATTTGATATGCACCAACTAAAAGTTAAGAGCTTCTTTAAGTAATAAATATGCTAACTTAAAATTTTGAAAAATATTTTCAGTGAAACATTCCTTATAGAGTTTGAATTTCAAAAGTTCCAGATTTTGGCAGGAGTATTTCCTCAAACTCAATCTATTGTGTGAAATGGTAATAGCAAAATTAGGACTTCAGAGTCTGGAAATGGACAACTATGCTGTTCAGACAATGACTCTTATATGCAAATCTGGAGGAAAAAACTCAATATCCTTCCCTGCTGACATTAAGCTTAAACTCAGTCATTTAATTCACTTTATTAAACTGATTTTTCACTTTAATTATACATGCATAAGGTGATTTGTAGTGGAGGAATCATGAGCTCCATAACTCTTAAAGGCACAGGTCTGTAGAAAACCAGTAGCAGTGGAGGCTGACTAGAAGAGTATCTTTCAAAAATCAGTGTCGTTCTGCATTTACAGTCAACCATAATATTTCTCCCACTATTGCTTAAGTTGCAGTTTGCATCCTATCAAAAATCCATACTTTTCTGTTTTTAATTTGAGCAAAAATTCTCTCTGTGACACAGTGCATAGACCTGCCCACTTAAATTCTGTTTCACACCTTTCCAGTAAATTCAGGCCTAAGCAAAAAGAAAAAAAAAAAAAAAAAAAAAAAAAGCCTTTGTTAGTAGCTGGTGAATATTTGACAGCATTAAAATAGATTTAACTATTTATCTGAAGGATAAATCCTGAAAATGAAGACACGAGAAATGAAGGACACTTCATAATAAACATTTTGCTCAAAAGCCATATTTGAGAATGCAACATGACACAAATCACACCACCTGTTGTTCTTCAGCATCTTAGGAAGCCTTAAATTTCATGGTGCAAACACATCCAAGACTTTCCTGTCACTAAATATAAGGAGGCAGAAGGGAAATTAGCAAATCGGTCAGCAGCTCTGCCAGCTCAGAACTCATCCCCACAGGACTGTCTCCTACTGACTAGAGCAGCTAGTAAGAGGAGAGAAGATAGCACAGAGGAAAGGACACAGGCACCATTGGCATATAAATCCTCATGCCTTTACCTCTGTTGCACTTGTGGCAAGTAGAAAGAAATGCTAATAATTACCAGTGCACGTAGCAACACTACCACTACCCAAATCTACCCTGTACTAGCAAAACCAAGTCAGCTAGTGCACCTGCAGCCTGGTTGTGAATAATCCTAAACAGCTCAAAGAATCCAGACCCAGGTTTCACTGCTGAAAGGCAGATCTGAGGTTGGAGGCACTGGCCACATGGATCAGGCTGTACCCAAGTCAGTGGTACCTACCCAAGGCAAGGTACTCATCACAAATTGTTATTACCACAGACCAGTACCTTTTCAAACAGCAAAACTGATTCAGGTTTCGACAGCAAAAACACAGCTCATGTATTCTGTGGCTGTAAGAGATAGCAGAAGTGGCATTTCACCCTTTCTGCTGCGATAAAAGTAGCATAATAGAAATTCATTCTGAACAGAATCTTTCCTGCAGAAATACAAAGATATGTTAATTATACAGTTGTATTGGATTTGGATTCTATCTATCCTAAATTATATTTTAAGTCTAGTTCACGTTCTGCTCACATAAAAAGAGAAGACAGTCTTTTGAAGGTACTATAATTGCATCAGGTCAAACTGATAGAAGAAGAAAATAAAGCTATTATGTCTTGAGGCTGGAGCCTGGGTAGATGCTTAGCAAGTGCAGACCAAAACAGATCCATTGCCTGCTATATTTACAAAACAATTGCAGAGATTATTTTGCTGAATTTGACTGAAGCTGATTCAGAGTAATATAGTTAGGACATTGTATGCTATGCTGGTGCCATTATCTAGTGGATAAAACTGTAATTTTTAAATTTAATTTTCCTCATTTAAACCTTTAAGATCGGAAGCACAGAGTAAACAATAATTTATCATCATATGTATCATATATGACATTTCTGAACTACTATGCTAACAAACTAACAGTTCATATCTTCTAGAAAAAGAACATTCAGGAAGTGTGCTGTAGCATAGTGAAAAATAAAGAGAGTTAGGAGTACCACTGAAATATGTTAGAGCTTCCTTTTGGTACAAATTTTTGAACCTAGAAATCTTTCAAATTTTAGAGACTTTGGTCTGATTCTTCTCTGTCTGAAAAAAAAAAAAAAAACACTTTACATGATAGGAATAAGGTAACAGAGTTACTATTCTCACATGAACCCATCTGGATACTGGAGTAAACCCTACCAGATTCTCTGATCCTATCACAGAGTTCTGAAGTGGAAACTGGGGCAATTTGTTTCCCTTCATACTGCAAGTGTTCATTCTTACTGCTTGAGTCCATGCATCTCAGCCCAGAAGTGACGCTTCATAGGCTCTCAGAAATCTACTTTAAAAGCAGTTCACTAAGATGGTACTCTTGCAGCAAAACCTTCAGTGATTTTAATGGCTTAAGGTTTTGTTTAAGTATGCTTCCGTGATGAAAGAAAAGATCCTTTTGTTCTTCTTCCTCTCACCTGTTTCTCAGAACAGGTTTGGTCAGTCCACAGGGATCCAAAACACACAGCATCTAGACAGATGCTTTTTAAGCAAAGAAAAAAAAAAAAAAAAAAAAAAAAAAAAAAAAAAAAAAAAGAGCAAACTAAAAGTAAACTGTCACGTGCAATACCAGAGGTTGCTTGAAGCTGAAAAAATTCTCTTCAGACAGTCCAACTAAAGCCAGAAGGCACAAACTTCATCACACAAGTAGCATTTAATAAAAGAGAGAGAGAACAGGGTTGACTAAGGAACACTCCTACCCAAATCGCTACTCATCAGGCACCCCATCCATGAAGTTACTGATCCAGCAAGCCAAGGACAGTGGCATAAGACCACCCTCACATGAAATTGATTCTGCAGGCCATACTTAGTGCATGGAGAACAGCTCCCAGTAGATTTGCTCATAAAGACAGCCTTCAGATCTAAAAATACCCACAAAAGGCATAAACAAATTTAAAAGAGCACACAACTGATAGGGAGTTTTTGCATTTGATTTTAAAATGTGCATTGTTAAAACTGTAAGTGACGTTTTGTCAAGAAGCCAGGTTTTCAATTCCTTTTATTTCATTTTTGTGACAAAACCCAGCAGCGCGTCTTTTAAAGTTCTCACTTATTTATTAATTCCATGAATAAAAGATATTTCTGGTGACTAATTCACCCTGACTTTTTGGCCACCAATTTTGCCCTTTTTATTCCTTTAGGGAATGGATTTCCTTCCAAATTCAAATGGCAGGACTGAGGAACACTTTCATAATTGCATGGTACACAGGTGGTACCAAACTTCACTGAAGAGCTGAATTAGCTGCCTCAAGAAAAATGCTTTAAGGAATTTAAATCATCCAAAATAAAGGGAAGAAAAAAAACTTTGTCAGAATTTGCCAGCCATTTCCTTAGATAATACAAATAGGCACAAAGTAATACAAATTTTCATACAAGTTAACAATGAAGATGAGAAAAATCACCAGTCAAAACAAACAAGGAGCAAGCTCCATAACATTACTTGTGTTTTAAGAGAGAAAAAGAAAAGAATCCTTTCCACTTGCCTTTGATTTTCATCCCAAGAGCACCTATCCTTTTTTTTTTTTTTTTTTTTTTTGCAGATACCTTTTCATCAGGAACTTAGATGCCTACTCCTAGCAAACATCATCAAAAAGTTCCTCTCTTAGCTTGAAATAATAAAAGTCCATTTAGTATCACCTTATGACAGGAGCAGCCATCTCTCTATAGTACTCCAAGCTACTTTAATTATATCAAACTTTGTTTTTCATTTTAACAACATGACTAAGCCAAATAACCTTGGGTAAAATGAAGAAATCATAACCCAGTGAAGTTAATGACAAGCTACACATTCATTTCGAAGGACCCAAGATTTCACCTCAAGTTTATTATTCTAAAGTAAATAATCAACTTTTTACCTACAATTACCCGTGGAAAATCCAAAACACTTTAAGTCAAGAGAAGACAACGTCCTTCAGATCAACGCACAACACTGCAACAGTCATAGAACAGCCTGATCACGGGAAACTAATTTTAAAATCCAAGTTTCATCAGTATTAAATAAGCTCTAGAATGAGTTATTACCTTTTCTTTAAAGCCACAGGAATTGGTGCCGGAAAATTCAAGCATAAAACAGTTTTCTCTCCAATAAAATAGAAATAAGGGAGGCATTAATCATCTTCAGTCTCAACTAAAAGTCTGAGAACTCCCAGAATATCTTTTAAAAACACATGCCATTCATACTAGGTTTGAGTAAAAGAATAGACCCATTGCATTTGAACCCAAGAACTACTAGCACACCCCTATAAACTCACTGTCCAGAGGGATTTCTGAAAGCAAAAATGCATGCAGCTGACTTCATGCAGCATTTCAGCTCAAGTTTTTCCTTTTCTTTCTTCAAAGGCTATGGTTAGCACTCCAACCTCGGCACATACGGGCAGGGCAGGGAAAAGAGAGAACAAAAAGACTGAGTTGTAGGATCAACTTTCCATAGAACTATTGTGTTCATTTTCTGCATTAATATTTTACATTTGAACTGTGAGAACAAGCTAAAAACAGAGACTATGAAGTCACTCTTGCCCTGAAGCAAAAGGCACAGCCTTTAAAGAAACTGATGTCTAGAAAGAAGAAAACAGTTTTAACATGACTGTTGGACTGTGTTAATGGATGGGAAGATTGAAATGGAACCACATCTTTTCATCACATGCTTTTCTACGAGACACACAAATGAGCTTACGGCCTGTCTCCATATGGCAAAAAATGAGAAATTTGTGTTTTATTTCTTTCATATTACTGATTCAGATGAGAGCACTGAAGCATTTTTAAACAAGAGCCTGTGCAGCAACAGTATTATAGAGATGATGCGCTTACATACTGCATAAACCAATGCAAAAATCATTTTAGACTTCTCAGCCCTGCCATTTTCCATTTACACTTTGCAGTATGGAGTAATGAATGAGTATGTTAACAGCAACAGGAGCTACACAAGATGCTCTACATAATTTCTGCTGCTGCACAGGGATACATGGGTATCTCATCTGGAAAGATAATTAATGATTTAGAAAACATTAATTCCAAATCAAGCTTCAATTCAGGACACACAGATCAAATAGTTTTTCTTCTTGAAGGCACCCACACACAGTCTCCCCAGAACAACACACATGGGAAAAGAAATGAAGAAATAGGGCCAAGAAGGTTACATGATTTCAGGCCACATTTGTGCCTTCTCATCTCTTCCCATCTTAAAGCCATAAGCCTGTGACCCCATGTATGCATAAAGAAGAAACAGATGGGGTGAAATTCAAGTTTTGATAATCAGCATTAACTGCAGGCTCAATTTTCTTTAACATAGTGATACCTGTGAACCCGTGACTAGTTCTTTTGCAGGGACATCTGGTCACTTTTCACTTAGGAGAAATCATGCACTGTACAACAATGCACTTCTATTTTTGCTGCACTACGGGTCTGAGAGATGTGGCATCCCATTTGCCATGTCCTGGTTTTACAGGTACCTATGCTACTAGTAAAAAGGCCAAAATAAAGAGAATGTGTGATAAATATTAATTGAGAGAAAAACTAGCAGGTTTTCGTGGAGATTAAGTTAGGAAATTGGAGAAGCAGAGCATGAGAAAATATATTATTAATAATTGCATTATTAATCTCAGTATATGAACAACATAAAACTGAAATTGATTAACAAATCTCTAGATACCACTACCACCATGTAAATAAAATAAAGATTTGTAAATACAATTGTTTCAGTTAGTTACAGTGAAGACAACTTTACCTTGAGACTTTCATTTTAATTTATCTACTGTTTAGTACAAAGATGGAAAGACTATTATTAAATTATGCCCCATAAACACTCTCAGATGATCTGACAGCATACTTGAAAGAATCGGAATTGAAAACTAAGCTTAGTTTTCTATTACGCAGCCCCGATATTTTCAGAGAACCAAATGTCACAGACTAAAATCAGAGACCCTAGTTATTAAGGATAATTCACTGGGCTCAGTCATAAAGCTGATCCCTGTAGCAAGGATTGAACTCGTGCTCCACCAAAGTCATTGGTTCTTGTTCCTTCATGCTCCTAAAATACAGTCCAGAATGAGATCAAAGTATGAAGCACCACTGCAATTGGCCTTGCATCAGGAGTTATTTTTTCTAGATATTTATAGAGTTACAAAACGATGAAAGATAAAGGCCTCCAACCTAGCACCATTTCAGAAATCCTCCAACAACCTCTATGTCATGAGTAATTACAAATTATCTGATATTTGCAGTCTGCATTCATCCACTCTCATCCTACACTACTAACTCCACTTACGTATGGTAATTTCCCAATGTAAATGACAGCTGATATGGCATATTTTAAACAGGGAATAAGCATGAAAAAAACAAGTGATTGCTAAAGGAAGTTATGGAACTGTTTTCAGACAGAAGCTGCACACCTACACAATTTTGAAAAGTCTCACTTAGCATCCAACTGGAGGGTTAAACCCTTGAATTTCCAAAAAAGAACCACAAAGCCAGATATTATGCAATTCCTGTAATGCACTTACCAGAAATTTTAGTTGCAGTAGAAGAAACAAGAATCTGAAAATATATTACTAATTTTAAAATTTCACTCAACTATGAGGCCAGGGCCAAGCTGCAAAAATAACATATGCAAAACACTGGTATAGTTGTCATTTCAGCAATTGAATTCTGGGCAAAATTAACTGAACACAGAGTACAGTGGTGACTTAAAAATATCACCATGCTGTACATAACTCATGCCTCTTCCTCAGATTTTATTTTGCTGCTACTGGAAAAATAAGTACACCGCAACTATTTAAGGAAAGATTAGCATGTAGTTTTAGTTGCTTATCTTACCTTTAAGCCAAATATTGGAAGACCAGAATCCTTGTTGGACTTTTGACTTCAACAAGTAACAAATAAACAAAACAAACAAAATAACCCTGAAAGAGACCAATATCCCAAAAGAGTATCAACTTCAGATAAGAACTCAGTGTTCAACATACACTCTTCATGTTTCTCAGTCCCTTCTCTCATATGTGTTTTTTAATTAGAAAAGATTTTTAATCATGCAAATGATCTTACATTTTCAGCCTGGATTGGGCTTTTTGATCACCCTGACTGGGTTTTTTGTTTGCTTTTTTTTCAAGCAACTGAAGATCATATTTCAGAAACACTGCACTTCCCTGGGCATGGACTAAATTGATGTAAGGAGAAAGGGGTCAAGATGGCATTATTATGAAAAAAGTGTATTGTAAGCTAAACTCTTAAGAAACCTTAAATCTTTTTTACATCTCTCTTACATGGTTCTGACAGTCTCAATCATCATTAAAGCAATTCCATACTATTTGGCAACAGAACCAGACCATGATCGAGTTCTACTGTCTTCCTAGTTAGACATCTTTCAGCAGGAATATGCAGCAATAACTTCAGCACACCTAGGGGTAGTACACTTGTAACTCCAACTTACAAATGTACTGATTTGTCTATGCAGTTCTCCAAATATATTTTCGAAAAAATATGTACCCCTCTTAACACACAATGTGTTCATCTCCATTAGGAACTGGGCCATACTAGAAAATCAAAGCACTTGCAAATCACAAGTGGATTTATAGACTTATGTGACATAAGCACCTCTAAGATCCACACAGTGAAAGAAACTAAATAAGACTATAAACAATAGAGAGTTTCTGGGGGCCAAGGCAGCTTAAAAAAGCTCTAGCACAAACCACAAGCAACGTAAATGCATTTCTCAGTGCTCAGCTTATGCACTGCAGTCAAGAATTTAAGCAGTGCAGGTTCTTGTATGAAATTTTGGTATTCATCTGAGCCACCTCCTCTTTAATGGGGGCTAACACTTCCTGAAAGATACATTGTTCCACCATAATAGTATGGTCAGGGTGACCTTACTTACCTTGCAACACTCAGAGAAGACTTTAAGACACATATGTACACATTTTTGTCCTAAAATACACCTTGGCAGCATTCTAGAGAGCAAACAGCACCAAATCTTTTAAGAAAGCAGAGATCAGCACCAACAAAGGTCTCAGTTTTCTTGAGTGCTTTCAAGGGAAAGCAAAATGGCACATTACCTTTTTTTGCACAAATTCCAGACAGTTTTTAATAGCATCAGTAGAAATTTCAACTCTCTAAGCAAGGAGTTTTAACATCTGGGACATGAGAATGATGCCAGGATTTTGCCCATGACTAATGACTTCATGCTGTAACACTTCTACATCTAGAGTTAAATAACTTTTAGAAAATTAATTGAAGAGTTATCCAAGCAAAAAGATGCAAAAAGCTTCAGGGCTGCATCCTGCACTTCTAGATGTACATCAGTATTTGCCTCAATGTCTCATTTGGTCTCATAGTCTCTAGAGCTGTGACATACAGACAGAAAAAAATGAAAAATAGAAAAAAAGCATTTGAAAAGAGGGATAACTGAGAGAATGACAAATCTGGCCTGTGCAGTAAGAAGAAAAAAAGCACAGAATTGATTGAATCTTTCAATAAAAGAGACCAAAGGACTCATTTCATCTACTGCATTCATGGTTCTGCCTCCTGATTATTAAGAAAGGTTTCTATTTAAGAGGCTATTCCCTTAAGATAGATTCAACATTCTTAGTTTGAGCTGATGAGAAATAGTCTAACAAGGTTCATGATCAAAGATCACTAAATTCACGCCTTGGTGAACTTTTATGTCAACAACTCTTCCAGCTCGCATTTAATTCATTGAGTAAAACATTTTGAAGTAAAAAATAAAAAAATTAAAAAAAATAAAAAAAATCAAAGCATATGTCCTTGAAAACAAGGCAAACAGAATAAAATTATCAGCTAAAGAGGAGAGAAGCTCCAGTAAAGATCACTATTTACATGCTCCCACACTTGACAAGATGAAAAGGAAAACATTCAAGTTGGAAGAATAGCAGATGCTGATACAGACTTCAGAACCATAGCTTATCTGTAACTGTCCCATTGAATGAAAAGCTGGGAGTTGCTTGTCTCTGACCCCTGAATTACTAGCAACAGCTGACATTGATGCATGGCATTACCTAATTGTCCTAATGTATTCAGTCTTATCTCCTATTTAACATTTCCGCCGTCAAAAATTTGTTTGTGCGAAGCACAGTCAAAATTTGAGAGAGGAACCAAATCAGAATTTTAAAAAAAATAAAATAAATAAAATAATTTAAAAAAGCAGCCTGAGGAATGAAGGTTCCCTTTCCTTCAGAGAACATTTCATTTTGACACAAGCATATCCTAACTGCTGAAGAACAAGCTTAGCAAACTTCACTGTAAATACAATCAAGTACGCAGGGAAGGAGTTTAATTTTGCTAATAAAGCAAAGAGTTACAATTGCAATCTCCTCCTGCATTCAAGAAGCCAGCGGCCATTTCATCTGCTGTTAAGCAAGGAAACAAGATTAGCAAATGCAGTACTTGCTTGAGGAGAACCTATCTTAAAACGTGTTACTGCTTAACGCTTGGTGACATCACTCTGCTCTCATGACAGCCCCCCAGCAGCACTGCATCCAGGCCTGGGACCTCAGTTGAACCAGTTAGGATGATCCCAGAGGAACTTACGGGAATGCTCAGAGGGCTGGAGAACCTCTCCTATGAAGACAGGCTGTGAGCTGGGCTGGTTAAGCATAGAGGGGAGATGGTTCTGGGGAGACATACCGCAACCTTCCTGCGCCTAAAGGGGGCCTATTGAAAAAGCTAGAGTGACTTTTTATAAGGGCACATAGTGACAGGACAAGGGAGAACAGCTATAAACTAAAACAGGATAGGTTTACATTAGATAATAGGAAGGAATTCTTTACCCAGGGGGTAGTGAGGCATTCATATAGGCTGCCCAGAGAAGCTGTGGGTACCCCATCCCTGGAGACACTCAAGGCCAGGCAGGATGTGTCCCTGGGCAGCCTGCTCTGGTGCTGCCTGCCCACACACAGGAGAGAGGCTGGAACTGGATGATCTTAAAGGTCTCTTCCAACCCAAACCATCCTTCGATTCTAATGACACTGTCAAAAGAATTGGGGACAGCAGCAGAAAAGTGTAATTCACCTGTCAGCAAAAGCCACAACTTTGTACAACTATGTAGGGTGTTATTTGAAGAGGTTTTAAGTAGAGCTCTGAGAAATTGCAGCAGAAATTAATCATTCTTCATCTTTGCACTCAGACTACATCTAAACATTACAAATTCTTCCTGTGTAGCATCTTTAAATAAAAACTTGCAACATCACATAGTCAAATGCCACACTCATTCAATATTCATCTGTGTATTAAAGATGTTCTCCTCCTTGTTTGATACATGTAAAGATTTTTTCCCCACCTGTCACTGCCTCACATTTTTCCTCCACTCCCACTTCTCTAGCACAAACGTGTGCTACTTATTTTCACTTTCAAGGCCTTCATAAAGCTGTCCTTCCCCTTGCCATCTGCTCTTGTACAAATATCTCATGTTGCAACTATTTCTTCAAGTGTGTTAGCAGCCTGAGGGCCACAGATGCACAGCAGATCCAAGAAGCAAACACCTTGCTCCAACAGAGAAAAGCCTGGCTGCTTCTCCAGCCACAAGTGCTGACTACATCAGCACTTTTTAATGCCCCTGAAGGTCACAGAGTGGGCACATCTGGCACAGCAAGGGAGAAGAAATCACCTCCATCTTTGCAGTTTTTTATTGAGGCCACTTATGCCCAAGGCAGGGATTCCGCTGTGCAGGACCTCTGGTAAAATCCCTTTCAACTTGCCTGTAACATTCCCTCTATTCCCCCCCCCCCCAATACACACATAAATCTGATTAATATTCCTCCATGAAGAAAGCACTGATTGCCATGGCATTCTCTCCAAGAGCTGACCTTGTTTCTTTGAGTTTCTAGAAATGAATTATACAACAAATTCAGATTTTAATCTTCCCTGTAGCATAAAGGTCACTTACAAATATGAAACTGTTAATTAACAACTCAAGTGACGAAATACAGCAATGCTGTATTTCAATTCTGAGGAAAAAGATGTCAAGAGAGATGGAAGGGCAACTCCTAAACACAAATATTAGGTTTTAAAATAACATTCAGAAGTCACATTTCATTTCTGCAAAGAGTCACATATAATAGTGAGCTTGAAGTATTGTTCCAGGCAACAAAGCAGAGCAGCACCCTGTAGCAATCTGCAATAATCAGTTAATGCAAATCCCAGTTCATGACAGCAGACACAAGCACCCAGCACAGTGACCCTGGGCATCCTCTTCTCCCTTCCCAGGCTGTATCCCACCTGCTGTGAGCAGGCCACCAGCAACAGCCACTCCTGAGCCACGCGAACCAAACACTCTCAAATGGCAGGTTTTGTTTCCAGCAACCACCTTTTTTCTTTTCACGTTGTTCAGTTTTCGGGTAGGGAAGCTGTAGTCAAACGTTGACTAGGGAGCCTTTAAGCAGATTACTGAAATACCTGGATGACTCAAAGATGTCAATTTGTGCAGAAATGTAGAAGATGACTGGTGGATTTCCTTCTAATATAATCACTTGTAAGAATAAAACAAATTTTAAAAACCACTACCATGGCTAAATTAGAGTTTCTGTTAGTATTTGCTGTCACAACACAAAGAAGAAAATGATCTAAATGGATTTTTTCCTCAACTCTGGCAGGCAGGCAATACTAGACAGGATGCTAGCCTGGACCTAATTAAATCCAGAAGTTCTACTGTCATCACTGATTCAATAGCAACAGGACCTCAAACCTGCACAAAAAGATAAATAAATGAATACAAAAGCCTTCATTTTCAAATTTGCACAATTACCCAAAGTAACATCCTAATTTTCTAACTTGTACAAAAAAAAAAAAATCTCCTATAACATTGATCTACAGAACTTTCAAACATTTGCTTAAAGTTAATGAGGCTTTTGAAAAGACCTATTGCATTACTCATTCAGAAAAGTAGTTCAAATATTTTCAAATCTCTTCTTCCCTCAAGAAAGTTTAGAAAGCTCATCAAGAGTGACAACTAAAGAAGTCATTTCCAAACAGTCCTTCTACCTACTACAGTCCATGCAGTCTGACCCCAGTCTAGAATTTGTGGCAGTTTTGTACAAGCTGTTAATTACAAGGAAGTATGAGAGCTATTATAACTAGTCAAATTTCTGTTTCAATATAAAAAGCATAGGGGGCACAAGTGAAGCGCAATTGCCTCACTTGGTGCAGACATGCTGGTCATGCTTTGGTATTTCTATAGTTTAGCATGTGTTTCTATAACTTTTACAGGCGTTGAAATAACAGCACAGATTTCCAGTAGCCTAGACCCACACACCAGTCATTCTAATCACAGCCGCCCGATTCAAAGAGGTTTTGTTTCAAAAATACTGTTATATAACATTCATTTCACTTACTGCAAGAAACAAAACAAGGATTAGCCACCGCTATTTTTTTTTTAAACACTGAAAAGCAGAACTACATAATAACTTACATTAAGTTCCCAGTGTGGAAGTTCCTGCAGTAAAACTTAATGGTTAGAAAAGAGTTCAGAAAAGAGTTAGAAAAGAGCAAGATTCAATGAGAGGCAATGATTCTGTTTGCAGTAGCTGGATAAATTCATCTCTGTATTTCATAGCAACATAACAAATGAGGAACAAAGCACATTTGCCTCTGCATTACCCAATGTAGTGAATGTCTGAGTAAGCAATAGTATATTACAAATCTCTCACCACCACGTATCAGGATGGATACCACAGCAGTCAAGACATTATCTCAACTGTATTTAAATTACAGATTTCACAGATAACTCATTCATTCTCAACAATGAGCTGCAGACAGTCCAATTTTCTGACAGCCAAATACCATTTTCTTCTCTCGCTTCACTGTGCAACAACTACAAAATACAGTTCAGAGACACTTGTATTGCTCTCCCGCTAAGCTGAGAAGAGTCTAGAAGGGAACAAGTTATGGTGCTTGACAAGAGGAGCAGGAATCTCTGATTTGACTCCACAAAGAGCTGAGAGATGACAGTTGTGGTGAAGGGAAGTGAAGATAAGTATTTCTGTGGCATAAGATTTTCTGGAGCTGTTCCTGCAGAAAGCTTCAGTGAAAGAAAAATGCAAAGTTGCTTTGGACCTAGCAGTTGTCCCTGAGAGTGATACAGCAGTCTAATTATCCATATTTAAAATAGAGCCAGTCTAGGGATTTGAAAATCAGATCTCTCGGGATCAGAAGGAAGACTGTGTTCACTGAAAAACCTTCAAGTTTTTCACCTAGTAACACACAGCTACACCAGTTCTTCTCAGGCCTCTCTTCCACAGCTTGCTTATAAAGCACAAAAGCAGATTTTATCTCACTTTATAGGAGAGTCACTGCAGTCTTGGCAGCGCTCACAGCAAACTTGTATCCTGACCACCTCAACAGTAAGAAGACAGGATCTGGGAGCAGCTATGTGTATTAGCACTGATAGCAGCACCACTCTGATTATTTCTGCTCATTTTGCCTCCATGTCACATGGGATGCTGCAGGCAGACAGTTGGAATTTCTCTACATGCATTACATTGAAAAGCAGTTGCATTAACCTTCACTTTTTATTGCTTGGTTGAATTCAGTGACTAGCAGACAGAACACAGATGTCTGCATGTTCTCTTTTATTAGGAACCTTTGTCTTCTCTGAGCAATGTTACATGTAAAATTTATGTGGGTAGCCCAGAATGAATAGCTTAAAAACTGCAGTCTTTCTGTGTAACAAGTACAGCCACCACGTCAGGTGGGACTAAAGTAGCAATGCAGTTAAGATGAAGAAAAAAAAAAAAAAAGCGTAGAGGTAACAGATTTACTTGTCAGAGAACTCTGAATTTAGCACTATTATGCACTAGAGAAAGAAGATTCTCCTTCTGTCCCTCAAATCCTGCTGTTTTATTGCACTGCATTTTGTGCAATGCTTACAGCACTTGTTAGGCACCCTAATACCATGGAGCAGGGCAGCAGAATGTAAAATATCTGTAATGCAGGTTTATCTTTCTGCCCCACTCCCCCATTATTTCTTACTCTGCTGGAAAATGTGCCACAAAGGAGTTTAACATTGATGTGAAACTGAAGTTTACTTTACTACAGACAATTCATTGTGCCGCACGTTGCCCTTGCTCCTCTGACACCAGCAATGCACTATCTTTTCAAAACCTGCATTCTGTTCCACTAATACATAAAAGATCAGCAAAAGTTAAAATTTATCAAGATAATAAAAGTTTGGGTTTGTCAGCTGGTTTTCAGTGAGAAAATTACAGACTGTTTCCATTGTCTCAATCTCCAACCAGAATATACAGAAATAGAAATTACAATGAAACACTCATTCAAGGAGAAAAAAACCTCTCCAATCCACCCATCTGGCTTTGCAGAGTGCTTGGCTGCTTGTTATGGAGGGCACTGTTAGACATGACTTTAATGATTTACTCTGACCTTCTAGCTGAATAATAGTTTTAAAGCAGCAGAGTGGATCAACAGGCTTCTCTTTAATTTCTCAAACATTTAGAAACAAAACTTCATCTGCTCACAGCAGAAATAAGCAGGATATATGAGTTCAGCATTTTTAAGCAAAAAGCACATCTTTTAATTCTAGCAATACTTCTACATTTTTGTACTAGAGCCATACAGTTGATTTTTCTGGCTATTATTGGGTTATTAGAAGTGTTTCCAGCTATAAGTACAAGGGTATATCTAAAAGTAAGGCTAGTGCAAGTGCTGCCAAGTGTGTCCACTTACTACCTACACAATAAATTAAGAAGCAAAGGATGTCTGCCTACTAAAACTTCTGTAAAATATTATGAAAGCATTTTCAAAGTCTCACTTATTTCCACCATTTCAAAAGTCTTCATAAAAAATTTCTCCTAGAGCATGCGTAATCAAAACAAATATTCCCGCGGGAAAGTGTAGCATGAAGGAGATGTGAATCATCAATAGTTCAGATTTGAGTCACCTTTCTCTGAGATGTAATTTCATTGGTTTCAACTAAATCAGTTCTGATTGTGCTATTGTAAGAAAAAAAAAGTGAGACAGAAATAAGAGCTTTCATCTTGGTTTTGGGTTGGAGAACTCAATAGCAATTCAGACCGCAGTGAGTGCCAAATTCAACTCAGAGTCTTAAGAAGATCTACTAAATCCTATTGCAGCTCCCTTAAAGCAAAGACCCGAGTGACCTGCTTCTGCTGAGACGTATTTGCTGTCCATTGTTTGAGCTGAAAGAATTATTAACTATCTAAGGTCAGTTCTCAAAAAGAAAATTAATTATGTCAGAAACGTCTCACCCACTGTGCATAAGCAGAGTGAAAGGACTGGTGTGTTTCTTTCACCAGGCACTCAAAAGGCAATGTACGAG
This sequence comes from Lagopus leucura, assembly GCF_019238085.1. Taxonomy (NCBI): domain Eukaryota; kingdom Metazoa; phylum Chordata; class Aves; order Galliformes; family Phasianidae; genus Lagopus; species Lagopus leucura. The sequence continues at coordinate 8,918,396 of NW_024962255.1, read as the reverse complement.
ATTTAATCCAGCAAACACCACAAGGTAGATTTCCTTTAATCACCTAGTAGGGCTAATTTCATGAGCAAGAACAGCATGACTAAGCATCACAAGTGAATACTGAAATCCATACGGTGGAAAGAATGAGAAGCAGAGGCTTCAGGTGTCAGAGACAGAAACAGTCATTATGGTTGTTCTCAAAGGCTGACCACAGCTGGAACCTGAACCTTAATATTTATTTTGCTGTGTACTATCAAAATATCCTATCTAGAAGACTATTTAGCATGTATGAATATCAATTTGTCTTCTAAAAAAATAATAAAGAAAAAGCAGTATACAAAATAATCATGAGAAAAATGAGAAGGACTCAATTTAGTGTGTTTTCTGGATTCTTAACAATTTGTTATGGCTAACAGTCCTCGCTGTTTATTTCCAAAGCTACATTTAATCTCCAAGGAAACTGTTGAATTTTGATCACCACTGCTTAATTACATGGAAAAATAAACAGATTGATAATATTAATTTGCTTTACAATAGATCACATACATTATCTTCAATTCTCAACACATATTACAGCTTCCATTTCACGGCAGATAACAGTTCATAAAATTATTAATTTAAAAAAAGCTTTTTACTTGTACTAGTGAGATAGAAAAAAATCCTTATTTGAGCTCACAAAAGTTCATATTTTACAACCCAACTCCTATTGTATCTTGTTTACCATATGTGAGCCCCCAAGGTAAAGCAATTGCAAGCTTTACCTTGACATTTCTATGTAAATTGCTTCAAGTTATGCATGAAAATCTCATAAGACAGGTTTCTGTTTTTTCAGGTAAGTGGGATAATGTTCTTGTAAAGACTAGAAGGACAAATTTTAGACAAAAGTCGTGAGAATAAAGGTGGACTTATATAGAGAGAGAGAGAGAGAGATCAGAGAAGGCCAATGCAGGGAAGTTTTAATACCTTGGCATTAAGTTTAAAAGTATCTTGTCTTGAAAGTCACAGATACCTCCTTAGAATTCAGGTTCCTACTAGCCTTCAGGGCACAAGTGGTCCAGAGCACCCAATTTTTGAATCAGAAAACAATATTTTCGTGACTTTTCTCAGTTAATTACTGAACCACTAAACAATAAACAATTTCTGAATTAAAAGAATAGAAAGACTTTCTTGGCATACACCTGTCAGTCGAACTATGATAAATTTTGTTTGGGTGTGGAACCTGTATAAGGTTGTCTTTTGTTCCTTCATCAGTTTGGAGGGAGAAGAGATGAGGCTCAAGACACTAAAAACTTTCTGCCAATTTAAAAAGTTCTCTCACATCTAAAAACACCAAGGGATTAAGGAGGGACTAAACAGAACATCAACAACTTTGGCCCTAATGTAGGTTAATTTCTTCCACAAAATTAGTAGAATTCTCATTAGAAGCAGCCATGGGCTCTGAAAAAAAAACAGAAGACGAAAGAGAGCATTAAAGTCGTAGCCTCTCCAAAAATCAGATTTGTGTTTCACATTACTCATACTTTTCCACTTTTTGGATTGCAAGCAATCTAAATCACAGGAACATGGCTCCAAATGACTTCTTGAGACTCCATCACTAATAGAGGATCAAATAAGTCTACATCACCAGGTGCTCATCTGACATGCTCCTAAAAATCCATAAGAGCTCATGCAGCTTTCCAAGATAACATTACCATTATTGAATTTTACCAATGAAGTTAGGCAATTTTGCCTGTTCTGTAACTGAAAACAGATAAATAACAAGTTCAGCCCATTGTACCTTAGCCTGACAGAAATCTAGAATTTAGTATTCCATGTCCAGCAGCTGCTTACATAATAAACCTGGGCCCCTTCAACCTACTTCATGCACCAATCCTCTTTAGGGGAAACACACTGCCCAGAGAGGTTGTGCAGTCCCCTTCTCTGGAGATATTCAAAGCCCACCTGGATGCTTTCCTGAGCAACCAGCTCTAGGGAACATGCTTTGTCAAGAGGTTGGACTAGACCATCACCCAAAGTCCTTTCCAACCCCTACAATTCTGTGATTCTGCATGATTCTCCCTTTACTGAAAACATTCCCCCCCTTTTTATTTTTCTTCCAGTTTCTTTGAGTAGGGAGAATTTGCTCTTTCCTGTGATTGCTTTCTGTTGTCATGCAGCATGAATTTCTTCTCTGTCATTATCAAAAAGCACATTCAGTTACTTTTTCACTTTAAGCTCCTTTAAAAGATAAAAGACAGCAGCAGTTTGGATCCATGTAACAAACAGAGAGTAAATACTACATCATATTGTAACTCAGCTGATTTAATTCGGCTCAGTAATATAGGAGATTTGAAGTGAACTATTCTTGTGACACAGAAGTAATGAAAAGTCAACCACATGAAATGGAATTTTTTTGCCATTACAAACAAGTCTGACAAGTTTTAGATCAGATTCTCTGATACAGATTGACTCTTACAGGTAGAATCCTAAATCCTCATCACTGACAAGGTGTACACCCCACCTTCTGGAGGTTTCCTTAGCAGAAGCAACCGACACGGCATTCCTTGGGAGTATTTCCAAGCCCAAGACCACTTACTGTTTTTCTCACTTTTCTCACTGTATAATCTCTAGGTTGTTCATGTATTGCAACAAAATTCAAGATTTAAATGTTTGCACAGTGTCACAATTTACTATAATTCCACACAGGGCAAGTAACTACTTCTTAGGTTGTAGTACACAAAGGAACCCAGGGAAAATCCAGAAGTGTGGTTTTTTACTGGTATTGATATATCAGTATTTCAGGAAGGGAAAAAAAGAGAAAGGAGAGAGATCTCCATCTTTCCATTAAGCTTGTTCCTTTATCATACCAAAATAACCAGCATCAAAACCATTTTTGTTCTGATGACAGAAAATAAGACTAGATTCACACTTCAGACCATCAGTGAATTAATATTTGATAGGTCTTCTTCATACTCCAATGGCTGATTTTGCCTTTTTTCCTTTATCACATTATCTTATCCCTCCCAGTTCTAAATCTGATCACAAAATACTTAATGTTTTACAGGCGTTTTTTTTTCTTTAAAGTGGTAAGTCTGACCACGTACAGTATTTCTGCTTCCTGAAATGCCTTTTCTGTTTTTCTCCATTCTCTCATGCTATCCTTATCTCTTTTTTATCTCAATAGGCAAAATCTCTTTTCCCTTTTACTTCCAATAACTAGAAGCCAAAGAGCAAAGAGGTTAAAATTCACCACAGGATACCTTACTCTGTGAAGCACTGAAAGGAGAGTCAGTGCATGAAAAGCTGACAGGTATTGAAGGCCTGGTACTGCAAAGAGATATGCAACTAGATCTCCATACAGAATCAAATTTGTTTAAGCACTGGCAACACTGGGGTATTCAGCTACACAAACTTTAACAAGAAAAATACAAACCCAAAGGTAACATGGCAATCTGGCACCCCTTCAAAATATTTTCTGGCACATCTACACTGTTACCTACAAAGCACTAACATAAATAAAACATTTAGGGCACCTCAGCAGCCAAAAGTAACTTTATACCATATGTTATGATCACTCACATTGTTCATTCTACGGCTTTTTTTGGTTGGGGAAGTTGATGTTAAGTTCTGCTTCAAGATGTCCATCACCACTGAGTAATCTGTGCCATGATCCAGGATTTTTTGTTTCTGTTTCCACATCTTATCACTCCACTGAGGAATATTGCTATCAGTTCTTAAGGCTGTGATTTATAAAGAAGAATTCAGCTCTCAAATGGTTCTAGTCCTTACCCCAAGTTAAATCCACCTACCACCTAATTACTACGCTCTGTCATACAGTGACAAGTGACTGTGAGCGCAGTTTAGAAGACAAAGAGGATTAAATCAGACAGAAGGAGATGACCTAGTTTTAAACTCACCTCTGTTACACAATGATGCCTATAGGTGTGGACTGCCGAGTGCTTCTGTCCCTCTTCTGAATCACTGCTGAGCAGCATTCCATCAGTCCCTGTCTGGCAGAGGGACACTACTCCCAGTGCATGGCTGCAGAGCCAGAGCTGGTACATGGAGCGGGAGGGAAGCATATCATTTTAAACACCCAACAACATATATTCCTGCAAACAGTTACTCAAGTGCTATATACATACTTCAAAAGCTTCAGCTGAACTCCACCTTCATTCCATTTCTGTTCCAACTTTGCCTCACTGCAGCATTTGTATCATACTGCTGCTAAGAATACACTTCAGGTTTTTTGCTGTTAGCACATAGTCAAGCAGAAGGACAGAACTAATGCTCTCCATCAGGTCAACAAGGCAGAACTGTGTCCTAGTGTTCCTCAGGGTCCTGTCCTTTCACAGATCCTCAGTCATGCATCCTTACTGCTTCACAATAGTAATAGGCATTTCAGTTATTTCATGGCAGAAGATGCCTGGAAAGAACTAAATAGGCTTCCAAAATTTCTCTATCAGAAATAAAGCAGCTGTGTGGTAAAAGTACAAACAAATACTGAAAATACCATTTGTTATTGCTAAAAGAAAACCAAAGGGCCTCAAGCACAGAATTAACAGCTGCATTTGTGGAGGCAGATAGTAAAAAGCAAGCAAACTAAAAATTTGTTTTAGTGGCCAATTCAATTCACACAACTGCTTCCCTCCATAGTGACCAGTGGAAAAACTGAAAAAAAAAGGAAATAAATTCTGACTTTTCATTCAATTTACCCTGCCATTTCTTTGCTGAAATAGCTCGCATTTTCCCTGATCTTTCCAAGGTTTTGTATGTGAAGCACAACAAGAATTTTCATTTATTCTAGCAATGCATAACCAGCAAGATCAGTCAGACAGTTTAGATCTCTGACAGACCCAGAGCACAGTAAGTGGTAAAAGCATTGTGACAAAATCCAGCTCTTTTTCCCCATTTTGCACTATCCTGGACAAACTCTGGAGGAGTCTTACTTTTCCTTCTGGATCCTTTCTTCATTGCATGCAATAGAGAATGCAAGAGCAAAGAGTGGAAGTATTTGGAAGGGGGGCACAAAAAAAAAAAAAAACACAACCAAAACAAACAACTTATATCTACATGTGTTTGCAGCAAGGTCAGCTTGAACCCACACAGACATAACAAAATGATTGTGGTGTTCTCAATAAACAACAAGCTCATAACAACAACAGCCCTCCACAGCACAGCCTTGGGTAACAACACATTCACCCACCTTGGAGTTTCCCTCTCCTATATTCTGTTCCTAATTGGAACATTACACAACTCCTAATAGTTAAGAGTTAAATGTCAACCTCTAAAAAGATGCTGGAAGTAATAGAATTTTTTAGTTCCCTCTTACAGTGAAAAATTTGTGTTCAAAATTAAAGAAGTAAGAAAATATAGAACTTCCAAAATGAGTTCTTGACATTTTTGGGAGAATTCTTTTCATGGGTCTGGTTTCAAAACAGAGCAGAAGTATATGCTCGATTTTTATCCTAACAACATAAAATCCATTATACTAAATCATTTCCCCACAGAAAGATTTCAATATATATGAAACTGTCAAAAATCTCTATTATACACATAAAGGGTACTATGTTATACAGCAAAAAAAAGAAAAGAAAAAAAAAAGGTAATATAAAACCTACAGAGGAATGGGAAAGATAAATGAACATCTACCACAGAGGCTGGGCAATTCCTAAATGGCAAAGGGTCAGAAAAAAAATTCGGGTTATATTGTGAAGCACTTCCATTATCTTTGTGACTGAATAGAGCACAGAGACTGCTATCAATAAACGTCCATACATGTTTTATAGTTTGGCTCACGCCACAGCCTATTTCAGTTTTCAGTGACTTGAAGAAAAAAAAACAAACAAAGCAGTCTTACCATCTTTTTAGGAAAACACTACTAAATGAACTATTCTGTACTTTGACTTCAAAAAAGACTGAATTTAAACCTCCTGAAATGTGTATCCACAGAACTACCAGTATCTTCCTTTATGGGCTAATAAAGAAACCCAAAGGAAACATAAACCATATGCTAAGTTAAGCACATGCTGAGACATTAGTCACATCTCAGTTTTTCTTCTTAGAATTGCTTTAAAATATTTTTGTCAAATAATCATAAATCATCCTGAATTCAACAGAAGTTGAAAGGAAAAACAACTGATTGTAAAGACTAAATTTCCCATTTCCAAATATAAGCCTGAAGCCACAGGGGTCTGAATTCTTTTGCTAGCTCCAGTGGTCTTTGGCTGATGTACCTATATTAACTGAGATGGTTATCTGAACAAGCACTGATAGAAGGCAGCTAACAACGTGTTCTGATCTCTTTTCTCCTTTTCCTCCAGTTTATTTCCTCCTACCTGAAATAACATGTGCTTATTACAGGGGCTGAAGAAGCCTCTGAACTTCTGATTCAAGATCTTTTCCAAATCTCAGCCTCTAACACCTTATAAACTTTCTGAAGTCCCTTTCGTAAAGCAATACAGGGATCACTTACTCTTATTAGTCTCTTTTTACTGATAAGAATCAGAATTATAGAACACTGACATTGTAATCTATGAAACAGATATGATGTGCACAGACAACTAATGTGAAGTCCATTCTGACAATCCCAAAGTAATTGTGTGATCTCAACCTCAAAATACATGCTTGCTTTGTTTCCTAAGAACATTTGTCAAATGCAGTGGAACACTATTAGCAGATATTTGACTCATGTCACTAGATTTTCTTCATGTCCACTTGTTACTAAACAGCAGGAGAATCAGGCCATCTCCAGAGTCAGCAATAAACACTGCCTTCTCTTAACAACTTAACCAGAGAAACGCTGAGCCACTTTGTAGAGACAGTTTACCTTTTGTGCTATTCTATAATAAATCCAAAGTCATTTCTGACCAAACTTTTCCAGATGCAATTCTTTAGTAATTCAACCTACCTGCAGCTTTGTGAAGCCCCGCTAAGAGCAGTGGCTCATTTAAGTTCAGAAAGATGTGGTCAGGTGGGTGCAAAAACTCACTCCGGCTGTGTGGCAGAAGACATATATACTCTCCAATGCAAAAATAAAGGCAGTGGCTAAGACGATAACCTGTGACTCACAATTCTCTCTTCTATTCTCTGATCTACAACTGACATTCTTTGTTGCACTGGGCTGATTTTTCCAGCATCTCAGAATGTGAAATGGGAAGACCAGTCCTTGCTTCATCCCACTCCACTATACTCTTCACAGGGCTTGCCTATCACCAGAAATTATGTGACTACATTAATACGACGTTTCTTGTCAATGCCATATTTTGCCATACTGAGATATCATTATACTACTAGGCACATCAGCAGTCTGCCATCTAATTTAGATAATGGATAGTCCTCTCACATCTAGTACAATAATACACCTATAATCTTTAGAACAGGAGCTTTGAAAAGAAATAAGCGTTTGTCTACAAAGCATGAGTGAGGCTTCAACTGCAATGTCACACAGTCACCGAGAAACAATTGCATCTAAAGCATGGTCAAAAAACACAGACTAGAATGCATTAAAAAAAACCAGTGGTGGCAAGCAGACATTAAGCTACAGACTAATAACTTGACGTCCACCTCTTCCTGGAAAGTTACTGTAACAATACATAGGGGAAAGCATCACTTTTTCTCTAGAAAGGAAAATAATCTTTTTGGTTTTAATCCTAGAGTCCCATGAGAGATTATCAAAGTCTACACTATAATGGCTAAATTCAAAAAAGAAAAAGCACAAAATGAGACAAAGACTTGATCCTGCATAGTTACAAATATTCTATCCTTGAACTAAAAAAGCACATCTGTCATTTCTCGAAGTTAACGAATATTCCTCATAGACCTCAACAAAAGCATATAATTGCTAAGATTTAAGTGTGTGCTTAAGTGCTGGGTAGAAAATACAGTTTTCAAGATTGTGCAGAATCAAGAATGACATTTAGAGACCTAGCATATGGCAAGAAACAGAATTTAAACAGGAGCTATTTCATATTTAGCTGATTTTGTGATAAAGTAAATTCTAGAGTTCACTTAGATGTTTTCCTCTTCTCTTGTTCTTTTCTGGCAAACCAGAAATGTATACAAACATATACAAGACTAAATATTTGCTCTTATGTATCACAGAGAATTCACGCTACAGGAAAAAGGCTTTTCTAAGGGTTGGAAGTGATCTTTTCTTGACCATACTTTTAGTATTATAAACTGAAAATTTTTTACCACTGATTCTCTATATGATTAGTTTTCTAAAAGAAAACTTTTATAAAGAAGAAATAGAAGTTATTACATTTCTAGACGTTAGAGATGAACAGCTTGTATGCCAATTCCTTTTCCCACTTACAAGTTTGAGTAGACCTACATGAAGTTCAATAAGGCCAAGAACAAGGTGATGCACTTGAGACAGAGCAATCCCAAATATGTGCACAGACTGGGAGAAGAACGCTTTGAGGGCAGCCCTGTGCAGAAGAACTTCAGGGTCCTGGTGGATGAAAAGCTGGATATGAGAGAGCAGTGTACTCCTGCAGCCCAGAAGGCCAACTGCGTCCTGTATTGCATCAAAAGAGGGGTGGGTAGCAAGGAGAGAGAGCAGACTGTCCTCCCCTACTCCACTGTCTTGAGGCCTCATTTAGTGTATTGTGTCTAGGACTGGGGCTCCCAGCCCAAAAAAGGCACGGAGCTGTTGGAGTGGGTTCAGAGGAAGGCCACAAAGATGACTGGGGAGCTGAAGCCTCTCCTCTACATAGAAAGGCTGAAGCAGCCTGGCTCATTTAGCCTGCAGAGGAGAAGGCTTCAGGGAGACCTAATATCAGACTTGCAGTTCTAAAAGGGAGCTTATTAACACGAGGAAGATCAACCTTTTACATAGTCTGAAAGTTCTAGGACAAGGGGAAAGGGTTTAAAACTAAGAGAGGGAAGATTCAGATTAGATACCAGGAGGAAATTCTTTACTCAGTGGCAGCGAGGCACTGGCATAGGCTGCCAAGAGAATGTGTGCATGTCCCATCCCTTGAGGCACTCAAGGCCTGGCTGGGGGGGGCTCTGGGCAGCCTCATCTGGTGGGTGGTTGGAACTAGGTGATCTTTGAAGTCCCTTCCACTCTAAACCATTCTGTGATCCTCACTTCGTATCTCATTATTCTGATGCTGAAGTTTCAGACTGCCTAGGAATAACCTAATTTCAGTGTAATTTAACCAAGCCCTGGTAAACATGGAAGAAGATATTGAAATAGATGATTTCCACTACACAATGGGGATAGCATCATATGCTCCTTTGATAGATAACTGAAGCGTGCTTTCATCTTAAGAGAAAGTATTCCATGTGCAAAAAAATAACCGATAGTAGCATTATAGCTACTTACTGCTGTGGGTAGAAAAATAAGCCATGTAAAAGCAAGGAGCAAAAACAAGAAATAAATCAGTAAATTACACAAAGATGTGCAAAAGAAAGAGAAAAATAGCTACTACTCACTTTTCACATACACAGTAATTTTATTTGGAAGTCTTAAATCTCCACTAATTTCTTGGGGCACAAGAAAGATGATGGATTTAGAATTTGTGTTGGTCTAACCTCTATATCAAATAGATATGCAGACATGAGAAAAGCTACCTTATGACTGCTCTCAGCCTCCCAAATTGCTTGAATTACTTTGTGCTGCAGAATATAGGGGGAAAAAACCTCACACCTTTTTTTTTTTTTTTTTTTTTTTTTTTTTTACACACACACACACAAATATGTATGAATATATATATATATGAAGCTAGGAAAAATGTAATGCAGCATTCTTTAAACCCTTTCATGATTCTTTAGACAGTAAAATTAGAAAAGATGACAACAGTAACCTGCATAGGTATCTGAAAACACTGAAGTACAAAAGAAGGCACTCTTTGTTTCAAGCTGAGACCAAGGTTGTCTCAAACCAGCCAATAATCACCCAATTCTTATTGTTCTACTTCTTTTTTTTTTTCCACGTGATTGCGCACCAGTAGTATAGAACTAACACTGTTATAAATCTGGATAACAGAAGTTGGCTTTGGAGCTTATTGTAGTGAAAGAAACACCTCGTTTCAATATAGCATTTGCAATTACTACATAAACAAAATTATAATTGTGTAACTACTGCTGCTGTGATCTGAAAGGATTTTTTTCTCCCTCCCAGAAGCATCCACAAAGTTAGGTAACTCTAGAGATAAACTACCCAAACACTCAAAAACAGTAGCTTATTCAGGAGATTTTTCCAAAAATGTCACATAAGCTCAGATAAAGCTGCCTGGGTATTAGAGAAAATCATGTGTCTGAAAGAGTAAGATGAGTTTTTTTTCCTACCTGATGACTTTACTTGCCTTTTTTTTTTTTTTTTTTCTCCTTCTTCCCCTCAGCTAACCTTACTTACTTTCTGAATAAAGTGTTGGTCCTTGGAAACGATGCAATTGTTTCTGATAGGCTATTTGCAATGCCAGGCAAAGTGTTCTTAAGATTATCAACAATCATATATTTAAAAAGTTTACTCACCCAACTAACTTTAGGGTCTCTAGCTACAGAACACACCTTCTCAGTAAGCAGGCTTCAACCAATCTCCCTTGGAAGGTTATACCCAGTGAGTTCCCTCAAGTCATGTGGGAAGCCCAGGTGAATAGCTTGCACCTGTGCTCCCTGGGGCCAGCCACCCCCTTCACCAGGTGCTCAATCACCATTTCAGGCCATGACATAACAGGGCTCTTACAGACAAGCTTTCATATTTCTTCCTTAGAGATGGAAGAGGCAGGTCCCAGTCACAGCTGCGGAAGTCCATTGCCAGCTGAGAACACTGAAGGATTTCCCAGAGGGCAGAAGAGCACCATTTTCTCCTGTCCCAATGGGATTCTTGCTATCTCTCTCTCTTGGAAAAAGGTTGGGAGGCAGCCTTTGCACCATGAATAGCTCTGAGATACTATTTATGTTTACAAAATAAGCCTTACACCAGACAAGGATAAGAATTTCACACTGTCCAAACAGATCAGTTATTTTTTAGGTTGCTCACAATAGTAAGTATAGCAAAAGCACTTAGGCTGTGTGTCAGACACAACTGTATGTCATACTCTCCAAACCAGTGATATAGAATAACTGGTAGCCAATCATCATCATGTTTTGCAGCAGTTTAGAAGTCTTCAAAAGCAGTCTCACATACAAGCAAAGCTGGACTAGTTGAGTGAACACATCTCAATCCTAGATAACAGAGGCAAGTACTGCAACAAATCAATCATAAATATTGTGCTGAGCAAAGAAGTGAAGACAGCATGGCAGGCAATTGTAGTTGCCTTCTTGGGAGCACCTGCATTCAACTCTCTCACCCACCACAAGGCAGTCTGACTCACATGTGACATAGCTACCATTCCTTAGTAATGGCTCAGCACCATTCCTTAGCTGACTTTTTACTTCAGTGATTTCCTATTTGATAATATCTTTCTTCTTATACTGCTATCCATTCTCAACTTCTTGTTGATTAATTTGCCTTATGGACATGTGCCTTTATTCCTTCCCCCTCTGTCTTATTTACTGAAGCCTCATACTTTATTCTCTCTACCCTCCTCAGTGATCTCTTCCCTCCATGTGCATTCAAAGGGTTTTAATGCTGCCTGGCCCAAGGTTTTTAAAAGATCAAAAAATGAGGCTGCACAGATATTGATTTATAACTTATTTCTGCAGGTGATTGAAATTTAGATTAACCCAAATGGTTGCAAATGACAACCATATCTCTATTCAACAGAACCCCTGTTTATCTTCAGATACCAAGAAATATGTGATTTAGTTGTAGAAATCAGTGCTTCCAAAACGTATTTCAGTGTTTACTCTTGAACTGTGTTTAACTTTATGTCTTTTATTCTAAATCACTTTACTCTTCTTAAAAGTTGGTAATGATTTTACTATTATGAGATAGTCCTCAATTCTTTCTCACACTGGAAATTATCTTGATTCAAGTCTACCTTGTCAAATTAAGTACAAGCACGTTGGAAAACCGCTTCAGAGCAGTTCATTTCCTTCCCTTAAATAAAAATAAAAGAAACAACGGTTTGACATTTCTTATGTTTTTGGGGGCCTAGCTACATCATACCCTGGACTTAAAGGTACATTTTAGAGGGAATTTTTTCCCTTCAAGATCTCCCATTATTTCTCTCCGTCAGACAGATTGTGCCAGCTACTCCAGCTGCCTCTTCAGCCTTCCTCTTCTTCATACTGCATTTCTGCTCAGTAGTTCAACAAAGGCATGATAGTCTATGAAACTGTTATCAATGCAAGAATAGCCTGGCCTTTGCAAATGGCCACCTCAGACAATTGGCTGCCACACATCAAGACCCTCAGCCAAATGGCCCCATGCAGGAGAAATCACTGGCCAGCAACTGCCTCAGGCAAACAGCAGTTTGAATGTGCACCCATCTGTGCCCAGGTGCCCTGCAGTATCACAGGTTGCAGACACAATTAAATCAGCCAGCCCAAAAGAGGGAGGTTTCCTTTCCCATCAGTATGGCAAGACTTGGCTTCCAGGCCAGGTCCAGGCTAACTCTGCAAATGACCTCTCTGCAGCATGGGCAGAGGGCTCCCCACACACAGGCTTCTCTGGTAGGCTCCTGGTTCTAACAGCATCACTGCCTTCCAATTGCCTTGAGGCCTACATCAGCAAGCCTGAAACAAGCCACCCCTGTTCCTGCAAACCCACAGTGTAAACTGGAAACTAAGAGATAAATTGTGGAGATCAACTCCAATCCCAGAGGCTGAACCCACAGCCATGGTGACCAGAGGGAAACATAACCCACATCTAAAAGGAGAGAGCCAACAGCACTGTGTACTTCCACAGCTGTTCAATGTAACTTCAAACAAGAAGCACCAGCTCCAAGGACAAGGGGGAACAGGAGGAAATCTCAGTCCTTTCTCAGGACATTTTAGTTAATACCTGCTGTGACTGTAAGTTGGCTCATAAAAACAAATCTCAGCATAAAATATTAAAGTCTTCCCAGGGAAATCTTTAACTCCCCTACTGCACTCAATCTTTTTTGTTCTTTCCATCAGTGCTTTTTAAATAATTAACAGCAGGTAAAAATTATCTTCCGCATTAATAAAATTCCTAGCACTCTTAAAAGAGCAGCTCCACCACTTACAACCAAGTGATGCACTGGGCTGCTTTACCCTTTATATGTAAACTTGTGGCTAAAGGGCAGTCTTTTCCCCAAGTAAAATTGAAGTTTTCCATCCAAGAAATATCAAGAGACTCACCATTCCCAGGACTAGTTCCTGAGGAGATGTGGGCTGCAGCTGGTGCCTCCTCCTGCCACCTCTCCCAGGCATTTTCTGTCCTTCACCTTGCATTCACCTTCCCCTTTTGCCTTGGCAGCTCCCCCAAGCCTCTTGCCATGGGAATCCCCAATTACACACCTCTCCTTGGACTCTCAAGCCCCAGGAACCACCTCCTGAGAGCTCCTTTCTTCTAGGAACAACCTCTGTTGAGTCATGTGCACAGATGGCCCAGGCTCCCATGAAGGGGCACCTTGCCAGCTGCCTCACAGCATCCCTATCAGATCAAGATGGGTCTCAATTGGTGCCAGTGCTGCTGCAGAGCAAACCCCACGGCATGAGCATACCACAGATCACCACCAAGCACCTTGGTGAATTCCTCATAATTTATGCCAACTGAAACGTAGTTAAAAATTTTGGATACATCAATGGAAAAATTGCTCTGGTTCTCCAGTTTGCCAGTGTTCAGTAAATAATATTCAGAGTGCTTACTTAACAACTACAAATTAAGTTGAAACAGGTCATCCTACCATGATAATCTGCAGAAGATTTCTAAACAGAAAAGTACATATCAACTGGTATATCGGTCCTTGAATGTGGACCAAAAGATATTTTCACTGTCAATACACTTCACAGTGATGCCTTTGCAATTTAAGTACCATGCTTAATCTGTTTTCATAGGCCTCCTCTTTAATGGCACAGGATGGAAGTGACATTAGGGACATTTTCCTCTCTACATCACAGACAACACAGGCTTAACTATGTGAACTCCAAGATATGGAGATTGTTGGTCTTAGTACAGAGACATTTAGCAGCTGCTGAGGCATAACTATGTATTTACTTTCCCAGCAATGTCATTTCTTACACAGTGATCGGTGATGTTACTATGGTTTATAAAGTCATCATAAAATTATTTAACGTAACTCAACTTGAAAAGCTCTCTCTAGTACTGGCTAATAATAATTGACTCATACACTAAGCAAACTTTTGTTAATAATGGAGGTATTCTTATTTTTCTTAATTACTTTGCAGATAAATACAACTCTTTTTAACCTCTGTGAGAACTTGCTTTAAGAACTTACTTTAAAAGATCACTTTATTTGCCAGTTACAAAAACATTAATTTTTCTTTCTTTTACAGAGAAACACAGAAATTTCCAAGGTGACATAATAATCTAATAGCCATCTAAATGTGAGACACTGTTAAGAGGAAATATCTTTTTGAATTCTGAGAGCAAGTGCCACTGAAAAACAATGTTACATTCAATTAGGCAAAGAGCAATGTGCAGGAAAAAATGGTACACTGTCTTGTATTTAAAATCGCGTGGTTCAGTCATACAAAAGAATATGAGTTTGTCAAGCTATTTCATTCACAACAGAAAACAAGGACAAAAAGGAAATCCAGAATAATATATAGATAGATAGATAGATAGATAGATAGATAGATAGATAATGATTTCAGGAACTAATTTCTAAAATATATTTCTATGTTTGTTTTATATAAACTTTCTATTTGGCTGTGTTTTCATAAAAACTGCCTAACTGAAGTTAAAAGTGTTTTAACCAAAAATTATGTATTTTCTCCAATTTTATTTTGGTTAAAAAAAAAAAAAAACACAAAATAAGCTACTCAGATTGAATTCTTTGGATTGAAATAATCTTATTCACAAACTGTGTTTAAAAGATGGATGTTTTCATCTTTGAAGAAAACCCTAATACGACATCTTTGCTTCTTATGTGACAGCCCTTTTAGGGGACAGACAGAGCACAGGAGTTTTACACACCTATCTACTATCCAGAAATAATTAGGTAATTACTGTGACTCAATAGTTTCCTGGGAAACAGGAGTTGGTTTGCAAGCCCTGGCTATGAAAGCACAGAAAACAGCATGGCTGTTTACAACCCCATCTCTTCCAGGCCAGGTATATATTTTTAAGTAAAACAAACAACACTTGCACACCAAACTTACATTGTTCATTTTCCCTTCTCCGAAAAACTAATTTCAAAATTTCAAAGCTCTATACAGGTGCTGCAGTGCAGCAGAAAGGAGAGACAGTTTCCAAAATCCTCCAGATGTGTCACAAGAATGGTTTGACATACGCGAGTACATTTCATCTCTGCTTTTGGGAGAAAAGGAGAGGCCAGAAAGTCAATAAAGCATCGTCCCTTTGACTTCAGAGGAAGTAGGATTGTGTCCTGCCTCTCATGATCACGTTCTGGGGATTAAAAATGAATTTTAAAAATGAATTTATACCAAGTAAGCGATACCTCTTTGCATGGGTGTCTGTCATTTGATACAGTGAAGTTATTAGCAAGTTGAGATGAAGGATATCACAAAACTGTGCTCTAAAAAACCCCTTAAGGTGTCTGGTTAACATTCTGCAGAAGGTTATCAAACAGGTCAGGAGATTTTCATGGACAAAGTGTCTGCATAGTGATAAGGAGCGTGATGGAAATAGTGACAGAAAAAATTAATCTGCTTGTCACCCTGAATAGCTCTAGAGACATCCTTGTGTAGTTTTACTGTCATGGGATGAGAGATAAATTAGCTATATGGCACAACATCATGCTGATTTTCAGGAGGGCATGGTGAAGGTGAAATGTATACCTTCTGCTCATGAATGTCAATCTAACTGAAGCCTTGGAAGCATATATTGCTGTCAGGCTGCTAAGAAACAAAAACAAGTTGTCTGGGTACTTGCCTTGAGTGAGAACTGAATGAAGTTTCCTGTTCAGAAAATAAAACAATCTGAGATCCCCAAAACATTATATGGTATAACATAACAGAAGTATTTTGAAAGCTTTCCTTCAAGGCTGAAGGAATTCTTTAATGCTGGAAAAAATAAAATCATCACTAGTTAGAACCTGATACCAAATCATAAGGTTAAGGAATAAGCAATTAGAGTAGACTGTGGGATTTGTTTTTTCAAATGCATTATTGGGATATTCCATTTTTTTCTAGATTTTTGCACGCTGAGGGCTTGATGCTTTTCCTTAAACAAGCCCAATATTCTATTTCACTCTTGCTTGTTGACTGCTTGTATTTCTCACCATACTGGAATACTAGAATATGAAAAATGCTTCTACAATTTTGTAATATATAAATAATTAGCACGACAGAAAACGAAGCAAACATAAGCAACTCTGTGAAGGATTGCTTTATCTTCTAACATACAGACATAAAGGTGCACACACACATTTTTCCCTCGAACATCAGTAAGTATGTTCTTGGATTACATTCTAGTTCCATAATCATTTCCTCTTACGCTAATAATTGTCACTCTACAGCAAACTGGTTTTTGGCCTTGCCAAAATTATTAAGCAACTTCATGGTTTCTAGGCTGAAAGGAAAACCCACATCACAGAGAAGTTGCTGACAGGTCACATGAATTCTGGTGTCGATAACTCCTTATGGCACACATGAGAATAACCAGTACTGCATTGCCTGGTGGGATATGAAGGTACTGTTGTTCATTGCCTGTGACTGGCAGCTGCTACAGAAGTGTGAAAGTCAGCTCTAAGTAACTGTAAGTTGAATATGGCAGCTTGAGAGGTTACTGACCTATATGGGAATCACATACAGAGGTTTCTAACTTAATATCCACTATGCAAATTGAAAACACTTTTCAGCTGAAGCTAAAAGAAACATTTATATTAGTCAGAAAATGAACCAAGACAAAGACTTAGAATATTATAGAATTACAGCTCTAACAAATTTCTAAAATATGCTTGGGATTGAGCTTGTTTTTATCTTTCAAAGCTAATAGGTGCTGATGGCATCATTTCATACTATACTATGTGCAATCAAAAATGTAATCATTGTATATATGAAGCCAAACATCCCTTAAGAGCATCATCTGACATATGTCACTCATATGAAAGAATTTCATAAAGGACCCACGTTTTAAGCTGTACAAACAGACCTGCAAATGCATTATCATAGGCAAAAGGTCAGGTTTTCCTGCTTTTTGTTCTCTACACTATTTCTGAAAGAGCAGGGCAACCACTTCACTAATGTCAGGACATGTTTGGCATGCAGGTGTTACTACAGAGGAAATTTGATGCCTTTTACCTTTTTCTACAATTAAAAATCCCTCACTTAGAAGACGCCACAGTGCAGTGACAATATTTGGATGGCTCTGTGGTCTTTCAAACACAACAACAGTTCAAAAATCACCTTCTCAAAACACTGCATGTGCTTGATTCTCTCATGCAATGCACAAAACAAGACTTAGCTACTGCTGAAAAAAAAAAACAACGTCCAGTTTTTCACTGAAAAACAAGAATGTTGCCATTTATGGTCGAAGAAAAGGCACTGGTTAATGTTACGGACTGACCTGCCCACAAGAAAGCTGTTGTAAAAAATCAAGAAGTAGAAATGGAATTCTAAATGTAACTGAAAAATCATGCTTTTAATGTGTTCTTGAAGAATACATGCCAGTGCATAAAATCAAAGTGAAATCTTTCTGCTCCTTCAATTATAAGAATATTATGCTCCTTTTCATAATAAAGGGAGAAAAAAATAACTTTGCACTCCTCCATTACAGCACTTTACAAGACTGAAAATATTTCAGTTTTCTAATTCCTTATCAGTTGGAAATGTAAGTGAAATGCAAGAAATATTCAGACCCCCAAGAAAAAGATTGCATGTGTCTTTTGTCTTACTTGTATCAGGTCACATAAATTAAAGCAGAAAAAGGGTAGCGGATTGCTTATTTGTTTGGAACCGAACACCCCTCTAGTTTTTGCTCCTTAGAATGCTCCAGTACTATGATGGTACCTTACTGCTCTTCTCAGATGTTATTTCAGTACAGTCCCTTCCTTTCCCTTAATTGTGATATGCTAACATTAAAACAAAGCTCCTTGGACTGCATAACTGAAGTCTTTCCTTCTGGGTGAAGTCTGCTGGGATTTTCTACCATTCACCCCACAAAGCACTTCACATGGCAGAGTAGCTCACCCTGGCTTCATCAAGGTGTGGCCTACCCTTCAGTTAAAAACTGTGATGAGCATTGTATAGGATCAAACTCTTCAAATCCTCTCCCTGAGTACTTTTTCAGTGTTCTAGCTGGAACAGCCACCCCACAGATGAAAGACCTCAAGTGAAGAAAAGCTATCAGAGCACCAGAAGAATAACAGTTCTGGAAAGGGAGACACTAATGTAGACTTAAATCCGTATAGGGAGTTCAGACTGCTAAGTGATTTTATACAAAAGATTTTAAAAGAAAAATAGAGTCTATTTTCCTAATGGAGCAAGGGAAGAAATCAATCACAGAAAAATTGTGTCAGACTGGTAGTATCAAGGCACTACTTTTCAGTCTTGTGTGGTTATGTGCATCCTAACTCCCATTTCTAACAAATATCTGGCCAGTCTTCTCGTAAACATCTCCAGAAAAGAGAAGCTTCCTTTTCACATAACTTGTTACAAGGTTTTTCTAACCTTCAACCTGGATTTTCTTCCACATCAAAATGTTTTGTTATTCTGCCCAAAGTATAAAGAACAGTTTGCTATCACCATCTGCATGAAAAATGTTGCAAATAGGGGTACAATTATGTTGTCTATTTTTTCTTCTATATTAAACATTACTAATTCTTTCAACATCATTTATATTCTATGTTTTGTAAATTCTTATCTCCCTTGTCATTCTTTCTCTGACTTCCTCTAACTTATGCACATTCTTATTACATGACAGAACAGGTGGTTTTATAAGAATACCACATTGTTGACCTATATTCAGTCACCGTCCACTCCAAAATCTTGGTTCAATGTTCACAGTGTGCAAGCAGTTATTACTCTCCATTTTTCACTCCTGCTCATCCCTTATCCCTCCCTAGGTATAGAGCTTTGAAAAGCTGAACTTGGTCTTGTTGATTTAGGGCTTACCTTCAAAGTAAGATGTCCATTATGAATTCCAATTTTGTCTTCTCTTGTCCCTACAGCATAACAGCCTGACGTCTTCTCTACATTTGACCAATTCAACCTCTATTTCATTATCTGAGTCCTTAATGAAAATACTTAATAGAAGTGGAGGTTCAGCCTTACTTTAAATAATCTTTCACTCTGTCACTAAACTACAACCACATGTGAGTAGGTTTTAATTCACTGTGTGCAGTGTTTTCATGCTGGATATATTTCCCTGTGCTGTATATAAAGATGTGAAAAATGTCAAAAGCTTTACAGAAGTCAAATTGTCAAATTACATGTATACATACATATACACACACGGTGTCCATTGTCCTGCCCGAAAAAGAAATCAGAATGATTTGGGTTGGAAAAGACCTTTATGATCATCTAAGCTCCAAGCCCCTGCTATAGGCAGGGACACCTCCCACTGGACCAGGTTGCTCACAGCCCCATCAAGCCTGGTTTTGTACACCTCCAGAGAGGAGGCATCCACAACCTCTCTAGGCAATCTGTTCGAGTCTTGCTACCCTCACAGTAAAGAATTTCTTCCTAATATCTAGTCTAAATCAGGTTAGTTTGACACAATTTGTTTTTCACAAATCCATACAGTGGATGGTTTTGTGGTTCAGTCCTTAGTTGTTTGTTTGTTTGTTTTTAATAACTTCCTCATCTTCTGCAGCTGATAAACTGTCTGATAAATAACTTTCCCCAGAACATTTCCTGGGGCTGAGGTTAACCACTCAAAAATTTTACCACATATGTCATTTTCCTTTCTCTTTTTCACACCTTAAAATTTTAAGTAGTAACTTTATGAAACTTTATCTAGTAATAGAACCTATTCTCCAAAAAAAACATGACTGAAGTCCCAGAAAGTGATCTGTATATAAAGTACTATTTACCTGAACAATCCCAGGAGTCTCATAAGGGTCCATGGCTCATCTAGTGAAACTGCCAGAAAAAAGATAAAGAACAATAGGGATTGCTTATTCTAGTAAGAATATGAATTAGAAGGGACATGCTGGATACAAATGAGTGCACAGCATAAAGAAGTTAAGCCAACTGCTCCAATTAATCCTCCTGTGATGCAAAACAAGCAATCAAGCATTAAAACTGAGAAACATACCTCTTAATGATTAAAAAAATAAAAATTCTGCTCAACTTAAAAGGACAGCATAGGACTCTTGCAAAGTATTGCCAGTAATAGTGGAAAGTGCCTACAAGAAAGGATTAGACATTTCTGTAGCATATCTGTTTGCTTCCATAGCCAGAAGCAAATTCTAACCCCTCCACAACAGATCAGCACAAGATCAGTTTGACTTCTTAATCCAAACCCAGGTCACGGCCACAGGAAACTGTAGTTAACTCCAGGGTCTCAGCACTGTCCTTAATGCTCCAAGAGCTGACCATGACCACAACTGGCCTCCTCACTCTCCCAGCGCACTCCTGTACTCAGGCTTGCTGGACACCTGTGGCTGCTGGCTGTGCTTACCTTCCTCTCTCCTTCTTCCCAGTAGTTTTGTTGCGTTTTGCTTTTGCTTTTTGTTCTTAACCACTTTGAAGCCACAGAGCACCTGATCAGCCTTCACAACTCTGGAGTAAATCCTTCCTCCAAGATCAGAACATCAGTTACATGATTGATCAGCAGAGCAGTGTTTAAAAGCTGCCAAATCTTTACTTTCCTCACAGCTTCCATGTCTGCTCTGCTGTTCTCATCTCCATGCATTCACTTCCACAACCCATTGGGCCCTTTTTCCCTTCTACAATGTTAATCTCTTAACTGACAAACTGTGGGGAAGGACCTATTTAGCCTGGGACCACACATCAATCAACATATAACTTGCTCCCCTCTTTCTCTATAGCAGTCCACTTTTTTTGTTGTTGTTGTTTTAACTAAACCTAAACAGCCTTACACTCTTTGTTTTAATATCACTGCAGTGTCCATTTCAGTCCAACTTCTATTTATGCTCTCACTGTACCCCTATCCTTCTTGTCCACCAAGCCATAATTTACTGCACACTGCTCAGTTTGCCCTCAAGATAGAATTATTAATTTCCTCGGGGTTTTCTATAGCACCTGCCAGGATGATATTAGTACTTCATAAATATTAGAGGCGCTGTGAAATAAATGCCATTTTCTCAAGAAGGAATGACTTTCCTCACTACAGACTCTTCTAGGCAAAGAACCAGGACTAGGGGAAGATTATGCCAGTACTGCACAGGAATTGAGTGTGCCCACACAGAGTATCTCACGCTTAGCTTTACTGAACCAAATAATGCAACCCTGTTGTCATCCATTCAAAGAACATTTACTACTGATCTGATGCACAGCTACAACTCAGCACTTCTGCAGCAAATCAAACCCCAGGGTCCATAATGATGAAAGATCACAGAAGCAACCATAAGAAAAGGGCTTAGTTCCTCCAGAACTCCTCCAGAAGAATATGCTGACAAAGGTACTGTGCAAAGCAGCACACCAGTGCACCATTCAGGTGATCCTGTAGCAGTAAGACATCTCTTTGGCCTGCAGTCTTGGGCCATGTACACTACCCAGGCTACTAGTCCACTCGACACATTTTTCTCTTTTGACTTAACATTTATTCCTTGGTTTTCCAATATCTGCTCAAGAAACGGCTTTCAGTCCACTTCTATCCTTTATTCTTCCCACTCTGTACTTCCCTCTGGTCTGTGGTTATGTAATTAAGAGCAATTTCTCAATGCCATGCACATAGAGGGCTTTATTAAGGTTGCACAAGTATGTTGAGGGGCCAACTTTGCAAACGAAAACAACTTCTGAAAAATCTGTGATCGCATATACCAATAACAGCAGAAGTAATATATACTAATTCTTCACACATTTTTACTTAGTGCCTTGTAAGAGTCATCAGAAGGAATCCTAGGGCCCTACCCAGTAGGTGCTGTTTGCACACTGATTTTCTGCCCAGCAGTGGGTACTAACCAGCTGGGACAGCTAAGCCAGTCAAGTAGAAGCACTCTTGGAACAGCAGTTCACTGCCATAGTTGAATGTGTGAGGATGGGCATGTTCCGAAGGATCCCATCTTTTTTTCCTGCAAATAGTCACACTATCCCTGTGTGCCCCACTACAGCTGGGCAATTAATTCTATCTGCCCACAGCGGAACAAGCTACAGCATTTAACCCCAAAGTTTCCTTGTCTGCTGAATTGTCCATACTACGCTTTTCCTCCAACTCTCTGCTGCAGGATCTCAGATGTACTACTGAGCAGAGAGACCTAAGAGTATCTAAGATCATCTAGAAAATAAAGTACAGCTTGGATGGTGCCATTACATTCAGTGACGCCTATACAGAAAAGACTCTTCACAATCACTAAAACAAAATCTTTTCTCTGCTGCTGCAGAATTCTGAACTAGCAGGGAAAAATACTAAAGGAGATTTTATTTTTTTTAAAGGCATGAAGAACTAAAAGAAAAAAAAATATGGAAAGAAAGTGAATGCAAATTACGTTTATGTAGATAGCAATTTATACCAAAACTTGTAGTGGAAACAATACACTGCATCAAGGGCACAGATTCATTATTAAGACTGTGTATCACTGGGACCTTTGTGGGGTGAATGCAAGAGGCAGTTTGTGCTTCAGCTGGAGTTAAACATGCCTGTCAGTGACTGAGATCTTTTTGTCAGATAATCAGCCATTGGTATCTGCTGAAAAGGGGACACTACTGTTTCTATTTGTTTTGCTTTCAATACATTGACCTAATGTCAATGTATTGCAACCAGTGAATTTATTTAGAGATTTGCAGACTGACAAGATTTCATCTTTTTAGTGCCACAGTTCTGGCTAGAAAGACATGTGGGGGAGCAACTGGCTTTTTCAAAAAGCCCTGTGGATTTTGTTATCAAGGTTTAAGTACAGGTTTTATTTTTTTGAAATGGATTTATTTTGCTAGAGGAAAGGGGGATTTCTCTGTGTGGCTTCCAATAGAGCGTGCCCTTGAAAGATTAATGTTTGCCCGAGGACTTTTTCTGTTCCTCATCTTGAGTCTTTGCTGCTTTACTGAAGTTCACTTGCTGTGATGCACAGGAGGGCTTGCATCAGCCCTCTTCTCCCTTTTCCCCTGCTGCTGCCAACTTGAGCTCCTGAGGAAGACACTGAGGCAGCTGGGGTGTTCCCCTCATCCCCAGGGACAACTTCAACTCCTCTGCACCAGAAAGAAGCTGGACCAGGGCATAGCAGTGAGAAGCTGGGCCCTCCTTGTCAGCTGGAACACATTAGGGACCAGGGCCCAGGAAGATGCTGCTCAGGGAGTTGTGCTGTTGGCCAGGTGGGCAGCCTCAGGCAGCTACCAGAGATATATAAGTCAAGGCTGCTTGTTTCATCTACAACCTTAACTGTTCAAACCTTATTCAAAATAGTCAAAATAAAGGATTACAGAAAGCAGTAAGCAATCTCTCATGATGATCAGCACTTGTTAAAAGTGACCAGTTATCTCCCATACACCTTTACCACTACATTTGCCGTCCATCTCCCCACACTTTAATCCTACCTTAATCTATAAATTATAGTTTTAACACTAGGGTTTTCCAGGCAGCAGCTGCATGGCTATCCCCAGTGTCCCCACACAGGTGGTCCAGACCCTTAAGCATGATGAGAGAGTGGATGTCTTGTGGTACACAGCGAGTAAAGCAGCAGATGCCACCAAACTTCCCGTATCCGAACAGAATCCAATTCTCCATCAATGCAGTGCTTACTCAGCCACTGCTGGGCAATGCAATCTGTCTGGGATCTTTGGGTGTGCTACAGCCCTGCAATACTCTCTGGTATCAGGGGTTTCTGATGAAAATCAGATAGCGTGAGAATTTCCGTTTTCAACTGATTACACTTCAATAAATTCATTGAGGATTGCTTCTCAAGGAGATGAAATGCTGGTGACAGTAATGGTAAACTATACTACCTGAATAGCACTGTTCCCAAAACGCTGATTAAGAGAGCTGGTCACTTTGAGAAAATTAAAAACAAACCAAAAAACATTTACCACAGAAAAAACTACTAGTGCTGACTGACAAGCACCTGCCTTCTACTAAGGATTTCTAGGAAAGCAGAAAGTTATTTTAGTGAGCAAGTAGAGAGATCACCCTATTAATACAACAATAACTAGCAAGTTCCTGAAAATACACAAAGATGAGTAATAATCCCTCACACAGTGATCTTCAGGATCTTATGAACCACCTGCTTTGAATGAAGAAACCAAGGCACCTGAGGTAGGCAGTCCACCCAAAATCGCACAGTGATTGCAGGTGCTGAATACCCGGACAGCAGACTTACTTAAAAGTAAGTCTGTAAGTACATCTTCTCTACAGTTCGTTTTTTGTGAACATAGTGTTTAGTTAGCAAAAATGTATTTTCTACTTACTGGAAGGATACGTGACTATTCAGCAACTTGCATCATGATGTGTTTTTACTATTCATTTCAGTTGCACAAGTTGCAAAAGCCATTGCTTTTGTCTAGTCAGTAAAAAAAGCTTCCATCGTTCACAGGTTCAGCCTCCGTGTTTGTCAAATCTGTTACAAGAAAGATTCTGTCATTTACAGCATTTTTCATCTTGCTTAGCTCTAAACATCAGCAACTAGATTGAGACCCTTTTCAGAGTTCACAGGGGACTTTTACTGCTGTCAGACTTAAATAAGACTTGAAAATTATTTCTCAAAGCAAGATTTATTGGGGGGGTTAACACTGAATGACAAATGTTGAAGGAATAACAAAAATTTTGTATTGTGGGGTTTCTTGACCTGCCTGTTTATTTATGCTCGCCTTTCTCTATAACTCAAAGGCACAGCTCTTGATGCACCATTATGAAAACAAATAAAATGGTGCTGATGCTTCTGCTTACCCACATAAGAAAAATCAGCTCATGAAAAAGGCCAATAACTACATTGCATTGCTTTACCTATTCAGACTTGACAATGAATACCTACCAGCTCCACAGCATAAAAAAAAAAAAAAAAAAAAAAAAAAAAAAACCATGTCTTCTGGTAGTAAAAAGATGACGTATCTTGTACATACATCAGCCAGTATTTAAAAGCTCTGACTTTCTTGTCACAAAGAGTGACCACACAGAGTTCATAACTACTGTCATTTCAGTGCAAGTTCTAAATCAGAGGGAATCTGATGTGCTAAACATGCTTAAGATTACTATTGTTAGCAACAGCGCCTTTTCCCCAACGTTCTCCAGCTCCACTAGAAGAAAAACTGCAAGAGGCTTTATCCTAGTGTGCTTCAGAGTTCTGTGTAGGGCAATACATTTGTAGTCCAAAAGGTAGCCAAAATCCAATCGCTTCCTTGTATGCCCATCTCCTTTCTATGCATTCAGGTGACTGCTTCCAGTGTTCTACATAAGGATCTCAGCCACCCATGACACCCACACTGGGGAGGTAGAGCACAGCCTTGGAGCAGCCCTTTGCTTACATACACTGTGCCCAACATGACTGCTTGCTTCCAGACCATGGCCTGAGCAGCAATTTATACCCTCCTAGACTCCAGTGACTAAATTAGAAGACAAAGCTAAATTATACCTTCTCAAAACCGGCTAATACAAGCACTCTGTTGTACTTCATCATTCTTGAAGTTCCTCTTGTTCCGTGAATATCTTACTGGGAATAATTCATCTGAATAATACCACAGATCCAATCACAATTAATCCCTTTTATAACACAAGCATGCAGTGAAATCTTCCATTATCTCTGTGTCCTTACATTAGCATCAGCTGGAGCTGTTCTGCTGCAGCACTTCAGCTCCGACTACCTCACTGCTAACTCTGAGTGTTAATTGGTTGCAGTACTGCTGCTTCCTAGGTTTCCAATTTGTAGTGGAAAAAAAATTGTGTTTGTAGTGGTGCATTAGGCACAATACAATACAATTGCAATATAGCAATCACCTTCACAGACTCCATGTTGCTAGAGAAGTAAATGTTACAGTATTAAAAAGAAAACAATCAAAACTGCCCAGAATCCCCATCTTTTGTTTGCAGCTAACAGCCGTACTCTTGCACTTCCGTGAACGTCCCCCAGATTAATTTATTGGCTGACACATCCTCAGAAGCAGCTAATTCTAACTGAACTACACATCATACTTAGGGAAGTAAAACCTATATTGCAACCAGAACCCGATGCAATAAAATAATGTTATTCACTACCAGCAACCAAAAAGAACATATCAAAAGAGATCAACACAATCTGATACTGAGAGCATTGCAACAGGTTATTTTCAGGCAACCTGTTCTACAAACAGATGCACCTAATTAATACCCTGAAATTAATCCCTATGTTTCCAAGCAGATATTGCAAAATCAGACCTTCGTCTTGGGCCAGTATTTCACAGGTGTTCTGTAGTGGAACTCAGCATAAAACTTAATGCTGGTACAAGTTCTGCAATACCAACTCCTCACACTGAGAAATCAGATGCGTGATTTGAGGCAACAGCATCGTACACATCAGTTTCTGGATGTGCTTAGACAAAATCCAGTATAATGAATCCCCAGTCTGGGTCTTTGTAAGACAAATCCAGATGTGAACTCAGAAAGAAGACTAAAATCTGATTGCTCGATTATATGGTGGAAAAAGCACATCTTCCTAGAACCTCATAAATCCCTAACAATAAAGGGCTTTAATTATTTGTTAATTATTTGTAGTAATTATTGAGTAATTCCTCATGCATGAGATGGCAAAGAAAATTTAAAAAATATAATAAACAAAAAAACTCAGTTACTACCAGGGAATTTGTCAGTATGAGGAAATAAATTTATCAAAAAACTATTCTGTATGAATCATTTGAGTAGCACTGGTAAATATACAACCTCTTCCCAATTTCATTAGCTGCTGCCCAGCTCTCACACACAAAATGCCAGTGACTGCATGTGCAATAAATATTAATGGTTCATAAATTAAAGAGCATTATTCTTCTTGACATAACAACACTTTGCAAGGCCCCACGGAAAAATTACAGACAGTTTGTTGAGCAAGCTCTAATAGAAGAAAAATACGCCTTTGTTTCCACTTTTAAATGCATTTGTCAGGATTTATAGGGTATATCCAGAAGGCAATTAAGGAAACGTTTTACAGAAAGCTACCATATGCCCTCAAATAACAAAGAGCAAAAAAAGGAAAGTGCGATCTGAAGTTGATTTGATTTATAGATTTACATTTATAAAATGTAGATACTTTCAGTCTAAACAACTTGCATGGGGGGAGCTTGTGCACACATATCACAGGGTCTTCACAGGAAGCAGGCTACATTACTCACATTGTAGAACTATACTGCTACCAAGGCGTCATTCTTAGTTAGCAAGGACAAGGTGGACTGTCCCCTCAAATATCACTGGCTGCAAAATATCAGCACTGGGGCGTGTGTACAAACCCAAACAAGGCAGTAAACTGTGGTCTCTGCTGTCAAAATTCATACAGGCATTACTGCCAAGGGGAACTTCAGGGTACCCAGGAGGAACCCAAGACCTGTCCTCATGCAGTTACCCCTGACAAGCAACGTAACAAAAAGTCAAACAGAAAGGCTGGGAGGACTGGCAACATTGTCAGGGCAGAAACAGGAGCCAACAGCTTCTTAGCCTCATGGGGCTGGCCTAGAAGGGTCCTATTGAGTGAAGAATTACAGCATGTAGGAGAGAAAAAAGTAAGCCTGTGGAGAACTACATGGTGATAAAATGCTTAAATTAACAATGCTAGAACTAAATCTTGGTAAGAATCTTTTAAACACATATTAATATGAGTGTTCTCCTTGGTAATTCTGAACAGGTAAGGAAACATAAGAATTTGAGTTGTACAGACACAAAGATGCTGCACGGAATGAAACAGCAGAGTACAGACCTCCTGGACAAAGGATGTGAGGATGAAGGGATGCCAAAACAACCCTTACATCACAGTTTAAGCCAAAGCAAAGATAGTGATCTTCATGGTCTGCAGGAAAAATTGGAGGAATTGCCCTTTAGTGAGAAAAGGGTAAGAGATTGATTTGTTTATTTTTAAACTGTATCTTCAACAGTGCTGTCCAAAACGTTACAATATTTGCTTATATTTGCTAACTGCATCATCACTGAATCTGAGCCCACAGATATTTCCGGAGATAGCACATTACAGGAAAAAATAAAAGAAAATTTAGTTAACTCTCCAGCAAAGGTCTGTCTCTGGTAAAGGCAGTTCAGTTTGACAATAAGGATCAACTGGAGAGTATCAACAATACGACACTGAAAGCAGTTCATTTAGCTTCAGGATGAAAAAAGAGGACATGGAGAAAGGGAAAAGGATTGAAGGATGGTTGGTTTATTTTAAGGTGTTTTACAGTGAGTTCAAAGTTTATAAGACAACGACTGCAAAATGATGCTGGTTAAGAAAAAGAGTATGGAAGAAATTGCAAACTGAGAAGTACGAGGGACTGAGAGGCCATATAGCATGTCCTGAAGTTAGGCTTCAGTCACTGCTTTCAATCACTCTAAAGGTAAGCTCAGGGCTGCTAAGAGGACAGAGATTGCTAAACGTACAGGTAGATGAACTCAGAAGCTCAGACAAGGGAAATGCTGAATACCCTGAATTACCTGTCAATACCTGAAGCACAGTTTTCTGACAGGGTGGATTAAGCTGGGTCCTTGTGGAAGGACCCGGACACCAGCAAATACATTTGATGCAGCCAGCTTTTAAGTTGTCTGTTCCTCATTTTAGATGGGACTTGAGCCAACTGGAAAGGATGTGATTTGAGTTAATGCAGAGTAATACAGACATGGAGATATTGCTTCTTTCTCTGTGTTTAGTACACACAATATAGGATGGCATTTGCTTTGTCTCTCTCAAACACTGATTCACTACAGACAAGCTGAGGTGGGGATCAACGCACTTGGGAATGTGTAAAGAAAAAACATTTCTCACTTTGGGGAAATAGACAGGGGTATTAGATGTAGAAAGCATACAATGACAGAGAAAACCCAGAGATACAGAGCCCAAAGACACCTTGCAAGCACAATCTCATCACCTGCATTCACCGTAAGGACACAACACACTTTCCCTGGTGTTTAAACGACTTCTGGCTGTGCAAATCAGTAAAGTTAAAAGCCTCATCATTTCCCAGTAGGATAACGGATGAGAAAATATAGGTTCCTGAGGAAACACTAAGGAGCTTAAAGCGTAGCAGTCCAAAACTGAAGAATACTCACACCGTCTGTTTTTATAAAGCAAAGCTGTTTCTTCTGCTCACTTAATGGAAGTCCAGAAATCTCTCAGAGCAAAAAGAAGACACCACCTTAAGGGGCAAATAGAAACATTAAGCAGCATTAAGTTACTTGGACTTCATTTAGTTTCAGGTACTCAAAAGTAAATGACAGAACTCTCTTCAGGGCTCTGTTTCTGCAGTTTTACAGTGACCTCAGACTGGGCTTCAGTGCTGCTACTTCAGCAATTAATGTCTTTATGACTACAACATTTGCATTTGCATTCACCATCTGGGTCAGAGGAGTCATGCATTCAGCATCCAAAGAATCCCATGTGCCCATCATTTTTTTAAGATCAGCAAAAAATACCATCTCCCCATTGAAAGCAAAGAGTACAAAAGTGCAGAGCGCCTGCTTGCTACAACTGCAACTACTACCTGCCTCTGAAGTGATGAAATGTGGCAATGTGAATTAATTTATAGAGCAACAAAGACAAAAGAGTAGGAGATAGCACTTGGATGACCAAAAAAACAATTTAAAAAAAAACAACAAATGAAGATAAGGAATGTGATCTGAGGTACTCAGACCAAAAGGAATATAGATATTTCTTCTTCCTGCAGTAAATAAAACATGCCGTATCAGTTGGAAAAAAAAGCACTCCAGCAGCACTGTCCATCTTCCAAGAGAGACAGCAGTGAAGGAAGGTCATCTGCCACAGCTTCAGCATGTTTAATGTGGCTCTAGTTCTTAAGAGCAGGCTGGTACCAAGACAGGTAGGGCCTGGTTAGCCACAGAAGCTACTCTCCACAACAGTCTTGCCAGGAACTCAAAGACAGAGTTTGAGGCTGGACTTGAGAGAAACCAGATTCAACCCATGTTTTAGAAAATCACAAGATTTTGCTTCCCTATGTCACAGTAACCTGTTTCTAGGCTCAGGGTTGAAAAAGACAAGAATTAACTTTTTGTAATGTGTCTCTGTTGCCCTGTTCATTACAATATCTTTACGTAAACACATACCTTGCAGATAAAAGAATTTTTTTCCCTCACGTTAAGCTTTCTTGCTATATGTCTAGAAACATTTTCCACCCCACAGCACAGACAGAAGTCTATTGACTTTACAGGCTTTCACCAATTCACAAGTTCAGCTACAAGTCACTCTCAGTTTTGTTTGAGGAAAGATTTTAAGAACAGCGCATACAATTTCAACGTAACGAAAACAGATTGATGCAGCCAATACCTTGTGGTTTCTTCCAGACAACCAGAACTGTAGTACTCGTCCAGAAGAGATACTGTGCCACTTGGCCTGCTCCATCACATCAACCAGGAAGGTAGCTATTTTACAGCCAAGGAGTAACAAATTAAGAAAGTGACAAGCAGCCACTTGAAGGTGCCCAGCCTTTGCTACAGCCAGGACCTTCCACTGTTTAAATTATCTAAGGCTCACCAGTCTAATCTTGAATTTTATCTAGACAGTGATTTGAAACCAGTGGAAAACAAGCAAACAAATAATGAACTCACAAATTTCCTGAAGCTATGAAAAAAGTCAGTATTATTTGCACAATATTTATCCTGGTTCAATTACAGCCCAGTACAGCCAGAATAGTCTTAAAATGAAAATAGATCTCTTTCCTCTGGGGTTGAAAATAAATAAGAAACTATAATTATTTTCCCTACTCATTTGTATTAGAGTTGAAGTATTTCTTGAAAAGGGTGAAAAAGACAGTTATTCAACATTAAAATAACACATCTATTTTCAAGAGGCTGGAAAATTCCACACACTATGCTGCCAAAATTTGTTTGTTGCCCCTAACGCTTCATAATTATTATCCAAAAGTAGTACTGCTGCTTAGACTATCAACAGTTCTCCTGTCACAGTATTACACCCCGAGCACATTAATAAAAACCTACAGTAATTGTGATGAGGTCCATGTTCAATAAGAGGTCTTTATTATTTTTCCATACTATCTAAGGGTTGTTTCATAGATGACATTTACATGTGATAAGCCCACAGGATCATTACACCATGCATTTTGAAACCTGCAGATGACTTTTTCCAAGAAATTGCACAAATAAATCAACTGAAAGCAATAACAGTGTAGGAAAATTCTACAGCTCCAGACAATGTGCAATCAGCTAGTGTGCACTGTGCACATTCCTTTGGCTTTACCACATCTGACGTGCGTAGGGTTTGAAAATGACACAGAGATGGTCTGTTCATCAGCAACAGGGCAGAAGTTATAGAAAAACCTCTCTAGGCACTCCAGCTGGAATGCCTGATCTCTATGGCATCTCCAGACCAATAAATAATTTGTTCTCTATTTTCTAGTAAAGAAACCTTTTCTTATAAGAATATAGAAAGAGCTTTTAGAAATGAGTGTAAATGCTTCAGTTGTAGTACTTCTAGTAAGAAGATAAGTACAACTAAGAGGAGGACAGGCACTGATGAGTCAGGATATAGCAAAGTAAACAGAAGTGCCCTTCAGCACTAAGTCACTATGTCAGACATGGATAGCTAACTAGCATTTTTGCTTCTAATACAGTCCAGTTCCTGATTTAGAAGAACAACATATTTTATTCTCTCTGGTGTACTAACAAGAAAACACCAACTAAATCAGTGAAGGAAGTGTCCAGCTTTTTATTCAACCTATTCATTTAGCACAAACCCACCACTTTCACTATCCCACTGGAAATTCAGATGCTCAGCTGAGAGGCCAGGCACTGCTTTCACATTCATTGCAGTAGTGTCTCCCAGGCATCATCTGTACACTGCAGAAAACCTCATAGCCCTCACATGCATTGCAGGTATCAGCTTTTCCAGTGGGTGAAGTTGCATATTGAGGAGGATATAAGAAGGAAGTCTGTCCTGTCTCTGCATACCAATACTGCCATGGTGCAAGGTCTCCCAGGGTCTCAGCATTTCAGTTGGATTTCTACTACTGCAAAATGACTTGTCAGGCAAGGCATGTGAGAAATCTCTCTCTGAGCTCTTAATTTCCTCTATATCACACAATCATAAGGGTATTATCAGAAAGAGGCACAGCACCCACGCTACTTCTCCGTGGGTTCTCCAGGATGCAGGTAATATGCATTAAACATTTGGGAACATAAAGGGGATTTGTCCCTTTGCCAGAAGAAGTGACAAACTTCAAGATGTGACCTTCACCTCAGATAAATTAGCATCACAAAAGCTTTCTGCAGCAAGTTGTTTCTGTGCTGCCCTGATCAGGAAAAGGTTCATAGGCAGCAAGCTCAGATTAATTAGATTTGAACAGGAGATGCTGAGAGTATATATAAATATATATGTTGTGGGTCAAGTCCTGAGATGTCATCACACCACAAGTGGTTCAGGGGCATGCAGCAGCCTGCTGATGAAGGACATAACACAGTGGGTAAGCCAAAGAGCCTTCTGAGGAGATTCAATTCCAACCTATTTGCAGACATCCCGTAGGCAAGGTCAGATGTCATTTGCAGGTGACGTGGAAGAATGGCCTCTGCAGCCACTCTATCAGAGGGAAGGATCCACCCCCCAGGGCACATAGCATGCCCCATCACATCTGCCACCATGACCTCTTAAAAATATCTTTATAGCTATGACACTGACAGATGGAAAAGCAAGAATTTATAGGCCTCAGGATAAGACCTCAGACTGATCCATGAAAAACCATAGAAAGTCACCTTAAAATTCAGCAATTGGAATCAATAACCTATCAGCACTACAGAGAAGAGGGGAAAAAAATCTCAGTTCTCTTGGTGTTTCTGCTTACTAACTCGAGCTATTCGAGATTTTTGCAAACCACCTATTGGTAAATGATGCATAAGTACAGCATGGATTGCAAGTGGTGGAGAATGAAGGGAGAAAACAGAACAAAAAATGTCTGGACAGTATTTGAAATGGTTCTGGAGCATCTCCACCACATCATTCATTTTGTTTCTCTGTAGCAGTCCAGAAAAAAAAAGCTGATGTCACAAGGTGAACTGTACTCCCAAGAAGATAAAGAAGAGTTGGTACTGTCACTGTTAAGTGAAGAGTGGCTAGAAAAATTCCAAGTTTTGCCTCTCTTTCTTGCAATTACTGTAACTTCCCATGTGTCACTTGATTTTTATAGGCATTATGCTGCATCTGCTTTGAGAAGAATTTATCTGGCATGCTTCAAAAGCACAAACTCATAGAGAATTGTTTTTTAAAGGAGTAAATAGGGTCTGAAAATTGTTTCATTCATAGTCAAAAGGCAAAACAAATACTTTATCAACACTCAAACCACATGCAATTTGATACACCAGTGTCAAGTTAAAAACTAATACTTCCATGCTTAAAGTAGATAATGCTCATTGTACTTTATCTTGAGCGTCATTTATGTTGCATTTACTCAGATAAGGAGAGAGCATAATACATACATGCTTGAAAAAAAAATCTTTAGAATTCTGTCCAATTTTCATAATCTCATGCAGTCAAATTGGTTCAGCGTTCCTGAGAAAAGCGGACTCAGAGAAAAGGGGAAAAAAAAGAAACAAAAAATCCTGCAAACGGAGCATCCTAGACTGAAGCTGTGAGGGGGAGTCAGGATATTTTGGTAGAGGTTTACACACTGTTGTGCTGCAACGTGTGAGAAAGGAGACTACACAGCTTGTACTGAGAATACTGCACACCTTCACAAGAAGCATGTGGCACATGTCAGCTGCAGCACTCCTGCTGATGGAGACTGCAGTGAGTGAACGCGGGGCGAGCCATTCTGTCACGAGCCCTGCAGGATGGCAGACAGAACTCCCTGAAATCTCCAAGTGTAACTCTGATTGCAGCAGCATAGGAAATCACCAGTTGAAAAAAGAACGCAGATCATCAGGAACAACCGTTGACCCATCACCACCATGCACACTGAACTATGTCCCTAAGTTACACATCTGCACAATTCTTGTAAACCTCCAGGGATGGTGACTCCACCACTTCCCTGGGCAGCCTGTTCCAGTGCCTTACCACTATTTCTGAGAATTTTTTTTTTCCTAATATCCAACCTGAACTTCCCCTGGCATAATTGAAGGTCTTTACCTCTCGTCCTATCATTAGTCACCTGGCAGAAGAGACAGAGACCCCCAGCTCCCTGCTACCTCCTTTCAGGTTGTAGAGAGCAATAAGGCCTTCCTGATTCTCCTCTTCTCCAGACCCTTCCTCATCAGCACTAAACCAAAAGGAACATCACCAGACTTTGCCCACCTGCTCAGAGGATGGTGCTCCTTGTCCTTCCAAGAGCACAAACTCTGGCCAGGAGTGGCCCTTGGACCACTTATTCTGCCAAGCACAAGGACACCAAAATTGTCCTTAGGGAACTTCCTCTTGGTGCAAATAGTCACAGTATAACCTCATCTCCTCATCAGACATACATACTGTGAACTACTTCTAGAGAAGTTCAAAATTGGTACCTAACACAGATGTTAATACAAAATCTCTTGCACACACCCTTATTAATCTTCTGCTGTGAACAGGGGAGCATACATTGCAAAACATAAAGAAAGCAAATTTCTCCAATGGTGAAAAAATGCTGCCCCCCCCGCAGCATTTAAGATAGCCTAAAGGAAAGCAGTGTCACAGCATTAGATTGCATTTCAATGACAAGATGCATTTGGTGCCCTTGAAATGCATGTCACCTGCAGTTACCTTCATTCTGTCTTGGTGTCTGGCTGTTTTACATCATGTCACAGCAACTTTAACCAATGGCAAGTACTGGCTCCTGTGAAGAGCCAAGAAGCAAGAGGTATGTGACAAGAAAGAATTCCTAAGTAGCAGCAACTTCGGTATTAGAAATACATCAGTGGTACACAGTGAAGTCTCATTTTCTAACGTTCAAGCAGTTCACAACCTCCAATGCTTTTAACGTCTCCACAACCATGTAGAAACATAAGTAAGAAAGTACTTTAGAAATGGAAAATGAGTCACAGGACTGTTGTTAACTCAGGGCATGTGTATCTTATTGCCATGAAAATTCTCTTCAGATATGGCCCTGCTTTACACCGTTATGCTGGGCATGAACTGTTGCTGCTATCTTTTCTCAAAACTTGCCTCTTCTTTCCACCACGAGCCTATAGGCAAAGAATCATGTTTTAAGGCAAAATAGACCTCCTTACACTCATTCATATAAGGGCTGCTACTCACTTGAACATGGCTACTTCACTCAGATTTATCCATTTATCCATTCTGAGATCATTTTGGAAAAAAAAAAAAATATGAACAAAAAAACAAAAACAGAAAACCCACCTTCCAGCCTGAAACCAGATCCGTATCAGAGCCCGAGGGGCCCAGATGCCCAGAGCATCTCAGCCACAGGCTCCCAAGGCTCACCATGCATCTATGGCAGCCTTCAGCAAGTATTGACCAATACTCAGGATATTTGGCCTTCAGTTCATCTTCTATAAAATGACAATAAAACGTGGTTCTTTCATCATAAGAATTTTTCAGCTGGGTCAGGCCTACAAAATATTTGTATTAAAAAGCCAAGCCACTATGTATTCAGTAAGAGTACTGCATCCATATCACACCATGTGTGAGAGGGGTGCCAGAAAGGGAGCAGAGAAGGTCATCTGTGTTTGGCTGCAGATTTCTCTCTGTTCTGAACATCCCACCACATAGAGGGTCTGCATAAAAACACGACACATGGCAACATAATGGGCTGGGTTGTTTGATACAGCTTAATTGTTGGCCATGAAAATAAACAAAGAAGTACTGTACTGGAGGAATGTCTGTTTGTCAACTTAATTCTTACAATGCAGTCAGATCAGTCAACTGCAAGCAGTTACAGATCTCTGTAATAAAATATTAACAGTTCTGGCATACCGCTTCCACAGGGTAATGTAGTAAAAATGAACGTAGCTCAAACATTTCCATGTTTCAGAAAAGTTTTCAGAAAAACTGTTTACTGCAACATTATTTCTTTTCTCTTCTCCTCTTCTCTTTTCTTTTTTTCCAGTGGGTATTTTTCCTTTAAAACTCAGAGAATAATTTAAATTCCTTGCACAGGACAATAGTAAGTAAGATTAGGGTCTGCATTTGAAATGCAGCATACTAATGGCATTTTTGGCCTCCACAATAAATCATCTCTGTGTAACGTAAACAACAGAGTAAATGTTGAAAATCTCTAAAATCCCCATATATAAATTCCATACCTTCACTCTAATTTTGCCTTTTCACATCTGACATATCCTGACACTTTAATGAAGATACAACATTGGCTTTTTTTTTTTTTTTTTTTTTTTAAATATCAAAAAACCAAAAAAAACATTAAATGCAAAAATGGTAGGAAGACAGCAGCCTGCTGATAGCCACCAAATCACCTACAGCCTTCACCAAGGCAGCACACAGTGACAGACAGGCAGCCAAACACACATTTGCTCTGATTCACTTTAGCATTCCTTTTTATAGTTTCCATTTAGCACTGAACTGACAGGAGGGAACTGTTTTAACATTCAATATGAGGACCACTTATTTAAATATGCCGAAGCTGCTTTGTTTTTGTACCTAACCTTTAGGTGATCTCATCTCTCCCACAGGTTTTTGACATTTATATTTGTTCTGAGTACCTGCAGTTTATTTGTTTATTTGTTTATTTGTTGCAGTTTATTAATATTGCAGTTTACCCTGCTGCAAACAGTAAGATCACAACTGGATATTCCATTACCTGGAAATATCTGGTTCTTTCTCAGCTTGCTTTTGTTCTTCCTTCTGCATATAAAGTAATACTAGCACAGAGCATTCCTGTGATTTAGTCTCCCCTGTGCTATATCACAAGGTATCTATTGAGACAACTACAAATCTTGTTTCCTGGTTTTGGACAAATCCAGTTCTCCTGATTCAGCCTTGAGTTCAGGTAAATCTCAACCCTCTATTAAACCATGGGAGAGTGAAATGGCCAGGCTCATGCTATGCCTGATAAAAGTCCTGTCCTAGTTTGAAAGAAATCCTGCTGGTTTGCCACCTTTGAGATTTCTTAATGTTTCTTTCCTCTAGGAAGTCCTTCGGCTAAACAAGAAAAATGGATTTGTTTTCTAGTTTTCAGAACTAGCAAAAGAAAAAAAATCAGAAAGTATGAAAGATTAGGGAACACAGAATTCAGAAGTTTGTTTTCAGTTTATTTGCATAGATAAAACAGAACTGTTTTCTTCAAACAAACATTCTCCCAAATCCCCTTTTAATTCATTTTTCTGCTTTCCTTCTCAGATAAGCATTCCTGGTTTTAGATCATGCCATCAATTTAAATAGGAACTGTTACTCTCCAAATGCTAATGATGCTTCAGCAACTTAAGGCTAGAGAAAGTACTCCTTACATTGGTTACTATTTGGATCTTCTCAAGGATAAATTCTTTACCACAAACTTTTGCTGCTTTACAGTCTTTGCTGCTGACTTGCAGATTCATGAGGGCAATGGAAAGGCTGAGACTTCAGGGCCAGCCTTCAGGAAACAAGAGATTAATTACAGGATGAGCTAAGCATGCCAGCTGACTCTCTCATTTGTATTTGTGAGAAGGCTCCTTATCTGTACGGAGGGCATCACCAGCATCACACTCACCATCACAGCCTAAGAGCAGGAGCAGGACTCAGTGGGGCCAGCATTACTGTTGGCTTAGCTCCCTAAAGCTAGTGCCAAGTATGCAACTGGAAGCAGTGAAGATTAGCTGGAAATTCTGATGGAAGTTGCCAGAAGGACAGCTAAAAGCTGCTGAATTGCCTCCACTAGGGACTTGTAAGTTCTACTTATAGAACAGAAAGCTTAGAAATGAACCCAGAAATCTAGGATCTGAAGATTTTGACAATGTGATTGTTGAGTTTTGGTTGTAACAACTGTATATGAGGCCACACTCACTTTCCTGATTACCTCAAGTATTCTGGGCATGGCTGGTCAGGAGGAGGATGATTTGGCATCACTCCTGAAGTTAACAATTCTCCATAAGCTCTTAAAAACAAGAGACATCTCCAGATTTCGTCAACCACCCATAACTTCCCTATTTTGTGTTTCACACTAATGCATCTTCCAGCTACAGCACATTTTTACAACTAGAATCCATTTAAGTACAAAACACAAATCCAAATCACTTCCATTTTTTTTCCACAGATTTTCTTCTGACAACATACCTACATCAGGGGGATCAGAAAAGACAGGAATGGAAAGAAAAAAAAAAAAAACAAGCAGAAATAGGCTCTTTTCAAAAAGCAAATGCCTGCATTTTTTCCAAATATTTCAAATGTTGCCATTCTCTTTCTGCTAGACATCCTGCTCACCTCCTCCTCTATGCAAGGGTACAGGTCTCAGAGGTATTGCACATAGCACCACTTCATAGCCATCATTCCTGATTAAAAGCTGCATGTGTATCCCACTCAAGCAAAGCTAGATTGCACTCCAGGACTGCCATCAGTACACATAAGGCCACTACAGAAAACATACACACAAAAAAATGAAGTGCTGCAGCACTTTGTGTTCATCTGGCTCATCACTAAGCTTAAATATAAAATGTTTTTTTTTTGTCACTTAAGGTGGGCTCTGGATCCCAAGCCAACAAGTTGGCATCCTGCAAAGCCAGGCATGTATTTGCAATTATTATCATCCAACATTTGCACTGTTATAAACAAGATTTAATAGTTACACTTTGTATCTATTACCTGTTTAAACCTCTCTTCCAGTATGAATATTAATGACTAGGAGAGGCAGAGGAACATCTGTACAAAACTGCTTAGGAAAAGATTCAAATGAACACTGTTCTAACAAGATGTTTAGTGGAATCAATTGCACTTGTTAAGTTTCTTTATAGAGGCTTGCATGATGCCATATTTTGGATTTTTTTTTTTAAATGAAAATAGTGATGGTAACGCCAGTGGTTTTAGTTGTTGCAGAGCAGTGCTTGCACAGAGCCAAGGACTTATTTTGCTTCTGCCCTGCCAGTGAAGAACTGGGTGCTCACAAGGAGCTGGGAGAGGACACAGCTAGGACACTGACCCAGGCTGGCCACAAGGATATCCCATGCTATATGGCATCATGCTCAGCAAGTAAAGCTGGGATAATGAAGGAGGAAAGGGAGGATGTTCAGAGCAATAGCGCTCGTCTTCCCAATAAAGTGTTACATGTAATGGGACATTACATGTATTCCTGTTTTCCTGGAAGTGGCTGAAAACCTGCCTGCCAGTGGGAGGTAGTGAATAAATCTTTGTTTGGCTTTGTTTGCACGCACAGCTTTTTCTTTACCTTTTAGGCTGTCTTTATTTCAACCCATGAGTTCTTGCACTTTTACCTTTACAGTTCTCTTCCCCCTCACCAGGGGAGAGCGAGGGAGCAGCTGCCCAGCGCTGAGCTGCTTGCCCAGTTATACCACAACGGGAACTCAACATAACAGAAAGCTGTCTCAGAACTTTTCTTCATAAGTTTTATTTTGAATTCAAATGACACCATTGTAGGCAGCATTCAACACTGTCTGATCATGTCTTTTATACCATGCCATTTAAATTCTCTGTCAAAAATTACTACACTGTAATTACCCACCATTTTTCTATTTCCTTTTGCTGTAACTTCTTGGGTGGAGACACCCAGCTATAGCTCTGTTCTTTCTTCCTTAGCACAACACCTGTATGTTTGTTGCAGCCAGCTCTATGGAGCTCTTTGGCAGCAGAGGTAATGCCCAGCCATAGAAGACAAGTCTACGTCTCCCAGCCAAAGGATTTTGTAAGGGCAACAGGCTGCCAGCGTTCA